>NC_136616.1:25528826-25671326 GCF_933228915.1 Telmatherina bonti | reverse complement strand
CATACCTAATATTCTGACCAGTGCCATTCATGTGATGCAAAACACCAGACAAAGATGAAACAAGTAGTTTAGAGAAGTGAATGAAGGTGAGGATTAAAGAGGGCGCCAAAGCCTATAAGTGTTTGGGGTGTTGTGGTGCGATAGATGGAGTGATTTGGCTGCACTAATCAAAGATAAAAGATGTTCTTGAGCTTTTTGGATGAGCCAGGAGAGACGATAATAACGAGATAAGGATGATGGAGGATCGATTGAGGTTTCTGATGGGAAAGTACCACATCTAGAAAACACGGTACTTAAAAATGTAGACCACTTTCATATTTTCGAAAAAATGTCATCTCTCAAATGTCGCTTGTTTGCTTTAAAGCTGAGAGGAGCCCTGCTCCACCTCCTGGGAGGCCCAGTGGAGCATAATCATGTATTTTTATAATTGATTATAAAATAAGTGTCATTTTAATCTAAAACAATATTTTACCAACAAAAGTACCCTGGTAAACGCTGTGAAACACATTATTTAAATCAAAGATATTAAATGAAATTGATTAAATAACTTGCTCCTTTGCAAATGAAAATGTGTAAATCGTATTTGTTGGTTATTACTGCTGAGGGCCGTAAGGTGAGATGGCAGTTTCATCCCATTAAATGACATTATTGATCTCTATTTAACTGGCTGATAATATTTCAGTCAGCCATGTGACATGGTGGAAATCTGAGGATGGCCTGACTGCCTGTGGACACTGTGGACACCTGTGCACACTGTGTAGATTTGTACAATGCCTACAGGCTTTCAGTATGTACTGTAATGATATTTGTACTATTTGGCACATTTAGCTGAGAGCATGTTTGAGTTTTTAAAAACAGACAAGTGAGTTAAAAGAAAAAAAAAGACACCTGAATATATCTGATTCTGGCTCTGTTTAGACAGGTAAGACATGGCAAGCTGTCTGAACCACATAGATGCAGACATCTGGAACAAAAATGTCTGTGCAGGTTTGTCCTGTGAGGAGGATTTGTTTTTATCTATCCAGCCATATCTAGACATTTTGGTAGCAGTTATATCTCCTCCTGAATCAACCTGTGTGACATGGCCAGAGGTCCATTCAAATCTGGACAGCTTGTATATCAGATTTAGGTGCTCTTGTGTGTCCACCCAACCTATTTCCAAAGCCCCCAAACAGCTTGTAGTACTGTCACAGACATCTGGTTGCTTCTGACTCTAATGGCTGCACTGATGTTTAATACTGCATGAGATATGAGTGTGTGGGCGAGCGGTGGGTGTCTGCATCCTAGTATTTAAAATTTCACTCTTTTGTTCAATGTATAAGGTCATACATTGAACATTTTTGGTGTAAGATGCATTTTCTGATGGCTCCTTTTCAGTTTGAGCACTGTCAGCTGTTTTTTCTTTTAAAATATGTTATGGAGGAGGGTTAAGTATAGAGTTGATACAGGGGAATGTGGATGAGGGAGGATGATTAAAGGAAAGAACATAAAGGGTTAAACAAGGAAAATATGATACAAGCAAAAGTAGTGGCAAAAGAAATATTTTAATGATTAGACATTAGAGGGAATGTATAGGAGACCAGGACAAATGGACCAGTGGAGCAGAAGGAAAATGTAGGAAAAGAGTGGAAGCGTGTTCACACTGAGGGTGAAAAGGCAAAATGAAAGATAATCAACAGAAAATGTGGTGATAAAAGTGTGGAAAAGCCAAAAAGCAGAAGAGATCCTCCGCTGCTCATGGGGACAATCATACCTCCTCCTTGAGTGCACAGAAGTCAGAGGACCTAATGTAGTCAAGCCTTTTGATGAAAGCAAACTAAAAATGAGGGCTTCTGATTTGAATATGTGACGTCAAAGTTTGTGCCTGGCTGCAAAAACTGTTTCATTATGAAGGAGATGCACCTGCCAGTTTGTTTTGAGCCCTGATGTGGAACTTCACTGCCGCTGTTCCGAAGTGCTAAAAAGACAAATATAGAATAAAAAGAAAAACACTGAGCAAAGAAGAAAGGAGTCTAAATCATTAAAAAAAAAAAAAGATGAAATGAAGCCAGGGATGCCCTACAGAGGCAGTGAGAGACGGTGAGAAAGTGAGACACATGATAGTTTTTGAGATTGGAAAGAAAATGGAGCCAATATAGAGACAGGAAATGAAGGTGAAATTGAAAGGATTGGAGGTGGAAATTGAAATAAAAGAAGAGGGGTGGAGTGGTTATATTATGGATTCAGGTACTTGCGTGACAGCTGTGCATTGCCAGGCAGGATTTGGACAAGTGTGTGTCATATACAGCCACAGGCAAAAGTCCAAAACACCTGCACAGTTGCAAAGTCATGAGCCCTGTCCACAGGTGGCAGAGACATGCTCATGGGTTATGTATCACAAATGGGACAGCTCTGACTGAATTACAGAAGACAAGTGTTAATAGGCAAGTGTGAGCAGGATCACAGGAAGGATTTGTCAAGTGGCTGCTGCTTTGATAACGGTATGTCCTCAGGCATGTTCATATGGTCAAGAAACACCTGACAACTGCTAATGTAATGGTGTTTTTGCCTGGTCACGAGCCAGAATAGGTCCAAGTTTTATCACCATGTTCAAATTGTCAATAATCCACAAGGAGTTTCATGAATGATTTAAAAGAAGTAGCTGTGTAGCTGGAGTGTAAAGAGGTCCCAGTAATGATCCACTGGTGTTATTGGTGTTGAAAGCACCAGTTCAAGTCTTCCTTTGCTACTAACCAAAGGCTAAGTGACCTTGTGATCACTTGAATAATCTAGTAGGAAAAGACAAATGCACAAAAGGAGAGACTCGGCTTGCTGAGGGAAAACATTTTCTGGCATGGATGTATAAATTACATACAAAATATGTCTTTGTTTTTTATTGTAAACTTCACTTAACAATGCAAACCTCAGGCAAAAACAATAATTTGGCAAAAGCTTGTTGTGGAAACTGGGTTAGAAAAAAACGAAAAGGAACACAGAGCAGCACAAATTACCCACTAACACAATCAGAAGCATGGGAGTGATGATGAACGATGAACACAGTGTGACAGTGAACATACATGAAACCAGAGATGAATACAGATAATCCGTTTGCACAGGATGAATCTTATTTCTTTTTCTTTTTTTCTTTTTTTTTTTTTTGCTTCTGACTTCTAAAGAAACACTGTTCTTCCATCTTCAAGCTGCCTTTGTCCTCATGTTCTGAGCTAAATGCTGATATGAATGTATTAGGAATGCATGTATTGTTTAGACACAGTTTACAGTGCAGTGATTTTTGACAACTCCTTAGTGTGTGGGAAGCTGCTACAAAGTGTCTTACACAAGCTACTCTGAAATTCTTCTTGATTAAGTTGAAATGAATAGATGGTGGTTGATTCATGCTTTGCGTAGATGTTTACATAGAGAGGGTAGCCATCAAGGTTTTCCTTTCACACATGGAATCAAGTTCATACTGAATTGGTTGTGAAAACATCGGTTTTCTTGGTCAGGAAATGAAAAAGGTAAGTGTTTCAAGACATCAGCCTGTTACCAAGATGAGCTTGTTATGTTATATATTAAATGATATTAATGGATTTATACAGAAATGTAGATTAATTTTCTGATATTCAAACTATTAATAGAACCCTATGAAATCCAGTCAATTTATTTTCCTGATTTCACCCCCATGTATTATGTGATATAATTTATTCAAGGTAATGTGTTTAATAATGTAGTGGGTGTAAACATTTTGAAAGTTCAAAAGGAAATTATCTTTTATTTTCTATTTAAGATATTTTGTCCGTCTCTGTCTTTAATTGGACAATAGCTTGTTTGGAAAGAGGGTCACTGAATTAGAGGGTGACCTGCAGCAAAAAGCCCTGGGCCAGCTGCATATTGGAGCTACAGCCTATGTTTGAGCTCGCTGCTAAACCAATCACAAATGTGTTATCCTTTTTAAAAAGAAAAAAAAACATGGCAGTATATGATATTGATAGTTTTGTCTACATTTTTCTCCAAATATTCTCCTGAACAGGTGTAGCTCAAACCACACAGAATGAGTTTGATGGAAGCAGCTTTCATTTTTTGCCAATGTTTGTTTTTCAGCAAAACTCTTCATGAGAATCTGAATTCTGCTGAGATTAAAGCCATCAGTAAAAACTAGGGGTGGGGAAAATCGAATCAAACATCAATATTGGGATTTTTTTGCTTCAAATTTTAAAATCTATATTTTTGTTCAAAATTTTTGTTTTTTCAAATCAAATCAAAATAATCCATAATAAAAATTTGTCATTTTATGGTTTTTATTGATCTTTTTACTTGTCTTCTTGGGCATTATAGCAGCAGAATGATGGTCTGGCTACTGAGTTGTTTTTTCCTAACTGAAATCAAAAGAAATGATGAGCAAAAAAGTTTTGTACATTTTTATTTTGTTTTTAGTCCACAAAAATCAGCAATATCAAGGAATCCGGGAATCAAATTTAAATCGAATTGACACCCAAAAAATCGGAATCGAATGAAATCTGGACGAAAGCATATCGTCACAGCCCTAGTAAAAATGTATTAAATTCTCATCAAACTTTTCATTTCTCCGAAGAACCGTAAAAAACTCAAACTCATGGAATTAACAGATCTCACATGGATAAGACCAGATTCCCTGGCTTGGTCACAAACTGAATGATTAGGTATTGTATGTTACATGGTACTATTGGATCCACTTTTTGTGTAATTCCATGCTTTCTTACATGTTACATGTTTTTTAATTTTCATCTAAAGTGGGCAACAACATGACATCTGTCTTGCATAGTTGAGGAAATGTGTTGTCTCAGGCACATGTGAATGCTACACCACACAGATTTAAATGTTTGCATTAAAGCTGCATGACTGAGACCTATGTTGTAATCAGCCGAGACATCATGACACTGCTATAAGTGTCATAAATGATTAAAGCATGGACATGGTAGCGCAGTACGTTTGGTGTTGATAAATTTACATGTTTTGGCATGAAAGGAAAAACTAGACTTTTGGATGACAGGACAACTTTGGTAAGGTCATACTAGTTGGCAAGTTCAACAGCTTGTTTCTTATTTGATGTTTAAATGATTTAGATGATTTTATCGGCATCTCTGTCACCAGAAGTGACACGTTGAGACATAATAGTTTAAGAAGTGCACAAAGGTGGTGTATTTGTTTTTCTGTCTGGTTAACTCTAATAATCTGCTAATACACTTGTAAAAAGGAACTGCAATAAACTTGTTTCCCATACCACCATATTACATAATTCATATTATATCATATACCATATTGAATTTCCCTTTGCGAATTAAAGTATTTTTCTTTTTTTTTTTTTCCATATTAAGGGGGTGGCCCCCCCTTCCAGTGGTAACCCCCCACTTTCAGTGGTAAACCCCCCCCCCCCCCCCCCCCCCCCCCCCCCCCCTCCATCCCCCAGTGGATTAAGTAAATCACAGTTAATATTTTCTGTTTCTTCAGATCACAAAGGAAGTTATAAGATCATTTTTCCTCTAACAATTTTGTCTTTTATGAAAAAAAAATCTAAACAACCTGTTTTTCTTAATTACATGACAGAATGCCTTCTCTGTCTTTCCATGTTCTGTAACAGAATCGCATCATTTTAGTCATTTCCGATATATTATGGATTAAAATCACTCCAATGTTCTTTATATGCTCTATTAATGTCAGCACGTATCTGAACTTTTTCGAGCATCTCCACTGTATTCACGTCATCAGGGCATTTTGAAAGCTAAATATTTTTCTGGGGTTTTTTTGGCACATTGTTTCAGTAATTTATGGAAAATGAGTTCATGATGAGGTTTGAAAACATGGCATGACTTCACAGCTGAGTGTAGCTGTGAAATGTTTAAATTACTTTGTCATTATCCCATCTCATATTCACACTGTAATGCTGTAATGGGTAGGTTACCTGCTTCAGCTACAGAGTTCATGAATGAATGATTCAGGGGTGATGATTTAAAAGCAGCCAAGGTTGCCATCTCCTCATTACTAAGCCAATATGTAAGTTAATGTACTCAACTGAGCCAAAACAGAGTAAACATGATGTGGGAAACTCAATTTTACTGCCAATTGTATGCATTTCAACACAAGGAAAGAGCTGCAAAAAAAACAAGGCTTTTGAAGCGAAGGTTGTGCTCGCCAAATAAAATAACATTCAAATACACTATACGTCTGCACATCTTCCCTCACATCTCTTCTTATATAAAACTTCTGTCCTCACTTAGATTTAAACACACAGCTAGATTTCAACCAATAACATGGAACAAATATACTCCTTTCTCTGTTACAGTGTGAGATTCTGTCTCTTTCCTATTATTACTCTTTACTTCTCTCATCCTCTCTTGCTCCATTTGCTCTTCTCCTCTAATTGCTGTACCACCAGTTGGAACTCAGGTTTTGCCATCACTCTTGGTATTTCTGCTTCATACATTGAGCTGGCAGACACTGCGCTGTCTTGCTATTATGTTACCATCAAGTGTATATGTCATGTTTCTCTCAACACAATTAAAAACAGACAAATATGAAGGAAAATAAAGCAAGTCGCAGCAGGAATAACTTTTGGTTGAAAGTCATGGACATGGTGAAAGGTTTGGAAGGCATATGCTGGGGGAGTGGATAAAAGTGAAGCTGATCTTAATGAAAAATGGTTCAGATAGTGTTTTTGGGAGCTCTGCACTGGACTACAAAAATGAACTGTGAAAATTTTTTTGACTTGAGGAAACAGGATTTTTATCCCAACTTGGTCTCATTTGCTTGTTAGTGGAAAGACTCATCAAGGTTACAAAGCTTTTCTGATCCTTGCATGATATTGTTTTTCAATTTAAACCCATTATGGCTAAAAACTTTCTCGAAAGAAGCCTTTTAAATTCTGAGATTTTAGATTTAAAAATGTTCATTTAAACAGATCACTCAGCAGTCTTTAAAAAAGGCAAAAAAAAAACATCTTGAGCTTTTATTGACTTTGAGCTGATGTTTATTCATTTTTAAGGATGATCATTCTGTTTTTGTGTGTCCTGAAGCTGCACAGTAAAAGGCTGTAAATGGCCTAAGTACTTGGTGTTTCTTTTTAATAATAGAAAAATTGATAGAAATACTAAATATATTTTGCTAAAGAAATGCAAATAAACCAAATGAATAGCAGTATATTAAAAAAAAGACCACTGATTCTTAATGTGAAGTAATATAAACACAAAATTATTGGTACCCTTCACTGATATTTGGGTACAGAACCTGCATCAACTCTTCCACTTCCTTTTTGTGCAAGTTTTTTCAGCTCTTTCTGGAGTCCATATTTTTATTCTGTGACCTACGTTTTCTAAATGGTTTTAGGTCATAGGTTTAGGTCTCTTGTGTAGTTTTGAAAAATCCATATTTTTCTTTAGATGTTCTTTGTGATGTTTGATTGATTCAGGTCATTGTCCTGCTGAAATACTTGAGACCTTTGTCTCAAAACCATATTTTCTGACTCAGACTAAGACAGTCCATGCTAAAGTACCTCCGTAAACTTGGGATTTTTATCGGTCTTTTGGTACATTCATTGCCTCCAGCACCTGAGACATTAAATAAGAGCCCCAAAGTAGGCTTTACAGTGGACACTTAAGGTGAGATGTTGGTCAAACAAAAGACCAGGCCACCCTGAAGCTCTTTCAGTGATGTTTCAGGAGTTATTGTTTTTATAGTCTGTTTTTTCTGAGGTTGTCACAACTTAAATGGAATCAATAATTCCCTTGAACAAGAAAATGTTGGATATAACAATTGTTATGGGATTCTTTTTTCACAAGCATGCACACATATATATCTCCCTGATGCTTTATATAGTTTCTGATTGCAAGCTATGAAAGACTTAGACAGCTTGTCAAACTTTGATCTAATGCAATGTGTTGATTTCTGCTGCTTCCTTTTTGTTTACCTTATATCTGAAAATATAAATACTACACTTGTCTATGGAAGCATGTTTAATATGTGAAAGCTGTGCAATTTGTTGAAGCAATGTCATCTCATGAAAATGTTCAGTAGTTGATTCAGACTACTTAGAGTAAACCAAGTTTCAGATGAACATGTCTAGAGTTAAAGCTGCCTTCAAAGATTTGCTTGAGCTGTATGACTATAAACAGGCAATGTTTGCAGCAAAGTTTCATGACTGTAAATATTAAACAATACATCATCAGAAGGTATAGCTGAGAATAAAAGGCTGAGTTACACCAAGTCTTCAAACTCAAAGAATCTGTCTAGTTAGTGGTTTTGTCAGTTATAAGTTAGATGTAATATTTTCTATTCTAATAAAAAATAAAAACTCTAGGCTCAGTTGGACCTTTAGAAGGACTGAAAAAAAGCCTCCTGTAGGAAATAGATCTTATTGTTCATTAAACATGTACTTTGGTGTGCACATTTTATAAAAATCCGATGGCATCTGCGTGCATGAAAACTAATTGGAATTTAAAAAACAAAGATGTAAAATGAAAATTTCTCCTGTTTCAGGCCATTGAGGCCAAATGATAGGGTCCCAAGATGTCTGCAGACGTCCTATTGATGAGCAGTTAGGGCTAAACAGTTTAACAAAACTCGACAAGTTGCAATTTCTCCAAACACATGTTCATTTTCTCTTGACAGTGAAATAATTTTCATGTGTTTTTTGTTGAAGAATAGGTGCTCTGAAATCCCTCCATTGTGTTGTGATTCATTGTGTTGTAAGATGTTTTACTGGTAACATAGCAGCCCTGCAGAACCATGTCAAACCAAAACTTCTGTTGTAGGTAAGAAAAGTAGAAGTCAGAGTAAGAAATGCACCATTGACCTTCACTTCAGAGGGTCTGCAGTGTTTTTGTGATATACTGAAAGCACTCAGAAGTGGATGGTTGTTCCAGATTGTTAGCTGGCAAAGAAAAAAAAACTGGTAGACTTGCAGTAGACCTATAGTGTAAGAAATAAAAGATTTTATGTGAACCACAGGGAGGAAAAACTGGAAATTGACCATTGTAACGTTAATGCTGTGTGAAAATATAATACAGATGCTACTTTGGTAACAAGCTGGTAGTCTTGATGGTAAGCTTGTACAAACACGTTTGTATGCATTCACTGATTAACCATCCCCAGGAAAACAAGGCGAATGAAGCTGGATTACAGTCTACAGGGAGTGGGGCAGCTGTGTGAAGGATAGCAGGAGACTGGATCAGTACACGTGTGTCAAACCATTCCAGTACTTTGCGTCTGTGGTTCTGTAGGGTCCATAAAGAAAATGAAGCAAGGCAGAAGCTGATGTTGTAAAAGCGAGAGATAATAAGTGTGATATTATTCTTTGACAGTGGGCTAAAAGAAGCCATCACTTTGACTTCAATTATTAATATGATACTCAGCTCTGTCTGCCCATCATCTCTTTCTCTTCTGCTTTTATCTGTCTATAACATCTTTAGTGGGGGGGCCTGGATTTGAGTGTGCCGTAATTGTGATAAAAGTATTGTCTGGACGCTGTGGGATGCTGCAGTAAACAGCCACTGTTGTGGATCTGAGTCCCAAACACACCATGCACATATACAGGAATCCTTTAAAAGCACAGCATGAAAGCCCAGTCCCTCGTTAGCATACACATGACAAAAGTTAAAATGCAAATACAACCGGGATGCCTTGATGAGCAAAAAGTGAGTAAAATAATTAATACATATTAAAAAATTATAAGTGCAAATTATAGGTAAGATATCTGGAGAGATGAGACATTTTGGGAGCTAACTGGAATAAAATTGGGAAGATTTGTCTTTTTTGTATTAAAGATTTTTAAAATTGGTTTAATCCTTCAATGACTAAGAAGTGGAAATTTGAGATGTTTTAACAAACCTAAGAATAGCCTGTTTACCAGTTTGTCCCATAGTATTGTGGTTCTCAGTTCAACTACATTTCCGATCCGTGTGTTTGCTCAGTAAAGTCTGACAGCCAAGCATCTGTCTTACTTTATGTTCGATTGGTCTCTGGCAGAAGCAGAACTGGGATATTTGAAAAATTCAATTTGCAAGCAGTATTGAGTCTTATTTCAGGGGATCTTGACAGTATATTTTGCTTTGGTGCTTTGGTTTCTGTCTTTGCAGCTTATGTAGCGGAATAGCCTCTACAAATTATGAATTTATTAATTACCTCGGAGCACCACTCATCACCTTTAATTAACTTAAAATTCAGGCGGATGAGACACCTGAAATAAACTCAATTCAATAAACAGTCTCACTTCAAAGGAGTAAATCCTAAGAACGAATGAACCAGAAATCGTGCATTCAGAAATTATGACAATAACGGATGAATTGATTATACATATTTATTTACAATGATGGTAAACATACAGCAGTGAAAATGAGCAATGATGGAGAGGTTATTGGTGAGATGGTCAAGTGAATTTGTTTACAGGGATTTTCATTTATGACTAATAATGAGAGGTAAAAATGAATTGAATGAAATGGGGCAGAAAGAAACTGGTTGGAATTAAGCAAATAAATCGGGATGATTATCTTACTTAAATCTTTGACAAGAACGTGTTCAATAATTCTAAATTTGGATAAGAATTCGAATTTAATTATTTAATTAGAATTGGATGTACTGGTTTGGGACATCACAAATGTCAGAGCGCTATCAGATCCTACTTTGAACGCTGAATCCGGAGTGTGGGTCGAAGCGGGTGGTTGGTCCTCTATTCGGCGCGTTTCCGGGGGAATTGGATCCCTGGAGCGTCAGAAGAGATGTAGGTCTACGCAGCTACTCTGGCCTTCTGGATCCGTTCAGCGGAGTTCCAGAGCGGTGTGATGATGATCCAGATTGTCCCAAAAATAGATAGTTCCAGATTTTACGTGTAAAGACGTAATGGAAAAAGTTGGAGCTACGGTTCTAGTTAATTACTGATCTCGGGAAAAATACTGGTTACAAATAAACACTTGTTGTACTTTCTCCCGTTCGGAAGAACGGAGAGGTAGAAACTTATAATGAAATAAAAACAGAAAAGAAGACGAAAGGCTAAAGACAAAAGCTAAGGACAAGAAAGAAACTTAGAGGAGACAAAAAGCTTAAACGAAGACAAAAAGCTCAGGAGGAGAAAAAGCCTAGGAAGTTGGTCTGCCAGTCTAATTTTAACAGACCCGCCTTTCGAACTTCCAGCCAATCATGAGTTGCTTCTGTCAGAGGCTGACCAACCTTATCCAATCAGGTCAGCTCCAGTTCCTTCTCTCTGCATCTCATTAATGTGAACAGGATACTTTCAACTCCTTGCTTTGTCTGCCGCAATACACATCAAATCACATTCTTTCAGAGTTATGCAGATTCCTCGTTTGCTGGGGAAGGAAAGCATTTTATAGTATTACTTTCACACATGAAAAGATTGGCTACATGTATTTTTATTAAAGGTGGATTAATTAATTGTCATGACTCGTCCTCATTGGGTGATCCTAAAAAGAAACTCACATTTGATTCATTCACATTAGTAGCTTAAGAGAAGTCTGAAGCTTGGAAAACATAATCAACAATTATTTACCGCAGTGTTTGATTGTGTGTGTGTAATCAGTTCAAAGAATTAAATCACATATCAAGATAAAATAATGGAAAAGAAGAAATTCAACCAAAACAATTAACCACAGTCTTTTAGACTAAGTTAGATCAGTTCCTTTAATTGGGGAAAGAAGTTTGGATTTCTTCTGTCTCCTTCTCCGTCAGGGGAGGGGTTGTTCTGGCGCCATGGAGTCTCGTCTTTTGGCTTAGAAGTGTCATTTCTGACCAGAACCAGGGTTTGGTCAGATGCGACTCTCGGCATTTCCCCCGACCTGCGACCATAAATTGTTAGATGTGCTTTAATCCTTCGTGTTGACACAGCTGCATTCTGTAGGGAGTAAAGGTGTAAATCTCTGAGTGTCACCACGCCTCTTGGGTCAAATGGTCACTCTCTCTTCGTCCTGTGTGGACCAATCTTACTGCAGAGAAAGAAATACAACTATTGTTTAATCCAGTCGAATGTTTTTAATCCTGGGAGGCCAAGATCACTACACTTACAAAAATTGTACATTCTCGTGGAAGTTTGCAATGTAGAAATAGATTCGCCAGACCTTGTGTGGCAGATGGTTGGATGTGATTATGTCATGTCATTATGCATAAGCAAAAATATTCATTTGTAACACTCCCTTTTAAAAAGCTCAAAATTTCCACCCTGGTTTTGTCCTCTGTTTATATTTAAACATGTTGGCTGATGTTGAGCACTAGTATCATATCACTGCCATCAGAAAACCCCTCCTTGGATTTTAGGTTGACAGGAACAGCTGATAAGAAATTGGAGCGATTAAATGTTGAACAGTCTCATAAGAAATCCTGGGCTATTACAGGTTTTTAAAAATGAAAACATGAACTTTTATCCCAATATTGATAAACTGATTAACTTCTTTATGACCCTCTTTTTTCAAGTCAATAGTTTTTCTCCTTTTCTTTAATGCCATGGAATTTTTCTTTTAGACAGACACAACTGTATATTTAATCATTTCTAAAATGCTGTAAATCAGTTTAAAATATGAAATTATGAAATACTTTGACTTGCACTTTAACTGAAAAATAAGTGTTAGTATTTTCTTAAGTTGCGAGTGTTGCATCTCATTATGATACAGTTGTGCATATTGGAATAATCCTGAATCGTCAACAAAAACGTGAACCGTTTCTGAAACTCCAAAAGAGGTGTATACGTGTTAAATTTTCCAAAATTGTGCTGCAGAGGTCATAATCTAACATGGATCCAACCGCCAACCTTACAAGTTTGAAGGAGACCACTTTCATCTTGTGGTGTTGTCATGGAAGGACCGGGTAATTCAGTCCAAAAGAAATGTAGCTAGTATATACAGAACTTTAATATAGTGTCTTGACGTTGTGGTTTTATCACAAGCGGCCCCAAATACAAAAGTTTAAAGCTGTCTTGTCACTCTATTTGTGAAGACTTGAATGCCAACAAAAAAGCCAGGATGACAAGGAGGAGAATCCCTTTGAGCTATGTACTGATCCTTTCTCCTTCCCTTTCAACCATTCAAGTTCCAGATAATAGTGTTCGCCAAGTGCTTCTCTGATCCAGTATTTTTTTCCATTAACACCCCACTGTGTGGTTGGTCAACATGCATGAAGGCCAAATATGGACTGAGCCAAGAAGCGGCATCAGTTTCAGTGTAAACAATGTTTAGCTATTCTTCCCCCTCGGGGCTGTAGCTGTTTATGAAATAACGATGGGCAACGAGACCCCATCCCAAAGAAACTGCTGTCAGCCAATCAATCACGTTACCACTGCAGTCAGCAGCTGCATCGGTCCTTGCGTAGATACTCAGACTGTAGCCTTAAGGGTTGAAGGACAGTTGGAATATCTAGATCACTCGCCAAGAAAAGCATAGTAGAAAAGTAAACCATGGAGGTTTTCCCAGGAGTAAATGAAAAAGAAAGTTTGTAACTATCTGTAAGAGCAGTGTCCTCCACAGCCTCATTCTCAATGCTCATATTAAAATACAGTCTAATGAAAACTTTTTTGTCTTCAGTCTTGTGAGCCCAGCTGCTTAAGCTCAGCTTAGTAATCATGAGAAACTGTTTTTTTTATAATAGTGCTTTTGTTTGTATCATGATCTACATTGATTAAACAGTTAAATATTATAGATTCTCTTGAATCCATAATGTGTGCCTTCACCTTACATTCCTGGAGGGACTTACACATTGCAATAGTTTCAGTACTCAAGCGAGCTTGCATGGATCCTGTGCTTTATTTACGTCATGCTCTGAGATTCAGTCCTCAGCCATTAACCTTAAAAACAAGAACTATATGTTGTCAATGTTTGCAACTACCAGCTTGGTTGCGACGGCTGACTTTTAGTGTCCCAAAAAAATGTAGATTTTCGCTCTGCCTTTGGAGGTTACAG
Source organism: Telmatherina bonti (assembly GCF_933228915.1). Taxonomy (NCBI): domain Eukaryota; kingdom Metazoa; phylum Chordata; class Actinopteri; order Atheriniformes; family Telmatherinidae; genus Telmatherina; species Telmatherina bonti. Next base: position 25,657,422 of record NC_136616.1, on the reverse strand, counting down.
TCAACATCTTGATGATGGGATTTCTTTTTCCAGACTGCTTGCTGGCCATAAGCGACTGGCTAAGTAGTTGACATCAAATGAGATGACTGGAAGCTGTGGAAGAGTTCTTGGCGGCATACCGGGCACTTTGTTCTTGTCAAGCAGCAAATGAACAACAAACTTTCTTGCTGTCTAAATACGACTGGTGAAATACCGTAGTTGTATTTGTCATATTTAACCTTTACTGTAGTGTAAATTCAAGACATAGTGATGACAATTTAAAAAAATAATACAGACTTTTATTTTCTTCGTGGTGTCAGTAAAAAGTCATAAATAGCAATGAGTTCTGACAGTAAGTGTAGCGTTAACTCCGAAATATGACAGAGAAGCAGCCCTAAGTTTTACATTGCATTTTATATATATATATGTGTGTATGTAATATAAATAAACCTTTGACATAAAGAGGACATGCTTTTTTGAGGCACTTTCCACAGCTGAAGGCTGCGAATGAATGGCATGAAATGTTTATAATCCTATAACAATTTGTAAGATTTTAATTACTTACCTGTAAAGTGTGATGGTTGATTGACTCGGTAATTGGAAATCCTTTGATAAGTTAAATCGGGAAGCAATTTGTCCATTACTTGGCAGTTTTAGGGGTTTACAAACCAGGATTTTGTAAAATCATACCATCTTTGAACACCAACAAACACGTTTTTTTCTAAAATATGCCTGACCAGACTGCATAATGCTGAGCTGGTTTGGAAAGTGGGGAAGTGTGCTAGGCCATCCTTGATGAGAAACAGCAAATTAGGTCACTCAATAATGGCAGCCTGCTTTGTGCCACCTAACATGATGGCGTAAAAAACAATGTGACGTCCCTAAATATGGTTTATATTGGGGCTGCGTTATCAAGAAAACATGCAACATGTGAGAACAGTGAACGTTGCATTGTGATGTGTTTTGCATTAAATAAAATGTCCTACCCCTGTATGTTTTCTCATATGGAGATCCACTCGCTAAACTTTCATACACAGATGTCTGCTGAAGTTCATAGCTTGTGTTATGATGGAGCATTGTTTTAGCTAATACCAGGTTTTAGTCACTTGCCATTTTAATAAAAAATAATTTGGTGAGCAACACAAACTGATCATGTACAGTGGTGTCATTCAACCAAACGACTAAATATAATCTAGAAAAATAACAGATTTTGCAAAAGTTTGAAGCTATTTTGTGATCAACTTTTGATCCATCATAAGAACATCTGTGTTGTATGTTCCATTGTGAATTGCCCGTGGTTTCCATCAGATGACTCATGGTTACATAAATGCACTGATGTTGAACTAATATGAAAAACAGAATAACTTTAAGATCGCTACATAAGTTGCTTACATCAGTAACTATGGGCCAGTGTCTAATGCAGTCAGACCAGGTATCTATGGCACAATCCATGTTGGCAGTTACAAGGTAATTCGGACTCGCAGTAATGATAATGCAACACATAAAAGGGCTACTTGATTCATCTTTGTGGTGATTCTGTAGGTGGAAGCAGAGGTTCAAATACCCCCTGATGCCAGACACAAATATTCAATACGTTTTGCAGAGGACCTGGTTCTAGTTTGTTGTATTTCTTGTAACTTAGTTCCAAATAACCAACCATGTTGTTGTTCTTATCCACGAGTTCTTCTGCATCCACTTTCTCCTCACTCCTCTCGTTACCTTCCACCATTAAGACGATCACTCCATGTGCTCTATTGCCACTGTCATGGCAACGGTTTCTGCATGGCAGTAAGAATGAATTTATTTGGCCGTTGACGGACTCTGAGCATGTTTAGTGTGCACAGCAGCATTTGAGATGTCATGTCACTTCCCTAAAATATTCTGACAAGGGTTTTTATCACAGATTAGGAAGTTGTTGCAAGATGTATATTGTAAAGGCTAATATGCAAATGATGGTCAATTTTTACATACATTTTCGTAGCCCTGCTGTGTATATAAATCCAAACTAAAAATTACATTTGGTTTTTCACAACTTCCATTTTCTGTTTATTTTAGCTTAACTCTACCATGAGTAATGTCGCCCCTCCCTCCCTTTTTTTTTTTTCAAATAGAGGAAATTAAATAGTTTCATTGAATATAATCAATTCTAAAGGTGAATGAAGCCTTTCTAGATAAAATTAGGAAAAAAGATAAAAGGCAAAGTGATGAAGAAAAATTTCTCACTGTGAATGTTGGCAGTTGGGCTCATCTACATTGTCTCAAAATATTACTCATGTATCATCAGCGTGGCACAACATTGTTATAATTACAATTCCTATTCATCTTTTGCTTCCAGCCCTCGAGGGGCTCCATATGGTGTGGTGTTGGACAGTCCTCGCTTTCCTCTTCACATTTCCTCCCCTCCCTCTCTGCTCTCTTGCCAAGTGGTTTGGAACAGTTAAGATTTTCTATTTCTCACTAATCTCGTGCTTGTTTTCTTCATGCTCTTCTCCTGTATTTGCCAGCCATTGTCTCCACATTTTAAATTCATCTGAAATATGATGGTGGCATTCTTGCAGCATCCACGTTAAAATCCACTAACAAGGAATTAGTGGTGTCTGAATAGTGCTGACATGGAAGGACGGGACGGTCGGATAGCAATTAGAAATGTCCTACACTGCATTTTTTCCCTTAGAAAGTCAGATGCAGTCTGTTACATTGTTTGAACTTTTGGATCATTTTGACTGTAAATGCATTTAACTGGATTTCATCTTGGCACATTTGCATGTCTTTTTCATATGCACCATCAAGTTTTTGCCCACCAGCCATGCTTTTTCAGTCTCTGTAAAAATGCCGGTCTACAGTGCTGTTTTAACAGTTTGGCCATATTTAAGGACAAATCAAAGCTTTCTTGACTCATTAGCCAAGCAGATAAATTAACTGGTGAAATCCAAACTAAATTATCTGCATGTCTTTTCCAGTTAAAAGGAAACCATATCAAAGGAGATCCAATCATCCTCTGCACACATTCTTCCAGTTACCATCAGGTTGCCAGTATGAAGTTCCTCTAGCTTAGGAAAATATTTATCTTTACTCCTTTATTCCTACTTTATTCATATACTGTTATAAAGAATAAGAAATCCCTTCTCCCACTTCTATTAAGAACAAAGTCAGTGAAATTCCCCAGTATGCTGCTGTATCAAAGAAATTAGTTAGAATAGACTGTCAGACTAACACATAAACATTTTCTGCCAGTAATGTATTAGGAAAAATAATTATCTATGTAAAGAGGGAAATGGGAAACCTGCATCCTCTGAGATTACTGGGCCTTACACAGCAAGACAATAATAACCTTAATGAAAACTCTAAATCGTATAACTTCAAACTATGCTGGAGAAGCTGTGATAAATTTAGGCCAGACTGCAAGCCCAATATTCTTGATTTACCATCGCTTTGTTTCCAGCTTAGTTGATGATGTACAATTACTCACACATGCATAGTACCCACATAAAAAGTGTCTTTAAAAATGTGTTTAGTGGTGTTTGCAGTCTATATAATGTGTAAAGCTTGTGACATACTCCACGAGAAACAAGAACTGAGTTCTTGTTCTCGAGGCTGCAAGAACAAGAAAAAACGTCTTTTTCGGCAGGTCCATACATCCTCCACGAGAAGCACGTCTGCAGTGGGGAGGGGTCACTGCGGGGGGCGATGTCTGCTTTTTATGTGCCGGTTGTTACCTCCGCCGAGGAGGTTGTTTTCCTCGGCATCTTTTTGCTTAAGATAACTTAAAAGGTTACGGACGGATTTTTATAAACATTTCAAGAGTTGTTGAAAATGTAAAAATGAAAAGCTAATTAAATTTTAGTGGTGATCTGGATCACCTTTTGGATCCAGGAATGTTTTAAAAGGATTCTTTAACATTGTGCTTGGTGGAGGTTTCCGCTCTCTGAGTGTTTTTCTAGTTTCATATTTAACGAGCAACTTCGTCCGCGGCAGGGCGGGTCGTGCACGCGGCTGGGTCCGAGTGTTTTAATGCCACATGTAAAAATGAAAGAAAAAAGTTCTGCCAGCCCGGTGTGTCAAGAACTGTCCTCAAACACGTCCGCGGGAACAAAATGTCATTTTCTTCTCGGAAAAAGTTCTCGCTTTTTGTGGAGGATGTAACAGGCTTAATGTAGAGACTCGGTGAGACAGGAATTAACAGATTTTTTTTTTGTGACCTGCCAGGTCTTCAGAAGCGGTGAAGGCATGGGCATTCGTCTGGACAGCGCCTCGGCCTTCCAGGGCGCTGTCATTTCACCCCACTACGACTCGCTGCTGGTGAAAGTCATTGCCAGCGGAAAGGACCTGCATACAGCTGCCTCCAAGATGAGCCGAGCCCTGGCTGAGTTCAGAGTGCGAGGGGTCAAGGTAGGAAATGCAGCTTCCTGTGCTTAATGAAGAGCTGTGTGCGTCTTTACCTGCAGTTGACGTTTGGATCTTGATTATCAGGACTTTATGAAGAAGTGTTGGAGCTGCGGCTCAGTTGGTCCAGTGGTTGTGTTCCTATCAGGAAAGTGGTGGTTTGATCTGATGCATCTGTGGGTGTAACGCTGACCTTCCAGTATGTGATTGTGCAAACTCATTTCCTACATATGTTAAATCCAAAATGTAAGAAGTTTCTGTGAGATTATGAAGCCAGCTATGTTGTGAAGTACTTTGAAGAACTTGGATAAGGTGAAGAGATACTATTAGTGTGAACCATTTAGTTTTTCTTATAATATAAATTTGTCAGACCATTGTAGTTGATAAGGAGTGATTCTTTAATGGGGTGGATGGATATTAAAGACTGTGAGATTAGCTTTTAACCTTCATAGCAGAAACAAGGCAAGCACTTAAAGTCAGTTTACATTGTATAAAGCAATTAAACTCTGAAGTACTGGATCATCTTTTAAGTACAAGTTGGCATGAAACGGTACTCAAGCTTTCTCTGATACTTACCGTAACACCCTTGCTCTCTCCCTGTTTGTTAAACTGCACTTTCTACAAAAGCCTCTGTGAAGACACAAAAAATGTGCATAAATTTATTGACATGAAGTGCAGCACACATTTCTGGCACATTCTTTTAAAGCCTTGATTTTAAAATTGTTAAAACATCGGATGTCAGTTCCCTAGTCCTCAAGGACAAAAATGGCTTCTTCCAGCCAACATAAAAACTTAAATTATTCATGCTTTTAAAAAAACAAAATAAAAATAAATAAAACTTTAATTACACCAGCCTTGTTCCAAATATGGGATTTAACCCATTAAGTGCTTGATGTCACTGATGTCACTTTCCTCTGACATTAAAGAGTGACCCATAGACGCCCCACATTTCTTTTATACCCAAAGTAACTTTTTTTTTCAATCTACGGATGTGCCAGAGGTTCAGTAAAATATTTACTTTGATGCTTAATAGTTTTCTTCATAGCACGAGTTGTTCAGGTGAAAAAAAGAGTTAAGTAAGGATTAACCAAGTTGTTACGTAAGGTTAAGTTGTTATGGTCGACTCTGCGTCCTGCATTATAACCATCTAATGCACTGATCCGAGTTCTGCAATCCGCTTGTGCTATGGTCCCACACAGTAAACATTTTATAACAAAAGTTTATTTTTTGCAACACTTGCTAAATATGCTGAAGAATAGGCACTATTTCGTGCTGGCCATAATGTAGTTTTTATGCTAAACAATCACTTTCTAGCTACAACACATTTCCTCTCATTCACCTGTCAAAACAGCTGATCTGAATCAGTTGATTAATGTGTTGCCACGGTGATGCCATGTAACGGAGGGACATTATGGTGATTTAACTCACCAAACTACATGTGACTATATATGAAAAAAATGCACTCCAGTTGTCAGTAAAAATATCACTGACCATAGTATAACTATTAATAAACTTGTGCTGATGTGAAGCATCGAAGTGTTACAGAAATGCAAAATCAAAGATCATGAATGGCAGATGCTCAGCTTGCTTAAGAATCATAACAAATACACTCAGAACAAAAAGATACAGACCAAAATACATAAGAGGTTTCATCTTTCCTCATTACTATTCTCTCCTTGCTCTGCTCCGAGTTTGAACTTGCGGGACCACTCCTGCATAGAGGTGGGGTTTACAGCCAAGGGGAGCAGACAGTCCTGCAGCCCTGGCAGGAAGCCAGACCAGCTTGGATTTCCATTTGCATAATGTTTATGTTACATGTTTGTTTCTTCATTACCTCGTCTCGGAATGTCAGATTTCGACATCTAATAAACAGGATGAAATAAAATGAACAACGATAATATGATTTATAAACCAAAGCTACATAGTGGGTTACAAAGCAGAAAAGGCCCCAGAAAAATAAATCAACTGGATTGATTGATTGAAATGTTGTGTGGATGTCATCATTTAAAAAAAAAAAAAAAAAAGAACAAGGATAAATAGCAAAGTAAAGTTTTTCTTGTATCTAATGTGCAAATCTTAAGATCTCATTGCAAAAGAAGAATAATATTAATTTCTATTATGGTCGAACTTCCTGGGTCATATCAAAAGGTCTGATACAGGAGATGAACATCAGCTCACTTTTTAGTATGACTTGAAAGCACCTTTTTCAGAGTTTTAAAACATTTTTTTCTTTTAATTATGCGGGGGTCTTAAACCCCATAAACCTATGATGTGGTCCACAGACCTATTTTCTATTTTACTTACCACTTCCAATATTCAAACCTAGAATTTAGTGTCAGACATACATTTTCTCTTTTAGGCATTGCAAATCCTTTGCTCATCTGCTAAAATACAATTATGACATTTACTGATAGATTAAATTCCAAAGCAGAAACTTTTAGGTCTTTTTTATTTCTGGACCCCTTACCCCCTAGAATCTGCTACAACGGGTTAACCTTGAACAACCCTCACAAAGATTTTGTTATAGAAGTGAGATATCTTATTACAAGGTCAAAGAAAGATAATCCATTCGAAGTAGCAAGGAGGTGCTTTCTGTTAGACTGCAGGATAGCTAATGGGAAAGTTAAGGGGTAATGGTCTTATTAGAGTGAAAAGACGTATTCCAGTCATTGTCATCCAAGTTCAATTCAGAGCTGAAATGTGATTGATTGTGTTTAATCATGTAGTGGAATGTCGAAAAATGAGCATCATTCAGATTTATAAAGTAATTACCCAGATAACAATACAAAAGTTTGGCACCTCATCATCAGAGAAAGTTAATTGATTTGAAGAGTGCAGAGTAACAGTGTTGTGATTAAAATGGCTTCATGTTGAGACAGCTGGTTGGATGCAGGCACCAGGACAGCTCTTTTTGAAGATTCTTTTTGTTTTTTGTTTTTTTTAAAAATCTAGTTGGCAGCTTATTTTTTTCACTTTTCCTGCCACCATTCAATTTATAGTCTTGCCACTTAATTTAAGACGGCTAGTCAGGCTTTGTTGAGTTGTTAGAATATAAAGCACAACATGTGTTCTTGTCATCATCTCACAGTCTCATTAAAGTGAGCAGAGGTTTTTCGTATACATAGAAATAGTCAGTGGTTGATACGATTGATATCCCAGTTTTAAGATTGTTTTAATTATTCTACATTAAAAATGATCAAATAAAAAAGACAGGCTTTTCATGACATTAAATAGGACTTCAACCAGTCATTTCTTTCCTTTTATTAAAATTGTTCATTCTAGATTACATGAACTATACTGTATTTCATGAGGAGCTTACAAAACAGATTACATCTATAAGATGAGCTCCATAGTTTCTAGGGGTGGGAAAATCAAATCGAAAAATTGAGTATTTGGATTTTTTGCTTCACAATTTCAAAATTGATTTATTTTTTTATTTTTTTTATTTATTTTTTTTTTTGTTTAAAAATGTTTTTTTTTGTCCAAATGAAAATAATTCCATTATAAAATTTTAGTCATTTTTATTGTTTTTATCGATCTTTTTACCTGTCTTCTTGGGCATTATAGCCGCAGAGTGATGATCTGGCTACCCTGTTGTTTTTTCCTCTTTGAAATCAAGAAAAATGACCAGCTAAAAAAGTTTTGTACAATTTTTTTTTTGTCTGTCGTAGTTTACAAAAATCAGCAATATCAAAGAGTTGTGAGAATCGCAATTTAAACACCCAAAAAATCAGAATCAAATCCAATAAAGACTAAAGCATATAGTCACAGCCCTAATAGTTTTCTAGATTTTAGTTATAGGCAACCATTTGATTGTGCATTAGTGGCTGTATAGAGAAGAAAGAGTTTGCTTCTGGTTTGTTGACTTACAATATCAAGTAGGAAGACAGTGCTGGCAAAAATCAACCACCTGTTAATGCTGTGTTCTGCTCAATGAAGAAATCAGTTCATTCCAGCTGTATTTGTATTGCATCACTTCACAGCAAAGTCATCTATGGGTTCTTTACAGACACATCAAGTTCGAGCCAATTCATAGTAAATGTTAGGGATAAGGGAAAATGAATGACACTCATTGCTAAAGCCATCACCTGGTCCTAACTTTGCTTTTCTAACAGTAATAGCTGTATGGTTACGGTCTGAAACTGACCAGTCTTGGAGTTGGTTGCTTCCAAGCATGGCACCTACACTACACCATAATCTTCACATTAAAGTTGGAACTGCAGTGCAGCAGAAAAGCTCGAGCTACTTATTTGACACCTGTTGTGTGGAATTAAGTTTGGCATTTCAGCTCCGCTTTTTCTCCTCTTCTGTGTACAGTCTGTGCCCGTGTGTATGCACGTCTTTCAGGATCCCTGTGTATCTGCACACATTGTGGACATTTGTGTATGTGTTCACAGAATAATCCGTGTGTGAAGTAGTAAAATGTCACACAGTCGGCTGCTCAGAGACAGAGGGGGTGGGTGATGGATGGGAATGTGACAGGACATGAAGCAGGAGAGTAAAGATGGATGGATAGAGCAGCATGGGGGGAGAACATAGAAAGAGCCATCAAGATAAAACGGTTATAAGACATGAAGGAATGCAGGGGCAGCCTATAGAGGCCAATGCACCTGCACACTGATTGCATCTTTAAGCAGTTGTTGGTACATCTGAGTGAATACTAGTCACAACTTAAGCACCTAAGTGACTAAGAGATAACTCCCTGCCTTGATAAAAGCTCTTTTTAATAGCAGCTGTAGACATAAAGACATGGAAAGAAAAACAGAAATCCACACGTTGAAGCAATGAACTTAAGCAGAATGACAAGACATTAACTTGGTGTTTAAAGATGACTTTTATTGTTTTCTCCCTTTTGTAATAAGGTTTTGAAGTTGAAAAGTTTCACCAGAAGATGGGCATGTTTTAGTACTAATTCACTTTTCTTTTATTTGTAAGTGCATTTTGGATTTTATTTTTTCAACCTAATACATAACCAGAGACTTAAACATCTCTCCATCTGTTCTCTATTGATTTACTCCTCGATCCTTTTTTATTCTTTCTAACCAGCAACAATTATCTACACTGAAGATAAAAGGCACTGTTGCAATTTAAATTATATTATTTATCTGTTTTTAGCATGATCATGATGGCAAACATTAACCCTCTTACTGTTTTTACATAAAATTATCTAAGCGATGCCAAAGAAAAATGACCTGTTGCCAGACATAGAGGTGGTTCTGTGCTGCATCGTTTGCACATGTTTTTTTCTGCACAGCCAAGCTAACATTGTGATATCATATGAGAATGTTAGCTACAGCATCCGCTGCAACCGCATATTAACTATATAAGCCATTTACTTGCACAGAAGAAGAGTTGAAAATTGCACATGTTTCAGTCCTTTGCTGTCCAGAAGTTGTCCAGTGAAGAAAAGCAACAATTTTCTCTCACTTTGACTGCTTTTCTTTATTTCATATCAGCTGGTGAACATGGTTTCTTTGTGTGGGGGTGGTGATGGAGCAGGTAACGTTTGCTTCCCAGGGTTTTTCCTCTACTGCTGTAATTGGTGTGCTTTCCACTGACTTCTACTTGTCCCTGTGCTCTTGTTACCATTTTTTGGTTCATATTTGCCAGTTTTTTTTCCTTTTCTTTCTGTTAGATACTAAACAAAAAAATTATTCTTGTTCTGTGTGGCAGAAGCCAGTATTAATGTAAAATGTCCTATAAGTGGCTTTTTAGAGCTCCAAATAATTAAATAAACACAGAACCAACATTCTCCCTTAACATATGTTGAAAGCTGAACTTTGACTTTGACATTTTGTAAAGGTTGAGACAGATGAATGAAAGTCACCTAACAGGAAAAGATGGCTAAGGGACTGCATGACAACCTGTCAAAACAGAAGAAAAGGCTGCAGGTTGTATAATTAGACCTCCATCTTAGTATCAGAGCCAACATTATGTTCAGTTGGAAGGCTTAAATATGTTGTAATAATATGATCTGAGTGTGTGCGTGAGTTTCTTCAATTTGGTTCATTTGTGGTATAAACAGATAGTGATGCTGTCGGATGATGGTAGAACCTACCCAAAGTAGGCTCCACCATCAGCACCAAGTTAAATATCTGAATGCCTGTTTAGGGAAACCATATTGACATTGTGATGACATCTATCAGTTCACAACTTCTACGTGTCCAGTTTTTATAGCAAAACTAAATGGAAACAGGAGTGAACTGGACCAATGTAATAATGGATGACTGAGATATCAGCTGAAAGGCAGAGCCACGCAAAGTTTTCTGGCAATGCAAGATTGTTGAAAGCTCCAGACATTTTCATTCCGGTGAGTGTAATGGTCTAAATCATTCATTTAAATGTGCGATGTGATGTGCAACACAGGTGCTTGCACTGCTAATATACAAGATGGAAGCAGAAGTGCAGGCAACTCGAGTCAGTCATTGTTCTTTTCAACCTCGAGACTGTTCCCCCTTTTTTTTTTATATACTTATGTATTTTATTAATTTGTTTTAATTAAAAAAACATGTAGTATTTCAAGTTTTCAGAAGATTTTCTCTGTGCTCCTTTACCTGAAAGCTGTCTTTAACCATAGTTGCATGGTGTGAGATGAGCAGCAGCATTCTGCTCCTTTGTTTTGGTTAGTGGCTCCATGAGGTCACAGTGCTTCCCTATAAAACACTGTGTTGTCTGCCAGATCACAGCCTGCTTCACAACAATCCAACTCACACTTTAATGTTTTATATATATGTCATACACAGCGCTGCCATGAATATTTAACTTGCTTTTTGTCATGTTTTGGACCAGAAAAGTTCATTCTACCTGAGATTAACACATTTTTTGCAGAGGAAAATTAAATATAAACTCTTAAATGGCATTTCTATTGCATTATTATGAACCAAATCTTTATCAATCAGCCCTCTGAGCTGAGTATTTGACTCACTGTTACGTCCCCTGGGAGGGGTGCAACCTGACAACCACAGAGGGAGACAAGACAAGTATAGAGGGTTGACACGTTTATTTACAGGTCTCGGATATGGCAGGATTATGGAACCTGTGGGAGAGGATGGGACATTTAGGCTGTGCCAAAATCAAAGAAAACAATAAAACAAAACGAGGCCTAACTCAGACTGTACCTGTAAACCAAAACAAAACCAAATAAATACCTGTCTAACTGATCTAATAACCAGCTTGACCAAAACATTTACAAGGGGTGGCAACAGCCTCTAGCCCTAGTGTGTCTATACAATTCTTTCTACGTGTGGAAATGTAAAGGGCGCCCCAACTTACCTAGTCCTCATGCCTCCCCACATACCTGTTCCACCATGCCATTAACAAACACAGGCAAAACAGAAGAGCCTGATGGCCTCCAGATGCTGCTCTTTTAAATGGTGATCTTTAGTGCTGATTGGAGCATCTGAATTTGAACCAGCCAATAGATCCCAGGCTAGGCAGATCTCCACTTCAGCTACTTGGAACCACCTGGAGATAACAGGGAGGACAAGTTTGTACAAGTGATGCACGTAACACTCACCTTTGCCAGAATGTATTTGTTTCTGGTCAAGTACTGCATTTTCCACTGTTTGTCATATTAAACTCCTGTTACACACAAACTTTTCTTTATTTCTGTCTCTACATGATCTTCTGCTGTTTTCCTTTGTGGTTACGCTCGTCTACCTCTTCAGCCATTTGACCTCAGTCTGCCTTTATGAGCAGTTGACTTCTCGTTCTCTCATGTGTATCCTTTTATTTCTGAGCCTCCTAACAGTTCACTGACTTGGTGAACTGTTGGTCACATTTTGTTTTCCCTTTGTTTCTTTGTTTCTTCTGACTGTAGAAATTACTTTAACCCATTGCTATTGCCCTTATTTTTATTTCTAAATTTGATTAATTGGTCAGACCAACTACATTAATTGCATAATGCAAGATCAGAGGACTGCTTAATTTATATTCCAATTAAACCCAAACATTAATCTTCAAAGTTTGAGAGTAAATAAATCAATGTTCTGCATTTTCTCAATGAATCATGGCTTTAGTAGTTTTTGCCTAATTCCAGTAAATGAAAGGGAAACTTGTAAGTGGGGCCGACTGGTAAATTTAAAACCAATAGCAAAATGAGAAGGCATCGCAAATAACTTGCTGTGGTTCGAGGAAACATTCAGGGACAATCTTTGCCTGGCAGATTTCTGAGTGGCAATTCCAATGGTATTGGAATAATAACTTATTTGGCAAATATTCTGTAACTCCCCTCTTTAGTTTAGTTCCCTGTTATCAGTCATTTTACACAATAAACAGACTGATTTATTTCTTGATAAATTCAGAATTTATGTATGTAATCGTTTAGTCGTAGTACCAACACACACATTGTGAGCAAAATTCTAATGATCTCCACAGGTAGGACAAACACCCCATTCCCACTGACGTGATCCTTCCAGTGAGAAAGCAAATGGATCATTCGGCCAGCCAAAGAGATGACATGTAGCTCGCTGCCTTTCTGCTTGCTTTAACTGGGAAAATCCCTCAGGTTTTAACAGCAAAGTAAAATCTTAACCCCAAGACTCCATGGACTGGAAAGAGCAGAAATATCATTTTTCTGGCCAATTGATGAATGTTATTTTTCATCTTGTTGCTTTTTTCCTAAAATTTAAAATATCCATTGATTTATTGCAAACTGAGAAATGGTTCCCTAGTTCTAAAACGTGTCTTAGAAATTAAGAATTTATGTGTCGAGATGTCTGATTTATATTCTTTATTTTCTTTATTCTTTTTTTTTTTTTTTTGCTGTTTTTCATTACGTCAATGGAATGAATTATTTTCCCTTCAGATCTGGAGCTAGTCCTCTGTGACTTCTGTCCAAAACAAAATGATGTCTCCTCCTTTCTTCTTCTTCTTTTATAGAGGGCGCAATCCGTTTAATTTCTCATGCATCGGTTGGAAAAATAAGTGATTTAGACTTATCCTAAAAACGCACGCTTTAGTCTTAGGCAGTCATGCATACCGACGCTCGCATGATATGAAACGCTGTGTCTTGGGGGTTTAGGTTATCTGTCCATCTCTTCATTTCACACCTCTAAACAACCGCTTGCACGGTATTTAATCTCATGAAAGGCTTTTAATTATCTCTGCGTGTTTGCGTATAAACCCATGGCATGATTGAACGAATCTACACACATTGCAGCACACAGTCTTACAAAAGCATCATAAAGAAAATCCACTTTGTAAAAGTTTAAATAGGAAAGTGAAGGGAAAATAAGATTTTTGTCCAGGAAGAAAAGAAAGGCTTGCTTGTGATGAAAGCAAGCAGAAGTGATGCTGCCTCCTCATCTCTGGAGAATAAACTTTATCCAATATAAACGGAGACCTTAAGGCTCACATGACATTTTTAAATATTCTCACTGGTGAGACAGACTGGTTTGTTGTAGATGATCTGCTTTCACATTACAACATAAATCACAAAACAACTTTTTATTTTTGGTTTTAAACCGTTTCTTTCCCTTTATTACATTTTTTCTTTTGTTTTTATCTTCTAACAAAGCTAGGACTAAGAATGTGTCCCTGTTGTTTCTGAATCTTTTGGAACTACATGACACAGCCTGGATATGGTTATTCTGGATTCTAAAGAAATTGCTTTTCTTTTGAGATAAATTCAAAGGACCTACATTTTTTTAATGTATTTTCTTCCACAAAAAAGCAGGAAAAGCTTATTTTACTGTTGAATGGAAGTAATGGAAATAGGAGAGTGACACATCTCGCCTTTAGATGTTTTTAATGTCTTTGACATTGAAGAGGATTTTTTTCAAGGTTTACTTTGTAAATACTGTTATAATATGGAGATTCTTAATGGACTGATTTCTTAAGATTTTGCACAGTAATGCTAATTGTAAAATGTCTCCTAAATATTTCTGTCCTGCTTAAATGAATGTTAAACAAACTGCAAAAAAGAAAGCTGTAATTGGCATCATGCTGCTGTATGCTCGTGTATAGCCACCGGGTTGGGAGGATGTTTTTCTGCTTGGATTTCAAAGCTGTAATTTAAGTGAAATCAGCTGGAAATGAACTAAGACGACCTGTGAGGGGAGAAGAAAGGATGGACAGGAGAGCAGCATACAGAGTAAAGATGATGTTTTACATCATCTTCCAATTTGGATGATTGATTTCACTCTAACTTTTCCTTCTCTGTTATTCCTCTGTTATTATGTGAACTCAGTCATGTATGCAACAAAACACACACTCGCTTGATCAACTGCTGCTACAAAAGCAAAGGAAGGAGTTGGAAAGTGGGATGACTATGTTGCTTCAAGTTTGAAATTCGTTTGTTTTGGTGAGTAATGCGATTTTTTTTTCCCAACACACTCCTGTCATGAGTTCCAAAGAGTAGGTCAACTTTTTGATTCACAGATTCACAGCATGTCTCTGCTACAGAGTCTATTTCATGGAAATGAAAATAATGAAAGACTTGTGATTCATAGATAAAGTAGGTGGAGAATAAACTCCTCCTCTGCTACATTTCAATTACTTTCCAGTTTCACACCTTGAATGACTTAGTAGTTATGGCTCTGGAGAAATTAATTCACCCGTGTGGGAAGTGAGTACAGATGAAATGCAAAGAGCAGTTAAAGGTTTAGATTAAGCCTTTGCAGTAGAGCAGCCAATTTTGCAGCCCATGTACGAAAAAGAAAACATGTGGAGAGAACATGTCAGTAATCATCTCTGGCATGTTGTTTTGAAGCAAAAGTTGACTGAGCCTCAGTTCCTCTGTGGACTGAATGTGTGCCTTTCATGGCTCCAAGTAGTTTATTTTCTTACACCAATATCTTCAAATATACGAAGCTTCAGTCTGCATAGAAATAATTAGAATAATCCTTTCCTTGGGGCTAAAACCTTCAACATTATTGAAATTAAGTAGTGTGAGATATTCAAAGTTAACTTCTGAACCAGCTCTTACTTGTAAGCACTTTTCAGAGACCGAATGTACCAAAACTGCTAAGCATGTCAGCTTTCAGGATGCTGCACCCGCTGACTGCAGTTTAGTCTTTGCTGCTTCTACTTGGTAAAATTGGCTGCCCATGAATTTTGGAGTACCTCCATAATTGTCTGAGTTCTTCTTTCTTTTTGACACAGTAAGATTGAGCTGCCTAAGTTTGCTGTATTTTCTTTTTTTTTTTTAATGGGTAGTCCCTCGGAAAAAGGTACCTAATGAGTTTGAAAAGGCTTTAATAATGCACAGGGGGACTCAGAAAGCAACAGCATGGTTTGCATATGTGTAAAGGGACTGATGTGTAGTGTGTTTGGGTTGTCCGCCATAGATGGAAAGAAAGGGCCTTGATAGATGAGCTGCATGAAGCGCGACAGTTAAAGATGCTGTTATTAGAGAAAACAATATGACAAAATTATGACTTAAAGTATCTCAACAGTTTGAATGGATAATGTGAATTCACAATGGCTCAGTCTCATCCCTGCTGGTAGCTCAAATGGTGTTTTAACAGAATAAATGGAAGATTATGTTTGTGACAATCACTTGTTAGCTGTTTTCACAGTTGTTTGTGCTGAGGAACAGGCTGTTTGTTCTGTCAGTAGATTGGCTAGAAATTCAGTGCTTGTCCATGCATATTTAGATGGACTATTTAAGTTCGGTCTTGATGTAAAATAGTTTTATTGCCTCGTCCTGCATCTTGAACCCTACCACCCCATTCCACATCATCCCACTCAGCTTCAGTGCACTAAGCCTTTGGGTGCTGAGTTAGACTTTTTTTTTTTTCAACCAGCTTATTATCGAATTAAAAGGCTGTTTTCAAACTTTTGTCCCACAGGCTCTGTATAAAAAGGGAATCTGTCCAGTTGAGGATTACACACTCAGCTGGTCGGTCTGCTTAGTCGAACATTTTCAAATGTAATTCCCTCCTCATTTGAGGTGGCGAGGGCAAGACTGATAAACAAAAGAAACCCATGATCTGACTTGATCTGAAATTGTTGTGAAGTTGAGAGTGGAAACAAAACATTGCAAACGGGAAACCCCCCAGTAATGGAATCGTGCAGCCAGAAAGGTAACTAGCAGAGGTGTTTTGCTCATTATGTGGAGTCTACGTCCTAGTTTTTGGACACAACTTTGACTTTGTTGGGCAGTGTTGAGGGGGAAGGGTTGGCTTTTTGGAGTGCCTTATGAAGTATTTTGACAAAGATTGCACATGCTGTGTGATTTATGTGGTGGAGGCTACACAATGTCTGTCTGTCTTTCAGTGAAATTAAATGAAATGCTAGATTTTACGACTATTGCTTGCTGGTGTTTCTAAACTGGAAACCTGTAAAAACACAGTCCTTGCTTGTGTGCCATCTTGTCTTAATGATTTGAATAATAATAATGATTTATTTTTGTTTAGTTATCACTCCAGCTCTCTCCTCATTGGGGTCCTCTTCAAGGGCTGCCCCTGCTCTGACTGCATGGGTGTTGCAGTGGGGGCTGTCCCTGTCTGGTGGGTTGGGATCCAGCGCTGCAGCCTTTACGGTTGTGGCGTGGGTCCTGTCTTCCCGGACCCGGGTGGCCCCCATGGTGATGGCCTGGGTGGTCTTGGTTGGGGGTAGCCCTTTGTGTAGAGGCTCCCTGAGAATATCGTTTCCTTATCTGGTGCAAATGCACCTGGCCATTCAACTTCTTTTAACTGTTACAGGGCAAATAGGGCATGGGGGAGGGTGGTTGTGGGTGGGTGAAAGGGGATGTGTATGTGTGTTAGTGTTTTATCTATTTGTATCTATTTTGGTGTAAATTGTTTTATAATGTAAAGCACTTTGTATTGTTTTTAAGCACGAAAAGTGCTATATAAATAAAGTTTGATTTGATTTGATAATGAAATACACAATATTGTTTCCAGGCCATGTGAGCTAAAGCTAATGAAAGTATTAAAGCTCAAACCCAGGGATCATTGTAGGGGGGGTTTGCAAGACCACAAGTCCATTGGCTTAACACTAGAGCTGATGGAGTTGGCAAGTTTTCTTTTAGTATCCTGGACTTTAAATGACATAAAATGAAACAAAAATTATTACCTACTAAAAAGTGGACCATAACTATTGTAGTCAAGAGTTTAAGAACTGTCCTCATTGTGTTTTAAATGGTCTTTTCAAGAGGTGGTCTACCCTGAAATAACATTAAGGTTACACAGATGGTGTTTTACACTCCCCTATGCAAGCAACCAGCAATTACACCACTAACATTTAGAGCTTTACTAGGCCTGTGTCACATACGGACAACATTAATAAATTATCAGTCACATTAACCCCCAGGCACAGTCAGATCAACTCAAATTGCTTTAAAGAGGTAAAATTCATGTTACTGGTCTATTCACTAAGTTTTCTGTTTCATGTGACCAATGCACATGTTTCTGTTGTGTGAATTTTAATGTACAGAGTACAGATGTGCATACAAATGGAGACACATCCACATAAGAATGCAATTTGAAGGAAAGAGAGAGTTTTAAATTAAAAGCCGGAACACTGATGAAGTGTGTGAGCTATTGTTCTAATAGTCATGTTCTAATAATCACTTGCACACTTACAAAAGGTTTAAGGATGTGGAAAACATAGATTATTTCAATCTGCCTGAAAGACAAATAACACACTCAAATACACTTTCCTATCGAGCAGGTAAAATAAATGTGTAGAATTAAGCACATCATGAAAGTGTTTAATTGTCTTGGGTAAAGCACCATACTGCAGCTTGAATAAATTATAGAAAAATGAATAAATGGTGCTTATTACCTACAGGTACAGCTCAGAATATTATGAAAAAGCTCAATATTTTTCATCACTCATTTCAGAACGTTAAACCCAAATATTATGTGGATTCATTACACATAGTGTGAAGCATTTCAAAATGTATTTCTTGACAGTTTGATGACTGTAGCTTATCGATAATGAAAACCCAAAATGAAGTGTCAGAAATGTGAATATTGTGAAAAATCTCAATCTTGGAGAGTCATGGTGTCACACCCAAATCAACTAATTAATTCAAAACTTCTGCAAAGGTATTCTTACCCTTTAAATGGTCTCTGTCTGGATCAGATGACTACACAATCATGGAGAAGACTGCTGACTTGACAGATGTCCAGAAGATGATCATTAACCTCCTCAAGAAGGGAAAGCCACAAAAGGGAGTTAAAAAAAAAAAAAAAAAATTTAAAAAAAAAAAAAATATATATATATATATGTATGTATATATATATATATATATATATATATATATATTCTTTTTAATAAATCCTTCATCTGTGAGCTCAAACCTGCTCCTGCAGATCCCCTTTTAAAAATCTGTTAATTGCAGCAGAGTTGTAATCAAGCCGTGAATCTGCCTCGCTGTCTTCTTCCTGGTGGCCTCTGTTCTTTTCTCAGACATTTTCAAGTCTAATTGGATGGGAATAATGGAAGGCAGAACTCGATTTTCCTCAACCAGCTGGGCGCCTGATTATTCAGGCACAGAGAATGAAATGCTTTCCAAATAGTTCATCTTGAGGGCAGCATTAAATGCAGCAGTGGTTTGTCTGCAAATTAAATGTGAAGACCACACCTGTGAATGCATCTGGTCTTGAAAATGCTTGGACATGCTGGGGGGAATCTGATCCATCAGAAATACCAGTTTAGCCCATTAAAAGCAGAACACCTTATTTATACATATCTGAAGTGCTGGATTTGAGGGATCTTTATGCACTAAAAATGTTCTACTGGTTAACAAAGGCGTTTGCTTGTTTTCATTGCAGCGCCTGGTGTGTAGTATTATTGTTACCACCTAGTAGTATTTTCCCAGACTGAGCTGAGTTGGAGGTGCACCTGCTCAAAGCTCTCCCTCCATGTAAAATTTTGTTAGCGTGAATGTGTGCCATGTCTCTGTTGCTTGTAAAAAGCTAAGTGATGAGGGATTTTCTAGCTGCTTTCATTCATATGTTATTTAAATATCTTGGACCCCTCTTGCTGCGTACTGTTTTGCAGCTCCTGTCATTCTTATAGACAGGCTTACCCCACATTTTTGTGTCAGGTTGAGGCTCATTGTAGTAATTGTTGAGCCAAAGTAACATGTAGTGCTTCTGTTGACTTATCAGCTCAGCCTCTAACAGTCTTCCAATTTAGACATTTACAAATGACCTTGTTGAGGTCCTGCAGAGCCATGAGCCTGGCAGAGGTGACGTGTTTACAGCTTTCTTGGACAAACTCTTTTTCATAGTGACATTTCATCACAGTCTACACTTGTAGTAGATCGATTTGGACAGAGAGAGAAGGATTGAGAGAATTACAAAGTCCTGTGCCTTTATGGTGGCCCTTTTTACACTGCTTTTTACAGAGTGAAATCTGACACAAAATGTTAAAAAGAAATGTATGAGTATGAATCATTTGATTTGGATATTTACCCATGAAAAGCTCATAACCATCTGAGCTTTTTAAGGGGAAGTTTTCTCCTGTGATTATGCATACTCAGCAAATGTCATCCAATATCTTTGCAGTTTTCTCATTAGATGTTCTTATCTAGTTTAATTTCAGCATTTTAATGCTCATAAGTTGAGAATTTGGCCCTGTGTGATGCTGCAGGGAAGATAGGAGCTTGAAGATATTTACTTGTTTCTTCCAGTAAAATTAAACCTTATCGGTTTTATGTGTTCAGCAGTTTATTAAAAAGCTGCCGTGGTTTTTCTGTTTTCTGCAGTGCGAATGGGTTTATCTGAAAACATAAGTAGCCTTCCCATAGAGGTACAAGGAAGTTATCATATTGTTCTGAGACAATGGGGAGAAGTGTTATGATCAAACAAATCTGACCCTGTAGCTCAGTTTGCATGTTTTTACTGGGAATTATTGATTTAGCAGATTCTGCCGACCTGCAATCAGCACTAAAGGGCAAATAAAAATAAAATTACGTTAACATTAGTCAAAAACTCTGTGCATATTTATCTTTTATAGAATAACATTCTTTAGACAAAAACCTCAAACTCAGATCCTCAAAACCACCGTTTTGCAGGTTTACCTGCTTCAACACAACCAACTAATATTCATGAGTCACTCAGCAGAATGTGACAAGCTGTTGGACCCATTTCATTTAAGCCAGGTGTGTTGGAGCAGAAAAAGATCTAAAACTTGTAGGTTTGAAATGTTTTTCTTTCTTTTTTTTTTTTTTTTCCTTTTCTAACCTGTCCTGTCCAGCATCTCAGCATACAGAACAGCAATCTGTGTGCCATTGTTTGCCAGACAGATTTGCTCTGTCAAGGGAGACATGTCATGTATATATCTGCCCTTGATAATCTGAATATTTTTATTATAATTATTTTATTTTATTTATTTATTTATTTTCCTTTTATCATTTTGCAATCATCGTCAGTCTTGATATGGCCGAGCTGGACCTGGCAGGGAAAGAGGAAAAAAAAGAGCAAATGAAAGGAGGAAAAAGAGAGACAGAAAAGAAAGGCGTGTCTAAGCTACTAAAGTTACAGTATTTGCAAAACAATATAAAGTACTGAAAAAATACAACAAGACATAAGTAGGATCGTGACAATATTCAAAAACAGACAAAAATGAAAAAAAAAGTAAAAAAAAGTAAAGAATTAATAAAATAACAATTACAATACCAACCGTTATTAAACATACAGAGAGTCATCAGCAACATTTAGTAGAAAGCAGATGGGGAGATGAGCGCTTCGTGGGCGTGCACGTGTTCAACCTGTGATCATGCAATCAAAGATCAGCTGAGTGCTTGTAGGGGAGCACGACCCGAGGTGTAGGGGAGGAAGCCAAGGCCCCCAGGGCCCAGCAAGCCCACCATGCACAGAGCCCGGGCAGGCAAAGCAGAGAGAGCCTCCGTCCCCCGAGCCCAGAAGCAGTGGAAGCCCCCAAGCAGGCGCCACCCGGCGCGACGAAGCAGGGGCACTGGGTAGCACAGGGCGACGGCAAGCCGGCCCGGCACGTCCGTTCACCAGCACCCCAA
The DNA here is from genome assembly GCF_933228915.1 of Telmatherina bonti. Classification (NCBI taxonomy): domain Eukaryota; kingdom Metazoa; phylum Chordata; class Actinopteri; order Atheriniformes; family Telmatherinidae; genus Telmatherina; species Telmatherina bonti. The sequence continues at coordinate 25,636,127 of NC_136616.1, read as the reverse complement.
CAACCCCTCCCCACAACCCTCCTGCTGCTTCCTATCCCCCCTCACCAGCACCCTCCCCATACCTCTCCCTCCCAAGCCCTACTGTCCCCAATACTCCCAAACCCCCCCCCCCCCCCCCCCCCCCCCCCCCCCCCCCTCCTCCATAGATGGTTGGAAAGATGGATGGATTTATAGATGGAAAGATAGATAGATGGATGGATAGATAGATGGATGGAAAGATGAATGGACAGATGGATTATAGATAGAATAAATGTTATTCCTTTACTCAAGTCAAACTGTTGTGATTTTGTAAGCTAAAATGACTGAAATGCAGTGGACTCAACCACCAAGTTGTTGGTCCTTTCACATCGTGCACTGTGCTCTGAATTCTAACTGACAAAATTACTGACTCTGGAAAAATGGGCAATGCTCTGCGTTGCCTAGCAAGAAAAGCATGGTAAGGACCTTTTTGGGAGGGGAGAAACTAAACCAGTCGGGCATCTGGTTGTTCTACAGGATTTTTGCACGACAATAGTGACAGTTAACAAGGTGAGAGTGAATACACAAACTTGTAGAGGGGAGGGGGACTTGCAGGAAAACCTGAAATCCTTGGGCCTTGCAGTGTTAATGTACATATTGTGCCTTCACCTAATTAAGGAAGTAATGCTTGAAATTCTGTCTTTAAGCTAACAAGGATCTCTTTGTACTTTTTGCCATGAGCAACACTGTGACAAAACTAATGTACAAGTTTGAAACTTTGACAAATTAATTTGAAACCGTGTGTTCCCCCTGAACGCCATAAGATTTCTTTCCTTTAGCAAATGGAAAGAAGGGTGAAGAAAAGAGGGAGTCGACTTGGTGATTGGGTTCAACGTGTACTGTTTAAAATTTCAGCAGATCAGTTTAGGTGTTTTCTCCCTAGATGGACTCAAAGAAACAGAAGTTCTTTCTATCTTGTCCCCCAAGAATAACTAGACAGCACAAAAACAGAAGTGCTGAAACAACTGCTCGGGCATATAAAAAGCCCAACAAATGGAGCAATGCGATGTCCAAACAGTCCCAAAAGAAATTATTTCTGGAAAACAAGCCAATGGTTTCAACTACTTGGAAGATATTTGCACAAACAAGCCTCGGCAGTAATCAGGGGGAAAATGGAAAATGCAATGAATGAGAAAGTTGAAGAAATTGTGGTAGAATATTGGTGAGCAAATGGCATAAACAAACAGTATGAGTGGAAAATAGTGGTTTGCAGAGGAAGGAGTGCTGTTGGAAGATTGAAAATGCCACAGCAGACGGAGGGATGAGGAAGGAGAAACTACCCTGGCAGAGCACCTTCTGTTTTGGCTGCTTTAATGACTGATCAAGAACAAAAGTCTCTTTTCTAATTCTAATGAGTTTAATTATGGCTTGCCCTTAGTCAGGTGCTTGGATCAGCTAATGTCTGCTTTCATTAATTGTCAATTAAAACCAAATCAGACGCCAGCTCCCACTTTCTCTCCTCTCTCAACAAACATTAAAAGTTGAATAACTTTTTGTTGTGCTCAGCAGTCTGATGATATTTTGATGGTTTTAAGGATTTGCCCTTAACGTTTCTCTGAGGAAATTAGCACTTTGTAATTCATTTTGTAATGATGCTCCTGCAACTTCTAAAACTAAAGTAGAAAAAGGCTGACTGACAAAAGATGCAGATCAATAACAACAGAGGAGTTATATATAACTAGAATTAACTTAGTGTTTGTTTTTTTGCATTTTCATTGTTTTTTTGTTATTGTGCAGAGAGAAAAAAAAGTTACCAGCTTAATGCTAAGAGCTCTTTTACATCAGGATAACATGATATATCAGTACTACCATAACACAATGAGACTGTAGTGATATATCTACAGTATTATCCAGACTGCAACTTAAATTCCAGCTCTTTATTGTGTAGCGGAATAGGCCTCTACTAATCTATTAATTTATTAATTACCTCGGAGCACCACTCATCACTTTTACTTAACCTAAGATTCAGAAGGATGAGAAAACCGGAAATATGCTTAATTCGATAAGCACAGTCTCGTCTTAAAGGAGTAAATTCTCAGAACGAATGAACCAGAAATTGTGCATTCAGAAATTATGACAAGAACGGATGAGTTGATTATACATATTTATTACAATGATGGTAAACATACAGCAGTGGAAATGAGCAATGATAGAGGTTATTGGTGAGATGGTCTAGTGAATTTGTCTACATGGATTTTCATTTATGACAGTAATAATGAGAGTTAAAAATGAATTGAATGAAATGGAGCAGAAAGGAACTGGTTGGAATTGAAACAAATCTGTATCGTCATTTCACTTAAATCTTTGATAAGAATATACTTAGTGATATTACGTTTGGATGAGAATTCAAACTTATAATTTGGTTAAATTTGATGTACTGATGAACACCACAAGTGATATCAAAGCGCTATGAAGATCCTATTTTGGACACTTGGTCGGAGATGGAGATGGCAAACCGGGTGGTTCTCTCCTGGACTGCGAGTCTCCGGGAAATGGACCGTCTGTCGTCGGGAGGAGTAGGTCTGAAGCTGCTCTGATGAACTGCTTGGGATCTCTGTCCAGCAGAATCCCAGAACCAAGGGCGGTGTTTCTCGTACTCAAATTATTCCAAAGGGTGTGTTCCACGCGTACTGTCTTAGGATATACAGTACTTGTACAGACGCAAAAATTAGTGGAACTGCGGTTCTGATGAATTACTGATCTCAAAAATAAAAAAATAAAAATATTCACTGGGTAAAACTTAAACAAGGCTTGTTTCACTTTCAAAACAAATATTAATTTTCTGTTTGAACTTATCTCGTTAAGATCTTACGCGCACGACAAAAAGAAGAGAGATGAAGTAACAAAGGAACAGCTGCGTACAGCGGGAAGTTGCGAGAGGGCAACGAAATTAAGTCAAAGTAAAAAGAATCAAGGGGATCCAGAGTCTAGAGAGAAGAGAGAAGCTCCAGAGCGCGGGTCCATTTTAACTGGACCCTCCTTTTGGGTCCTGACCAATCACAAACCACTAATAGTCAGAAGGCTGGTCAGTCTTACCCAATCAGGTCAGCTTTGATTGTTAACCAAAGGGGTAGGAATTATTCAGGTTTTTGTTTCACGGTGGGGCCCTGGTTCCTTTCTCCCATTTCATTAACATGATCATGATAATCAAATTATTAACTTTGTTTCCTAGTTTTAAGCATGGCAATCAACATTCTGGAGAATCTTGCAGATGTTTTGTTTGCTTGAAAAGGGAAACATTTACCAATAGTAATACTTTTACACATGAAACAAGATTGTTGCATATAACACATATTTTCTATTAAATGTGGATTAATCAATTGGCATGACTTGTCTTCCTCAGCCGATGAATCCTGAAAGAGAGTTTACATTCTTATTCATTCTTATTTGCTTAAAAAGGGTTCCAAGATATAACCAACATTATGTAATAAAGTGTTCATGATTGATTCTGATGTGTGATCAGTTCAAGGATTTAAATCACATATGAGAATGAATGAAAAGGGAACTTCAGTCAAACCTATCAACAAAAGTCATGTAGGCTACATTAAACCAGTTAGTGAAAGAAAATTTTAAGGAAGACAAAAGAAGTGCATCTGGAGTTTCTTCCTGTGGGAAGAGGGGCCTGGATCTGCCATACCAGAATGTATATTCTGGGACGATCAAAGCAGAGGTTCGAAGGGTCTCTGCTGGCGCCGTGGAGTCTGTTCTTTGACTTAAAGGTGCCATTTCTGACAAGAGTCAGCCGTTTGGTCAGATTTGACATTCCGTATCTGTTGACCTAAGGGACTGTAAATTGTTAGATTTTGTTCAGACCATCTGGCTTTGGGGTCTGCAGGAGGTCCTGAAAGAGAAACGTGGAGGCGTGTGTGAATTGTGTGTTTATCTGGGGGGGAAGAAAAGAAAACTAAAGCCTGTTACATACTACACGAGACGCAAGAACTGAGTTCTTGTTCTCGAGGCTGCAAGAACAAGAAAAAACGTCTTGTTCGGCAGGTCCATACATCCTCCACGAGAAGCAGGTCTGCAGCGGGGAGGGATCACTGCGGGGGGCAGATGTCTGCTTTATGTGCAATGAACCCGGTTGTTACCTCCGCCGAGGAGGTTGTTTTCCTCTGCGTCTTTTTGCTTAAGATAACTTAAAAGGTTACGGAGGGATTTTATAAATATTTCAAGAGTTGTTGCAAATGTAAAAATGAAGAACTGATTAAATTCTGGTGGTGATCAGGATCACCGTTTGGATCCAGGAATGTTTTAAAAGGATTCTTAAACATTGAGCATGGTGGAGGTTTCCGCTCTCCGAGTTTCTAGTTTCATATTTAACGAGCAGTTTCGTCCGCGGCAGGGCGGGTCGTGCACGCGGCTCGGTCCGAGTGTTTTATTGCCACATGTAAAAATGTTCGTACTTTCTCACCACCTCGATAAGCTGTTTTATCAAAACAATCTGTTTTGCTGCCAACAGCAAACACACGGAAGCAGCAACTCCGCTTCATGCTTTCTCTGTGTTAACGACGCCCACCTCCAATGTCCGACCAATCACACGATACTTCTCACAGCCCCGCAAGAAAAAAGTTCTGCCAGCCCGGTGTGTCAAGAACTGTCCTCAAACACGTCCGCGAGAACAAAATGACGCCATTTTCTTCTCGGAGCCTCGAGAACAAGAAAAAAGTTCTCGCTTCTCGTGGAGTATGTAACAGGCTTAAGGCACAAGAAACCCGTTGTCCTCCTTCGGGTCAAATGGTCATTTTCTCCAGTCCTCTAGGATTACACCACTCTGACTGCAAGAGAAGATAAAGAGGCCCATCATTTAATCCAGTCAAAGAAGAAAAAGAAAAGAAAAATAAAAAGTTGTTTTATTCCTCCTGGAAAGCCTTGGAGGCTACAATTGGGAGAATTACATTCATACATTCATCTGTATTTATATTGGCCCAATATTTTATGTGCCAGAAAAGTCATTTAAAGATGAACTGAAGAGCACTGTAAAATCAGAAGTGAGATCTGAAGAATGCTTCAATCCCAGAATCTTTTATGTTCATTCTTTTCTGTCCAGTCACGACATTATAAACTAAACTGTCCCAACACACACAGCTGGAACAGTTAAGTTTGTCATAGACTACGGTTACATGATGTTTTTTAATTCTGAATTAAATAATTCTGAATAAACATATTCTCCTGAGTTTACATGGAAGTAATCATTTCAAATGGAGGTTTACATGAAACATGTCCTCACTTAATTCCTCTTCAGAGCAGCGGGTTGGGAAGGGTTCTGATTGGACATATGACGTATACCGGAAATTTGGCAAAGTTGGCTCCCTGCTTCTTGTCTTTCAAATAAGTACCAGTTTCACCACTATTTTGATTATAATTTTGAAGTACCAGCTCAACACGAGCATACTCCTCACTTTTTGCAGCAACTGAGAAGGAAGATAGACCACCGAACACGGGAGGCAAAACAATGTGCGTCATCGGGATAGGACAAGGTAACGAGCATGCGTGGAACAACCTGAATGAACTTAGAGCAGAATAAGGTTTACATGACAGAGGAATTAAATAGTTCGGAATTAAAATGCGAATAAACCAGCCACTTACATCGGAATTAGGTTTAATTCCAAATAGACCTTTGCATCAGGAATTAGGTGTTTACATGGTCATTTTTTGTCACTTCAAAGCAGAATAAACTTTTTTTTGGAATTAAAGAGGAATTAAAACTTCCATGTAAATGTAGCAAATAGGAATATTACCATAAAATCTGAATCAGATTGGCTTTGTTGTCATTGAGAGGCTTAAGGCTTCACAGTTTAACACTTGACTTGATTTTTTTTCTGTTTTCATTTTGTTCAATCACTCATCTTTCTTACCCAATCATTTTCCATCAGTTTCTTATTTTTGTAATACTAAAGCTGCTCTCTGAATGCTTACTTTGTGTGGGTGTCCAGACCAATGGGTGACAGTTTGGCTGATCTCTAGGGCTTCTGGGCTTTCATGTTCCCGTATCAGATCTCTTCATTTGTGTTTGATGTATTATTTGCCTTTATGATCATTCATCTGTGTCTGCATCCAGTTCTCTGTGGATTGAAGGTTTTATTATATTAAAGACTTGATGTTGAAGTGGAGCAGAAGCAAACTGAAGAGGATGATGAGTTTAGCAGCTTTGGGGGTATGAAACGGCTTCAAAGTGTGAATAGTGTGTGGAACAAGATGCAGTCTGTTGTGGACTGACACATCCTGCAGGTGGGAAATGAATCATTACCATTACCTGAAGAGTAACTTGAAGATTAGAGCTTTTCCAAAGAGGGTTTTGATTTAGTTACAAATGGAAAGTAAATGGAGGTTGAATTCATTTTAGTTTATTCAGTAGCACATTTGCACAAAATGTGCTGTTTAAAGGTTTGTCTCCCTTCTATGCTATCCATCTGAAAGCTTGAGCTCCAGAAGGCGCTTTGCGTAAATATCCACCAGCTGTCATGTGCTACCATTAAAAATAACACGAGTAACAAGATAGGTCTTCATTCTTCATCGTGAGAAATGGTTTGCAGGAGCTCCGGCATCGTGTGGCTGAACAGAAGCCGTTTCTCCACAGATTAGAGAGAGCTGTGACATCTGTTTTCACTAACTGGATAAATCCTTTTTATTATTCATATCTCACACAAGCAGTTTCACACAATAGGAGACTGATTAAACTCCACTTTATATTGATCTTACCAAAGAATTTACAGAATAATCAGCTCTGATTCATACAAGTTAGTGACCTAGAACTTGGGTGCTTTATCACAACCATCTTGTTTGTGCACTGGAACAAAGAATGCCCAACATCCCTGCAAAATCACTTCATGATTCATTATTTCTCTGCCCCATGACAGCTGAGTCATCATTGATGAGTTTTAGCTGGAGGCTGGTACCATTTTCTCAAACTTGAAAACTTCTGATCTAAATATGTTTAATGTTTCTGACTGCGCTCAAGGTGCAGTCAGTGTCTTGTTCATGATTTGAAATGGCTTGCTCTTTCATTGGAGCAAATCAGCGCATTTGGTGGGATGCTGCAGGTTTTAAAGTTGAAGAAGTTGTTTTCAAATGTTTGTTTTGAAAACAAACATTTGTTTTCCCTCTGTGGTAATAGTGTTTGTTCTCTTTTCTGTCAGAGACTTTGAAGCCAGGATTTGTTCTGTGTGTTTGCATAACAGTAGCAGGAGACCTTATCATTTCTATCATTATCTAAAAGTCAGACTTAGCATATTCCATTTCACCCAGCCTAGAACTTGGGTGATATGGTGCTGCTTGGGAACGTTGCTACGAGCCGTGCTGAGTGATGCGCCACGTTCTGACATTTTTAAACTCTGAATTTTTCATGGCATTGATATGTTTTGTGCAGTAGCTTTGCCCTGGTTTCTGACAAGCAGTGGTATATTAAAGGTTCACTGTATCGCTTGTGTCTCAGTGCAGTGGATGTTTGACAGCTCTTTGATGCCAAAAAAAAAAAATACCACAAGCTAAGCTGTGGATTAAGATGCAACAAATGACAAAATTCTGCCCCCATAGCTACACACATTGTAAATAAAACCTTTGCCTCGAAAGGCGTGAATGACATCCCTTTGTGTCAGTTGACAAGATAACAAAGTCTTCTTTTAAAGGCTAATTTGCGAGTCTGTGGATAGTTGCTATTGGTGCACAATCCGCTAGTTATATGTAGCCACTACATTCTTGAAGTCAAAACACGACAACAGTGGAATCAAAACCTTTTAAAACCTGCACTCATGTGCTTGATAAAAAACATTAAGTTAAATTCCTTTTCTTAGCTTTCAAACCAGATTCATTCATTGCTGCATCTCTATTAAGACCAGTTTTCAGTGGTTTGACATAAAAAGCAACATATTGTATCATTTTCCAAGTTCAGATTTTGTAGTTTTAGTCCTCTGGATGTCTTTGCATTTAGTTTTTTAGCTTTATTTATTTTTTTAAGCTCCAACATTGTATCCCTGTAATTTTTTTCCTCTTTTTCCTTATCCCTCTTTCCTTTTCTGGTATCCGAGTACTGCTTGGTCTGCATGAAAGCAGCTAAAAGCCTCAAAGATGATATCCTGCTGTATCTGTCTCTTAATCTGCCCCTGTCTTGTGCACACATGTGCATGCACCAAGCTTTCCAGCTGATTTGTCTCAGAAGAAACCTTGGATCATCTTAAGATGAGAAGCACTACAAGATTTTACTGCAATTCTTCTGATCATGGGTCTAACAGGGAGCCTCTGGGGATGAGTCGGACGAGTAGGTGGTAGCATTGCTACATGGAGGACAAAAAGGAGACAGGAGTGAAATGATGAAAAGAAGGCAGGAAGCTCTCATTTCTAATTTTTGGAGGAAAAGTGGAGATAAAATGGACAGTGGGTGGGGATTTTAAGGGCGGTAATGATGGTGCCTGTGGCCGTGTGGCGAAGATCTCGGAGAAATGGATGGAAGGAGCATACTGAAATGGAGAAAGGATGAACCATACAGTGACAGTTGCAGGGATTAACAGAAGAGGCACTGTGAGAGGCAAAGATGTAGACTTTCACATGCTTTCTGAAGAGATGTCAGTGAGGTGATGTGTTCCTCTCCTTGCAACAAAAGACACAAGTTAAACAAAGAAAGTTAGATAGGAAAATTAGTATTTGTTACATTTTGGTTTTTTTCCTGCATCAGGAAACAAAAATCCAAATGAATGAAATTGTAAGGACCTATCTGCTGAATGTGTAAACAGGGAACCATTTGCTTTTGCATTTAGCGCAACAAGATTGTTTTTGTTTTCTACTTCCACTGAACTGTGTGAACGACAGATCACATCATTAAACTTAATTGCTGAATCAGTTTAGTGTCCCACTCCTCTTGTCACCAGATTAAGGACAAAAAAACTGTCAATGGCACTGGACACATTTGTTAAAAGCATCATGCAGAGGTTTGTACTGGTGGATTTCATCTGTTTTTGTTTTTGTTTTGTATTTTTTTTAGCAGGTACGAAGAAGCATGCATTATGTTTATATTTGTGAAAGAAAATTAAAAAAGCTAAAAAAAAAAAAAAAAAATTGAATGAAAAAAAAAAAGGTGAGAGTGGAGGTTATCTGTGGCTGAAAAGTGTTTTTTGGGGTTGGATGGAGTGAGGGGTTAAATGTAGTGAATGACTACACAGGCTGCAGGTGAAGCTGACAGATGAACAGAAATCCTGGACTTTATCTGAACCAAACATATCTAGGTACTAGATCAGCAGAAATGAGCATGACTTCTGAACAAGGTGCTGGAGATTTAACTTGCACTTACATATTTAGGTAATATCAGACGCTTCCAGCCATGTGGTTTCCTAAAGCAAAGCATGTAGTTTTGGTGCTTAAGCCTGGTCAAATAGTCATTAAAGGCAACGACAATACCAGATTAAACTTTCGGAATCACATAAGTGTTTAATATTTCAAGATTGGTTTGTTGTTGGAATTAATTTGATGTGAAATAGCACTTTTACATTAGATCAGAGGAAAAAACTGCCTACAATGTTGCATATCAGAGGGAGAAATTAAGGAAAATGTGACATTTAAAGAAACGGAGACTCAAGTGGGAGTAGATGGAGAAATGGAGAACATTTGAGGAAGTAGGGGGTGCAAGAGCGATTACGGTACTGTAACCAAAAGTGGGAATAATGCTGAAAGATTACAATTTGCAGGCTAAATGAGAGACTATGCCTCTTGAGTTGAAGAATATTTTCTCAGTCTGGAGAAAGGAATGGAATGACTGAAGGATGACTCAAATGAAGTGACAAAACAAAAGATCCGAGCAAAGGAGAGCGGTGAGGTCAGAGAGAAGTGGAGATGAGTACATTTTGGTGAACAAAGAAATGGATCAGAAATCAGTGAAGGTGAAGGAGAGCAAATTAGATGGAGAGCAAAATTAAAATGGTGGGGACGGAGTGAGAGCACAGAGAAAGAGAGGAAATGATGCATGAAGGTAACGCCTTACAGGAGCCTCAGTCTTAGATCATTTGAGTACTTTTGTAGTTTGAATACCGATTCTCTACCTTTTTGTCTTTCTTCATTGTTTCTTCTGCCAGTTCTGTTTCTTCTGTCTCCACTTGCTTGTTCCTTTTGATGCAGCTCTTTGTAGCATGTCATCGTCAAATTTACTTTGTTGTAATTAAATGCAAAACGGCTAAAGCTCTGGATCTCTTTCAGGCCTGTGTTCTTCATATTCAAGTTGAACACACATTCAATAAGCTCTAGCTTTGGTGTATCACTTTAACACAGTTTCGATGCTTTCCTCTGGAGGTACCTGTCAACAGTTCTGCTTAAATAAATGAATGTGTGCAATGCTGCACTTTCTGCCTCTCCCAATCTCTTGCCTTACTGCTGCTTTCCTCTGCTTCTCATTCTTCAATCACTCATCTTATATACCTCACTTTAGCATTTTCTCATCTTCTGTCTCTTGGACTCCTAATCCATTTTTCTGACTCTTTCCCTCAGTCATTGTCAGGGCTGTGCTGAGCTGCGGGGAAATTCTACAATTAAATACTGAGGCCTGGGATCTAAGATTTGCACCATGTGAACAAGAATCAGGGTTGAATCTTCTGTTTTTTGCTCCTTCTTCAACTAATACAATCCATGCAGGTAATAGATGGTAAATGCTTTTAATTAGTGCATTGATGTCCTCTCCCAGTCCCTGGAGAGAATGTAATATTGATGTGTGTATGCTGTGACCATCAACCTTCATCTCTTGACAATCAGTATTTATCATTCAGGCCTCATTTCCCCAGCGCCTTGTTAACAATAATTGCAAACAGAAAAATTAATGAATAAATACTGCACAGAAATGGTGATTACTGTCTGTCTGGTTGTGGAATTTAAGTGCTGGAGGCTTAATGCAGCATTTTATTCCTCAAAAAATGAAAGAACAATTTAGATGAAAAATGCTGTTGATGCTGTTTTTCTGCCATGCATATTGATGTGTTCCAGTTTTATTTACTAGTGATTGGATGATATACAGACAGGGTAAAAGAGCTGTTGTGTGTGTTATAAAGTGTACCGTTGGAAAGCGAAAGATTAGTTGTTAAACTTCTCAACCTGTTAATACGTGTTACGGTGTGAATGTGCTTGCTAGCATGTGTAAAGTGTGTAAGGTTTTGTTTTTCTCTTTGCACATCATGTTTAGTCAAATTAAAAATAGATTTTCTGATGTTTGTTTGCTTTATCAGTTCAACCTGCTTTTTCTCTGCCTCCATAGATGGGATTATTTCTGCTACCACATCATCTTTAAGTCATTCCAGCTCTGTTTGTGACTGGGCTCATTGCAGTATGGCTTAAGACAAATATTTGCTGTCAATAAAGCCTCATATCTCTTCAGAAATTGCGTGGCATTCACTCCGCAGTAGGTCCCTTTAAGTTCTTTTTTTTTTTGTTTGTTTTTTACATAATAGTTGTTTTGTCAAAAGCATCAATTCATTAAATGAGTGAAGTATACTCAAAAGAAATAAATATTTTCAGCTTTATTTCTTTTGAGTATATTGACATTTCTGTTCCAGTTTTCAGCAATGATTTGAGCTTTAACAATACGTTTTGACAGAAAGCCCCCCTAATATTGAATGTTCTTGGTCTCCCACATTTTTGGTCAAGTCGAATATAGAAGATAGTTGGGCAAATTGAGTCAGTCAAAATGTGTGAAGTGTCTCTCCTTGTTGGAGTAGTGGGCTTGCAGCAGCCTGCAAGGACAGTTAAACTGTAAAATGCGTGTTCAGCTTTATTAAGCCAAAATCTGTTGCATGTCTTTGTGGAAGCAGGTGTTTGCAGGTGTTGTAAAATGATTAATTCAGCATTTACTCTGAATACTTTATTTTAATGCCAACTCACCAACAATTAGCTTAAATTGGTTGTGGCTAACAACAACAAATTTGATCACAGAAGCTGTTTTTTTTAATGTGAAATGCATTTTAGGAAAGAGTCTTGGCAATTTGGTTTAAACTCTGTTGTTGCTGTTAAGGACACAAGACTTACTGTCAGTGTTGCTCTGTCTTGCCTGAAAACTGGAGTTAGGAGCGAACAGCCGCCACATGCAGGAGGTATTGCATGATGCAAAAATTAGGTTGTTTTATTAACTGTATTCTTAAATGCATTTTATTGTGTTCAGATAGTGCATGTATCTGCACCTGTTCACAATAACACTGCATGGACAGCAGCATGAAAGTCACTGGCACACACCCACATGCACAGCAGCTGGCGTGTTCATATGTTACATGACCGTACCTGCTGGCTGACTGGAGACTGTACTTTGATCCTGGCTAAAAAACTGGACATTCTGACTTGCCACTGCTCCAGAACATCTCTAGAACATTTTGGGACACTCATGCACGATAAAGGATAACAAAGCTTCATAAGTCTTATGTTTTTTTTATAACACTTTGTCACTACTTTACGATCCAATTTTTTATGACTTCATTCCAAGATGTTCATGTGTTCAAAAGGTCATAATTTAGTTTCTAAAATGCAATGTTCGATCTTCAGTTTAGTCTAAACCTTAATGTTGTAAAATATGTTCTATTGTCAGGGAACTGCAGTAATTCCTGGATTTTAACCATATTCGTCCGGTTTTATTTTTACATTTTTTTAAAATTTGTATTTATTTCTTCATTGCTCGTCTGAAAGTTTGCTCTGATGCCCAGGAAATGTCAAGAGTTTGTAATCGTACTTTGCCATAATGATCTTAGGATTCTCTGCTGGTTGTACACTGATTTCTACACCAGCCGAAGTGGTTTCCAGCTCAGGATCTGATGTTGACTCAGCATTTACTCAGCTCTCTGGAGAAATTTATTACATCTTGAATTGTAGCAGTGAATATTGTAGTATGTTTGGCTATATTGAGACAAAGACTTGTAAAGGCACACACATGCACTGACTACACCTGTACACTCACAGAAACATGCAGACACAAGAGCCACAAGGTTACCCTGCAGTGCATTTGTGCTCATGTTTGTGTTCAAAAGCAGTCCTGCATGTGGATATTTTTCCATGTTACTCAGCATTTTCTTTAATTACTCAAATTGGGCCAGAGTTTTACCTCAGGCAAAAGGAAAGGCAGAGGGAGGGTTGGTGCTCTGTACTATGTTGTCCCTGCACATCACACACAGCAAACACTTGCAAGCAAACATGCACACACTGACTTTTTCAGAGGTGACTGTAGTGCAGAGTGTTGCTTGTAATGAGACCACTTATGAGTTTCAAATCAAATGGTCATCTAACGCGATATCAGGACTCACACACACAGCCGCCCCCCCCTTAAATACCGAGCCACTGCTGATGGTCTCACATTAGAGCACTGTCAACCTCTCAGACTGTTTCTAAAGCTGAACGATTTGCTCATGTCACAAATACAACAAGTACACAGGCTCATTCGATTAGTTTATGGTAACAATTTGAAGTATTTTTATGACAAAAATGACAGGGAAAATACGCATAGTTTCCTATTTTTGTTTTTCTCCATTTGTCAATCACATTAGGAGACAAACACATACAGCTGGTCATCTGCAGGGCACACAAAAGCTGCACTGAAAAGTTAACACAATGAACTCGCCCCGCTCCATGTGTCATCATATATGTGTTTATTTCTATCGGTGTCGGCACCCTTACATTACATTCCCCTCCCTCCACTACTTTCATCTGCTCATCTGAGTTTTAACAATGGCTACAAAAATGCTTCTGTTACTTGATTTCATCTCGCACACATTTGGGTTTTTGATTAGGTCACAGAGATTGCAAGACCTGTGGGGGAGTAAACCAGTTTGGAGATATGAGTTCAGTCATTTTCAGCTTTTTCAGATAGCTGAAGTTGAAATACGCTTGTTTTAATTTCCAGCTAGGAAAGCAGCGGGATGCAAACCTGGCTCACATGTTCTGGGGTTATATTTGCTTTCTAGCTTTGAAAAGCCTCAGGAACTCCCTGCTTGATATCATAAGCAGAAAAAATGGTCTGCACTACTTCATCTTCAGCTGTTCTCATCATCATGTGAACAGTCAGTGAGTTAATGTCTTTTTCAAATCCATGAATTGATATTTTCTTTCACTTAATTATGTTTCGAAGTTAACTGCACAGATGCAGACTGCAAGCTTTTAATAGATCTGCCAACATCGTGAAACTGATAGATATGGTTGGCATTAACAAAGCAGCACAATGTATCCATTAGCCTGACAGCTTTTAGTCCATGTTTTGTTCATTACTTCAGTTTTCCTTCCTGTTGTGTAATCAGTTCTGAGTTAGAAATGTTGTTTTCTGGAAGCTTCTTCCTTCCTCCATGTTTTTTTTTTCTTCCCCTGAATCCATTTATCCTCGTCTTTCCATCTGTTGTCTTTTATCCATGGCTGTCTTATAATTACTATTTTCTGTTCCTTCAAGAAGTATTACTTCACCATTATCTCTTCACAAACCTCACTGTGTCTGACAAGTAAACAACTTCATTTTCATGTCATAATTGTGCACTTAATGAATCTACTTTGACTCACAAATTTGCCTTAAGCTCTGAATATTTTTATCAAGGCTGAATTATGTTCAGATTATTCTGCAAATTGTGTCCAAAATGATCTGCATCCTGCATTGAAATGCATGACCCGTCTTCAAAATCTGTTGAAATGTACCATAAATTACATAAATTTGCCGTCACAAACAAGTCCCACATCTTTCTTTAGTGATAGTAATTAATTATTCTGTTCCATACATGTCATTTTTATTAATATCAAGTTCAGAGAACAATATTGACTTTGGCAAAATGAAATAAAAACAGAAAGAAAACAACAATAATGGGAAAAAGTCATCATTATAAATGCAGTTGGCTGTTTTGTAGGCATCCATTTGTGACTGTTCTGGGATGAACTGTGTGCTTACTCTGGGTGGTTTGAGCCTTATTTTCATGCCAAGTGATAGTTGACATTTTTAGCTCTAATCATGAAGATTTTTATCCAAAACTTCAAAGTAATCACACGTCTTATTTTGCATTTGCTCATAACAACATCCCCTTGGAAAACTCTGAAAACAGAAACACATGGTGCAACAAGTAACATTTTAGATATTTATATATATATATTCTATATATATATGTACTTTTCAAGTTTTTCTTAACTTTTTTGTCTTTAATAAAAGTCTGTAGTCCATTAGTCTTCAGATGATGAGGTATGGTGACTTTCCTTATGATTGTGTTACTTTTTTCCTGCTTCCTCTCTAAAGACATTGTTTGGCTTGAACATGGATCCATGTGGCACAAAGGAGTCTAAAGTCACACAAAATCAATTTGAAATTTGATTCCTTTTAGCAATTTTTGCTCCCTAGCCATGCTACGTTACTGAAATTCAGTTTATACAGGCTATTGTGCAAAAACCTTTAAACATTTCTCTTGTTCTCTAAGTTGGATGGTCTGCCTCTCATCCTTTATATTGAAATTTTTTTTATGGCATATTCAGAAAACACTGAACTTTTTTTATGTGTTAATGGAGTTTGACTGGCTTGCCACTCTCAAGCATTCATATGCATGTGTGCATTGAATAAACATACACACACATCCAGTCCCTTTTCCATCAACGCATGCACTCTTGTGCATCCATTAGCATTATTCATTGGTCTGGTCCATTATCTGACATGCAGTATGAGCTTGTCTTTCAGAAATGCATGGTTCACATGTTTCATCATCTGTTTTATAATCCATATTGACTTGATTGTAATCCCAATGTTTTTCATAATGTCTGGGCTTCACTCTCTTGTTTTTTCACCCAGCCTGTATCGATTGATCATGTCCAATACACCAGTGTCTGTATTTAGATTCCCATAATCCGCAGGCACGGTCAGACAAAATCCTTGTCCAGACATAGCGGACACATAAGTCACATTCATTTAATTTCAAAAAGATTCAAAATGGCTGTCAAGAGTTTGAGTCAAAAGCCTGAATAGCAAAGCAGGGTTAAGTCATCCATTTTCCTTGTGATGGAAGTGCTTCTCCAGTATTACCAGCAGTGTTATTGTTGTTGATCCAGTGATGGTGTGGGGGGTCTGGACTCTGGAGGACTGAAGTGTTAGCAAGTGTAGTTCTGTTAGTGTAAAGGCTTTACTGAAATCCAAGCGGAGCTTTAGCCACCTCACTCTTCTTTATAACCTTTGTTCTACTGTTTTATTGATGTTTTCCTTTTTATTTCACCTCTCCCTGTTGCAACTTACCATTTACAACACCTATTCCCACAACATTCCCTTTAGTTGGTCATTTAAATATATATATAATATAATATTTCTATGTCCAGTTTGTCAAGATTAACCAAAACAGCTCAGCCATGACTATTTGAGAGGCCAATTTAAATCCACTTCTTATACCTCAGTCTTTCCACTCTTCGGGTCAGAGAACTTGGAAACCTTCATTTATACTTTCCTACTTTTTTTTTTTTCTTCGATCTTCAGATTTCCTCCCCCTTCCTTCTAAATTCACTTGACCTGGTCTTATCTACAATCACATCATCCTTCTTTTATCTGCTCTGTTGATTTAGCTTCTAATTACTTTCCCTACTCAACTTGCTATTCAAAGTGTCCTCTGACAACTTTTTTTTTTTTTTTTTTTTTTTATAACTTCCTTGTTCTTTTTTATGACTACACAACACTCTCCTCCAAATCTTTTGCACTGTTTTCACCCTTTCCTTTCTCCTTACTTCGTTCTTTTACTTTCCCAGTTGTTGTCCGGGTGTTTGAGTTTGAGTTGGTCATATTGTAAGCATGGATATACCCCCGTTGGTAATCATGAGCCCCAAAGGCACCTCCACTTTCGCCTTCATCACTGGTTGTTGAAGAGGTTGTGCTTGTTGTCGAAGCACACTGTACCAGCATCCCATGAAGTGACTGGCTTCGTCTCGTCCAGATCACACTCAATCGCTTGGCGTAACTTACAGCACCATAGTGCCTGGCAACTGTTGCTGCCGCATCAGTTGCTAGGGCAACAGAGGAACCCATATCCAGTGAGTGCCGCCGTTTGCCAACAGTCCCAGAGGCAGGGCTTAGTGGGGATACAGGGCTCTGATAAGCCTGTGAGGAGTTCCATTTGTCCCTACTTCTGGGTGTGATTCTCCAGTCCAACAGCTCTGAATCTCTCAAGGGGGCAGCCAGAGAGAAACTGGCTCGATTTGTCAGTTCTCGCTCCAGACGGGGATTTGGGCGATCCCTGGAACGTGACTGTCGGGGCAGGGTAGATGGAGGAGAAGGGGAGTAGTAAAGGGGAGTTCTTTCACTCTTGAAGTTGTGTGGCAATGCCTTCTCCTGCTTCTGCTGCCTCACAACTAGTGCCATCTCATTTTCTGCCCCTGTTGTAGAAACGACGCCACCAGCTGATAGAAACTGCTCTAAGCTGACTTTAGGCTTTGGCCTGGGTTTTGGGGGCAGTTTTGGAGGCTTAGAGGAAGCAGAATTGCCTGCGTCTGTATCCTTCTCCTTGTCCTTCTCCTTTGCCCTCTCCCCTCCCCTCTTGGAGGGCAGACCATTGGGCAGGACCACCATCATCACATCTCCAGAGCCATTTGATTGATAGCAGCCGCTGCTATTTCCCCCTTTGTCTCCTCCTCCCATTCCTCCACCCTGACAACAGGCCCCGCTTCCTGCCTCGCTGTTGCCATTGTGACAAATCATGTGGTCACCATGATTGCAAACACGGTGGCGTACCATGAGCGCCACTGTAAACACAAGGAGAGTCACCACAACAACACCACCAACCAGTATAGTGAGCGTACCACCCAGGAAGTGGGCTTGTAGAGAGCGGCATGCTGGGTAAACATCCTTGGTGGAGAATGAAGTGCAACCAAGAACTTTGGTGGCGGCAAGTGACGTGATTGTGTCATCAAAAATGGCCAACACACACAAGTTGTAGTCCACACCGGAAACCAAGTTCTTCAACAGGAAACGGTCGCTGGTAGATGGTAGGATTCTAAAAGGGATCAAGGAGAAAAAGTCTAGCTTAGTTAAGTGAACAAGAAGGCTGTGCACAGAAAAGGATAAACTAAATTGCAAAACATGTGCAGTAATTTGAAGTGTGAGCTGAATATCAGGCTAGTCTCACAGTGAAACGAAGGAGGGAAAAAAGGCTGAACATTGGAGTAGCAGAGGAAATGGTGAGTGAAAGGATGGTTAAAAACAGCAGTAGTTGGCGAGAAGGGAAAATGATAGAGATCACGGCATGAAAAAAAGGGACATGAAAAGAGAACTCTGTCTGCTCATTTGGAGAGCAGTTTTCTCGTGTATACATGCTTATGATCGTTCTGAAATTCCAACTGAAAGCAGTCATTAAACCATTTTGTGGGATGTTACATGTACAAATGACCATTTTACATTTAATGATCGGGCCTAGAATTACAGCTAAATTGAAGAGTTGCAAAATGAAGACTTTTTTTTTTTTTAATACTGATGATTTCATTTGTCTGTAATGAGTGCTGGTGTGGGATAATAAAGAGTGAAGTACTTTGAATGTGTCCTCATTTTAAGTATTTGAGCAGCTGTTGGAACTAACAGGTGGAGGAGAGGTGAACTAGTTGATGAGGGGAGAACAAAGAAGGAAGGTGATGAGAACAAGAGGCGCTTTGCTGAATGTGTGTTTTGCTTGATGCTACGTGTAAATGTGCTCTCAGTTGTATGCATGTATGAGAGTGGAATGAGTTTTTTTGATGTCGATGAGTTGTGACATGCCACAGTAAAGTGTGCGTGGGAGACTGTAGCCTAACTCAAGTGTCTGTTGTTGATGGGTATGACTTTTCCCTCTGCAGTTTCAAACCCCTTTGTGTGGGAAAGGTTGGTTTTTTTTCTGTGGATATTTTTTCAGCATTTGCTTTCTCCTCCTCTGCATTTTTCCCTCTTATTCTCTTACTCTGCTTTTTCATGCTACATCAGAAAGCTTGTTTGTATCATAGGTCTAGCTCCCCTCAGACTTGAGCTACACTCTCCAGATGCCATCTAGGATCACTCACATTTGTGAAGCCTCTGCAGAGTGGCCCCCAACCTTACTCTCGTAATGCATCCAAAATAAGAACACAGACAACAGCACTTTGTCTTCTTGTTTTTCCTCGGCTTTAAATTGGGTGTAATTACTGTTACATAATCAAGTTTTATAAATGGAAGTAGTCCGACAATTCTCATACATATTTATGTCTGTGTTGATGGGATGGGATGGTGGGATTAGATGATTAATAATGCAAAGTTAGGTGGGAAATAAGAGGTGCTAACTTCAGGCAGGCTGCAGGGGAGACTCATGGATTTCTACTGTTTGGTATTTCTACATGAGAGTATTGATTACAGCGTTTTGCTGCCTTTTCAAGGCTAAAAAGTGAACAAAACTGAGATTTTCTGAACAAGTGACCAGAATATAGACTAGTGCAAAGGTATGAGGTTGAGAAAAAAGATTCCAAGAATATTATTTCAGATTATGTCAGAGATTTGAGTGTAAATACCTGGTACATTTCTATTTTTAAATAATTAATTTCAAGGTAAAGCAGAATATGATTTCTCTAAGAAATGACAAAGCAGGTTTTGTCTCTGCAAGCTCCAGTATATATAATCTGAGCAGATACATGAAGTGTTTCTCATTTAATGTCAGTCTAATTCAGTAATAGTTAGATTGCTATATATTCCTCTCTGACATTGCAATCTGCCATTTAACTTTGCACGGGGGCAGATTAGAACCCAGGTGTGTGTTGCCATGGTAGAAGCTCATTATTAAGCCCAGTGGTACAGTCATTTTGGTAGAAAGTATATATTTCTTACTATGTTCACGTATTATACACACATGACCTATCTTTATCTTCACTGCCTTCTATTCTCATCCTTATTGTTTGAAGAGCAAACATTACCATAAAAAATGTCCTGCTGTACAGAAAAATGGGATGCAAAAGTACATTGTGGGCTAAAAGTACTTAGTTTAGGAAGAAGGAATGCTAAACTCAGTTTGCAATGACACCCTTGAGAAAATTGGCACCCTTTTCAACTTCATGGAAAGATTATTTCCTTTAAAAATCTTTAAGGATTAGGCAGCTCTGAAATGACAGCTAGCAGGTGTGGAGGAAAACATCAGGGTTAATGCTAAAATTGGAATATAAAGCTGCAGAGTTGGATCTCTCCAGAAGTCAAGCCAAAACACAGCTGTAATACCCAATATGTTAGTGCTGAAATTGAGAGAAAGACTCTTGGGCAATCAGTCACACCATGGGATTGCACGTTTCCCCTCAAAGGTCTGGTGATAGACAGTGGGGACTCAGATTTCCTGCATGAAATGTACAAGAGGCAGCATTGCAAGCTGCTGCTACAGCACTGCCCCCGATTGTGAATAAAAGGCCTTAATGTCAGATTCTAAAATATGGCGGGAATCACTGGTGTCTGTTCATCCAGAGCCTTTGTGTCTGTATGATGAATAAATACCACAAGGCAAAAAGACTTGACCATCTATGTTCGGAGTGATGTACTTAAATGATAGGGTTATATTTGAGTGTGTTCTCTCTCCGATTCGCATCAGTGCCGGCTGGCTCATTATGTCCTTGCTTTTCCCTTGTTTTCCTGTGTGCCTCTGTGTCTCAGACCGATATAACCACACTCCTGCTTGCATTGCTGAATAAAAAGAGAATCAGCAGAGCTAAATTCATATCCATGCAAATTTTCCAGATACGTGGTTGCATCGAGTCAATTATGTGAAATGACACAGTCAAGAATTTTTGCAAACCTGTGCAAAAATAAACTTGGGCACCATTCGGCTTTCCATTGTGTGACCATTGCAAACACAGTCTTTATCACTGATTCTTTACTAATCTTGCTGTCCTCTATCCTTTTGTCCTTTTCAGCTACTCTTCCTCCTTCCCTCCAATTCTGTGGTCTTTGTCCCTTTTCAGATCATCTTTTGGAAAGATATTTTCCTCTTTTGTGATAAGCCGCTCCCTCATATCTGTCCATATCCTCCCTTTTCATCAATTTGTAATCCTTCCTTTTGCTAAAATCTGCTGTGTTACGCTTCTTTTGTTGCATGTTGGGGTTTTTTCTTGGCTTCTTTTACTATATGACTTCCATCTCAAGTGATGTAGTTAACTCTGGACATCTTTTCACCTCTTTTTCCTCTTTTACCTTCTTTGTATTTCTAGAGACAATCAGCTCTGCTCACTGCAAATCCTCTGGCAATGCTCACTGGACTCTCTGACCTCCCAGCCTCTCTTCTTTTCAATCTCTGTACTATATCTCTATTAGCCTGAGCAGTAACCATGTAGCATGATTTAGCATCCAAGGTCACTTCTTCTCTCCTCATCTAGCTTTTACTCTCCTCT
Source organism: Telmatherina bonti (assembly GCF_933228915.1). Taxonomy (NCBI): domain Eukaryota; kingdom Metazoa; phylum Chordata; class Actinopteri; order Atheriniformes; family Telmatherinidae; genus Telmatherina; species Telmatherina bonti. The sequence continues at coordinate 25,614,812 of NC_136616.1, read as the reverse complement.
CTATCATCTCCTTCTTAGTGTACCCCCACTCCTTCCTAATCCTTTCTCTGCCACTGCTCCATTTATCTCTCTTTATCACACCCCTCCATCTTCTCCTCCACCCCACCACTGCTCCATCCCTCGTTAGATTGTGAATCACCTCTCTACTTGTTCTCTCCCTCTGTGCCGCCAGTGACAAAAATAGGCAAATTCACTAAAATATGCATGTAAGACTTGAAAACATCCACAAATGAATGCATCCTAGCTGTGTTGATTTGTAACCACTAACTACATGATGAATCTGTGTTCGTAGTCTGCCATGTTGGTTGTACACATTCTAGGTAAATGAAGGCATATTGCATGTTAAAGCTCAGTGCCCTTGAACTGTTTAGCTTAATACTCAAGATATGCATAAAGTCATATTAATTGATTGTTTCACCTTGTGTTGTTTGCAGACTTTGGCATTCTTTACTACCTCACAACATACAAAGTGTGTGCACTTTTCTCTTTGCCTCTAATTATGGTTAAACCTTGCAATGGCATGCACACGCACAGATGCAGAAGGAAAGTAGGAGAGACAAGGGAGTGCTTTGTTCAAGCTGGTGACACAGAAATGAGTAATTATTAGAACCCAGGAGAGGAAGAGAAGTAGAGGTTTAGTAGAGGGAATGAAGAAGCAGTAGCATCCTGTCTCATGTCCCTCGTCTTTCTTTCACCCCCTGTATTGTTTTCTTGTTAATCTCAGAGCGTCTCATCTTTCGCTTGTCTGTCTGTGCTACTAAGTCTGGTGGTCTGACACCAGACAAGACTGGGCACAGAGAAGAGAGGAGAATGTAAGTCAAGAAGGAACAACAAAGCAATTATCTTCTCTTTTGGCTGACAACAATGCTGCCGTTTTCTTTTTCCCATGGCACTTCCTTTGTCCATTTACCCCTTCCTCCTGCACAGGTATCAACTCGATAGACTGTTTACTGTCTTGTTGTTTGTCTTCCTCAATTTTGTTTCCTCTCATCTGTTGCCTTCATGTCTTTCTGTCAGTCCCTTTCCCCCCACTAGATTTTGTTTTATCCAACCTTCCAAATCACGACTTGCTTTAAAAAGACCCTCTCACTTGACTTTTCATTTGGTCGACTGCTTTCCACACTGCTCCATTCATTTTTCTCTCATCATTTGCCTGACCTCCTTCTGCCTGACCCCCTACATGTTTTTGCCCATCAGCTCTCCTCCTTCTCTTCTCAATTTAATTTAACCTCTCAATACAAACATCTCTCACTGTCTTCCCTTCTCTGATCCTCCACTATAATATAAGATGACATATATATTGACTGCCGACCCTTTCTCTCTCCCCTCCTTCTTATGCCTCTGATGTGAGCTGACACATTTATTGACACAGTAGTTTAACACTTAATTACATCTTCCCGTGGGGTGCAGCTCTCAACCCTGTTTTGACCCCCTCCCTTCCCTTCTTTTCCCCTCCATCTTTTAGCCTGCCTGGGCCCTTGTTTGTTCCTCCTCCTTTCATCTTTGTCTCTGCATGCTGTTGCTTTGCCTGACTATTATATCTCTATTTACATCCTTATCAGTTCCTGCCTCAGAAGATGCAGTTATCATCTTTCTTATGTGACTTCTTTGCAAGTTCATGCCAGGCTAAAATTGGAGACTTGTATCAGATTTCCTAACACTATTATATCAGACAATACAAACAGTTATGTGGCATGACGGTATCTCAAAGCATCCCAGGGTGTTTAGTCTGACCAAAGAGGGAAATAGGGAATTAAGAGCAAATCACCTGGTTTGATAAAGCCAAGTTTTCATGTGTGTGCTTTTCAGTGTATTGATAGCCCAGCCATGTGCTCAAATCATGTGTATAATTAGCAGCAGCAAATGAGTGTGTTGCTGTTCACCTAATTTTCAGGTTCTATTTCTTTCAATTCCCTCTCCTCCTGTGATTCATTAGCCATATTCTCCACTGTCTACTTCTCAGCATGTTCATTTCCTATGAATGTCACATTTTCTCCCATTGCTTTATAATCCTGCACCCCTTTTCTTTCTCCACTATCATTATTCTCATTATTTTTTAAACTCTGCATGATTCTTTCTCCAGTTGTCCCTGTGATCCTTCTGGCTACCATTAAACTTTGCCAAACTTTGCTCTTTGCGTATCTGACAGAAAGTTTGATCCGGGTGTTACTAATGCAGCCCTTACCCTCCTGCCTGCATGCCTGGATTTTAAAATTTAATCAGCTTTTTGCTCTGACATGTGGAAGAGTCACACATATCCACCTGTCAACACTTCTTACAATTTAGTGCTTCATAACATATTTCCCAGTATGAAAAATATCTGCACTTAAAAAACAAAAGAACAGCAGAACACACTGCTTCTCATATTATTTAGAATATATTACATTATGTGTTACACACGGGAGGTTGGCTTCAGTGACCCTCACAGTAAAATGTAAATCTTTTTCTTGTACAATAATCCTGCGGTACAATTTTGCTGCAAAGCTGAGTGTGATATGCTATGAACTAAATTCCAGGTGGCATAGTTGACATGCAGAGAGGAGCTTATTCAGTTTCACTGGCAATTTTTTGTCTTTATCCATTTTCCATTTATCTGTCATGTACATAATACCAATGAATTCTTATTTGTGTTTATATAACTTGCTCTAAGCTAAGGGTGAGGGGAATGAGTGGTGCCCAGTAGATGCCATATGGACTGTGTATTGTCCCACCTGGCACCATGACAGAATCCATCAGCATTAGATGAGCCATGCTGCAATGGAGGCTGGCGTTGTCTAGCACAAGACTGACCTTTAAAAGCTATTTAAATCTGGCAGTAACACAATGTGCTCGGCTGTCGTGCAGTCCATATAACTCTCTCCCACTTTATGTTCATGTTCTTTAATTTGCTGGACTAGCTGTTTGCTTTGTTTTCTTGCCTTCCATCCGTGACCCAGTTCAGCTGTGCTGCTGTTTCCTCCACCTGCCCATGCAGGCATGAAGCAGCAGTAGTTACGGCACTATCTGATATATAAGTCTATGGCAGAAAGTGTGAAATCTCACTATTACAGTCTCACATTTGAGTTTAGAAGGTTGACTTCTGCTTTCTGCCAGTGTGATAAAGCACTTGGCACTTGCACAATAACAACTGATAGTAATATCATTTTCACATCTTTCATTCGGGTTTTACCTCAGAGTTCTCAATTTGGTGTTATACGTCTCATTCCTCTTATTCTGTCTTTTTAAAATGGCCACTACATATGTCTCTACAGCTCTGAGACAGCCCAACCTTTTTTTAGTAGTGTTATTTGTTCACTCTAGTCAAACATCAGATAACTTACTCCCTCTTGAATGAATTCAGTTATCTCCCCTGAGACGTCACTTGCCTCGCCTCGGCATCCTGCTTCTTTCACCATTTTATCTAGTTTAATGTGTATCAACATATATCTGTGTTTCAGTCATGCTGCAGAGTTGAGCCTTCATCTGCAACCTGGTCACTTGTTTTACTCTTTTGTCTATAAGTATTAATAAATTTATTAATAAATTAATTAGGTATTTTTCATTTCAGAGCTAAATTCTATTTGACAAAATAGGAACATTATATTCCATATTTACCATATTTTTGTAAACTCCACTCATATTCGGCATTCCTCAGTGGAAAAACTTGCCACAAAAAAGAAAAAATAAAACTATAAAGGCTGTTTCATTTTTTCCACATATGAATCTGGACAATATTCTGGAAACTATTGTTTCTGCGTGTGGCTGTGTGAAAACTCGGAACAGTTTTAGCCACTTTGTCTGACTCTAAAGAGCCAAGAAACTTAAATGTTAAACATTTAGACTGCTTAAAGCAGATGTTTTGGTTATCCAATAACAGAGCATCCAGTTTGGAACATGTCAGCATATTGTTTTTATCTGTCTTAGAGTACATTATGTACAGAGGTTTACACAGCTGATTACCAATGAGCTGATATCTCACTTCATTGAATTCAATCATTTAATTAGATTTCTGTGTGTAATTGCCACAGCTGTGTCATGGGACTGCACTGGATCTGCACTTATTTGTTTTTATGTGACATTTCAACAGGACACCTTTTCACCTCCTTCCTCTTAACCACCCAGCAGCGAAGCGCTTCGCTGCAGGGCTTTCTCCACATTGCCTCGCCTCTTCTTTATCATCTCATTGCTCTGTCACGATTCCTCTGCCCCACACCCCCACCCCACAGGAGGACTACATTTTCTCCCTTCTTCCTTTCATTACATCAGTCCTCCCAAGTCCCATCTACCTTGCATACCCTGGTGTATATTTGATGTGTCCACACTTTTTTCTTACTCTATTTTCATGATGGATTTCGATATATCGCCATTTTCTCCACCCTCACCTGTCTACTTTGGCCTTGAGGAGCTCACTTCTGTTCCTTCTTACCTTACTGCTTGTCAATTTGTCTTTCAATCATTCCTTCATCTCAATCTTTCCTAAGGTGATTTGGGGAGGATGTATATCATACAATAGTTTGCCCTTCTCCACCTCCTGATGTCTCAAAGGCTCCTTCCTTTCTCATCTTAAAATTCACTCTTTTCTTCCCATCTGATTACATTTATCCCATTTTTTTCATGTTCAGTCAACTCCATATGTCTCCCCTGCCCTCTTTCTGTCATGTGGTTTGTTCCTTCCAACCTGTCTCAATACCACTTACAGCTTAATGCCCTTTTTACAACACCTCAGGGATACGATAATGAACACCCATATTAGTGGCAGTGAAAATAAACGCTGAAATGCTGTTGGAGTAGACCTTGCTCATCCCACCTTCATCTTTTTATTCCATCTTCCTCTCACTGTTTCAGCCACTGTTTTGCTGTTGCAATGACCCAACTCATAAATGTTTCATTAGCTATACTTGTAAATTCAGAGGCAGTAAACTCTGTGTATGAACATAATTCATGAACAAGGCAGTAGTATTGTACATGTAAGTACACTATGTGGCCAGAAGCCACATTGCAATAGGTTTTCAGACTCTATTCCAGCTTCCACCCCTGTCAAACCCATCTCTTCCTCATCCGCATTCATTCTTTGTTTCCACACATTGTTTTCTTGAGGTTTGGCTTGTTAGTTTGTAAGGGTTTGTATGGGTACCATAACTTCATGGTATAAGCAGAGTGTAAGACTCTGGGGAGGGAAAGGGAGAGATATGTGGTACAGAAACTCTGCTTTGATTTGTTCTTCCTTCGTCTTATTGCTTGTTCCTGCGGTAATCAACCTACAGCTACCTTGCACAAATTGATTTATACATGTATTTTTATGAATATATATTTGTCATTATTGTGAATGACTTTTATGTGTCACAATATCTGATTTCCCCTGCATGATTATCATAATCAAAAGCACAATACATTAATACTACAGTGTTATTTACTTGCTTGTAGAAGCTTTTATGTTACAATTGTTGAAAGCAGTGGTCCCTCCACCCACCCACCTTTTATTTATTTCTTTTTTTTAACAATATTCATCCACTTGTATTCTCATTTTACACTCATTCAGACACACTGACTGTATTCACCTGTAGGGTTTTAGTCTCACACAGTGATGGAGATGAATTATTAACTACCTTTGCCTTTCTTTCCCTTCATCTGTGTTTCCATTCATCCTTCCCTTGAGCTATCTGCTTGTCCATGCACAAGATGAACAGTTTCACTGCACAAGTGTCATGTTGTAAAGGATGAATATTTAAAGGGGCTTTGCATGAGGACAGGGTTCACCGTTTGAGGATGTTGACACTTAGAAATGACCTTTTCACATCTGGGTGAATATAATGGCACAATAAATGACACTTTCTCATGTATCTGAGCCATCTTTTAAACTAATCATGGAAACTGTGAAGCTCCCGTTGTTGTGTGTTTGAAGGGATATAATAAAATTTGACTGACCTGTAGATGAGGGTCTCGTCTGCGGTGCAGTTGTATTGTATCTGATACATCCAGACAACGTAAGCTTCAGATAAACGGCCTAAATCCCACCGGACCTGAGCCGAGGTGGACGTCACGCCCTGCACTCCAACCATCCTGCCTTCTTCCTCATCCCCATCGTCATCCTCCATGCTTCCTCTGTCGGCCCTCTCCCCTTCTGAAGCCCTTCCACTGTCAGTGACTTCTCCATCTCTTATCCCATCCTCTGCCTCTCCTCCACGTCCTGCACCATTGTTAATCCCATTTTTACCAGTGCTGATATCCGATGAGCCTGGATCGGTCCGTAAAATCCCATTGGTCATATTCCTATTGTTCTTTGTGTTTACACTGTTGCTCCCAGTGTTCCCATTGACCCCACCTCGGTGAGGCAGTGGGATTATTTTCAGGTCCACAACGGCAGTGGCTTCACCTGCTGCATTTATTGCAATACATGTGTACGCCCCGTCATCCCGAGCGACCGTGACCAACATATCCAAGGTCCCATTGCTGAAAGAACTGGTCCGGGATGAGTTTGCAACAATACGATCATCTGGTGAAACCCAGTGGACTATCGGCTCAGGGTCTCCAATGGCGCGGCATTTTAGAGTGGCCCGCTGACCCTCCAGCACCCATAGTTTGTGGGTGTGTCGGGTGATGAGAGGCGGTTCACAAGTAAACTCCTCCTCAGGAATTGACCAGAAATATCTGCAAAATAAGGGTGAGAATGCCAGTTAGAGGGTGAAAAAGGTGCTTTGTCTTAAAAGTTGGTTCAATAGATTAACTTCCTGTAATAACCCTTTAGATATGTTTTTGTTTGTTTTTTAAGACTGTTTAATACCAGCAGTAAAATCAGTAATTTCGTATATGGATAGTTCACAATGCTACATCCCAAAACCCGAGGTGACAGAGGCTGATTGATGAATAACTAAACCCTCATCAATCTTTCTTTTCACCTCCTAGTTAGATGTAGATTACAGCAGATTTCACAACTTTTCAGCATTCAGTCATGATCCACACCTTTGTGCACATAATTCCATTTCAGTGATAAACTGGAGTAGAAGTCTGCAGGAAAGATGAGGCTTGGATGTTTGTGGGGTTACTTCTTCCCTCTGACACAAAAAATTTTTACTGTTTGGAATAAAAACGGTTCATTCTTACCTTCCAGCCAGGTGAGCAGGGGTTGCACACGTTTCCATGTCATCTCCTCGGATCAGCCGCCTTAACCATAGAAGCTCACAATTGCAGTGGAGTGGATTCCCACCAAAGTTCAGGCTTATGACCGCATTGTAAGGTGTGGGACTTATTGCACCTGTTTGAGACCTGGCAGAACATCAAAAAGGAGTTGGTTTTTTAAATTGTTTTATGTTTTATGAGAATGAAGTTATTTAAATGTAAATCTCTTAAATTCTTTTGTTTTTGTCCATTTGTGTTCAGCATCTAAATGTCTTCAAATCCTAAAATGTCTTCAAATATTTAAGATGTGCTCTGAGGCTTCAGATGTTTTTGATTATTTCATTTTTGATTTATGAAAACCATGCAGTGACTGACTGCATCATTATTCAAAAAATGTACCTGAATTAAAATGAGAGAAAGGGAGCCTTTCGCTCAGTGCAGAAACAACATTGAGGTAAAATGAAACTATAGTGGAGAGAACAGACTATTCAGCATGGATATAGAGATGTAATACAAGGAGATAAATAACAGCAGCATTTTAAAGGCCTCTACGTACATGCAACGCCCATTGCAATGAAGAAATTGTAAAACCATATTGAAGGAAAGTGTCATTTGAAGTTTAGTCAGTTAAAAAGTGGTTGTGGAAGTGGGGTACATTGTGTAGAATTATGCTAAAAGCAAGATGAAAAGTAGAGCTGAAAGTATAAATAAATCCTAAATTGGAACAGACATTGTTTTCAGTTGTATTTTGTCCATCTATAGCCTGCCAATGCCAAGTTACTGCCTCTAGTCTGGAATTGGCCTCACATTAGATGCCAGCTCTGCAATAGGATTTTTTTTTTCACTGCATGCAGGACTTAAGTATTTCTCAAGCTTAATGTGTACTTTTTTTTTTTTTTTTTTTTTAAATGTGGAACTAGTTTCTACCTCATTTCTCTCTTACATCTGAAAAAGCGAACATATGACTCGGCTCAATTCCATGTTTGCTGTTTCTTAAAGAGCAGCTGCTGGCCCACCAACACAGTCTCCCACCATTTCTGTGTCAGAGCACAACTGATACAAAACCCCACGAGGGGCTAGGTTTTGTCTGCCATGGAATATTTTCCACTGAGCCACTTAAGGAAACCTTAATGGAGAGATCTCAGGGACTACCTTGCAAAGAGTGGATCAGGAGGCAAGGTTCGCAGCCTATTGGAGGTCATATCCAGCCGTGCAAGCTTATAAAGCTCTCCAAAGACTCCTTCTGCTATGTGGTCTATTAAGTTGTGGTCCAGGTTTAGTGTGTGTAGGCTGGCCATGTTCTGAATGGACTCCCAGGGCACCCTGTAGGAATAAAATAGACCATCAGTGGGAATGAATCATTGGCAATTAATTTAATTGGTAAACTCTGCTGTGATGGGTCATGTGATCGCAGGAGAAAGGAGAGATGAGGGAATATCTTTTATAAAGCAGCTGTGAAGATAAATTATTACTCAGATGGGTAGAGTCCCATGTGGAAGCATTGATACAGCACAAGATGTTAACCTGATTAAAAGATCAGAGTACTGTACTATTGTCTAACCTGTCACAGTTCATTCTTTGAGTACCTTCACCTGCTACTTCTAAGGAAGTGGAAATAAGCAGTAACTCATTTTTGACAACAGATGTTAGGTTCGTCTGCCAATTCTTTTCTTTTTTGGGCTTCATGAGCCCCATCTATAGGTGCGTTTCCATTACATCTAGAAAAACTACATCCCAATAAAAAAAACTGCTGATGGAAACACTTACATTTTTAAAAAAGTTCTGAAATATCATCAAAAAGTTTTTACGACTCTCGTGAGGTGGTTTTTCAGGTGTTTTAATGTAGAAACATATCCCAAAAGTCTAATGGAAACACCTTTTTTGCATTTATGTGTCCTTGGACGTGACATGGGGGGGTCAGGACCAGTTCATTTCCGGTAAAGAGTGTGGAACAAACGGCAAATTAAAGAGTTGTTTGTCAAAACTTACAAATCGCTTTTGACTGCCAACCAGTGCATGAAAAATATAACTTGGGATCATTTGATATTAAAAAAAATAGTAAATTGATTTCGAAGTTCATTTGAAGTGAAGCAATTTCATTTATACACTTAGTTAAAAAAAAAAAAAAAATACTGCCAAGCTGAATATTCTTGCACGCAAATGCTTTTTGGATGTTGTCTGAATTATTGCTCACAGCGCATTTTATTTAGCTGTTGTCCAAAGAGAAATCCTTTCCCACTTTTTTTCAAATTGGCTGAATGAAATACATTTAAAAGTTTCCAGTCTACCTGTTCCAGTGCCTATTTACCTAAAAGGGAAGGTTTAAAAACAAATGAAGAGAGCTTCCACTAAACGGCATGAAATGTTTATGAAGAGAAAATCCCACTAGACAGTTACTGCATGATGTGACCTGTTTGCAGGTATGAACATGTTTAACCACAGTCAGAATCTGTGTGGTAGATTCAAAAAGTCAGAACAGACGACTCATATTTGCAAAAAGCCCAGATGGTTGCTAATCTGCACCACTGAAACTCAGCTCTATTTTTAAGGTTTGGTAGAGGCTTTAAAGGCCAAATGGCTCCTGTTGAGGAAACAGTTGTCTGATCTTTATCAGAACTAACAGCCAAATGATGCTGAATTCATCCGATACACCAGTACTGAAAGGTAAAAAGAAAATAGAAACTAATTATTCTGTCTGATTATTTAGTACAGAATGATAATGATACTGTAATAACCTTTTGTGGTAATATAACATAGTGCACTGAACTATAAACTACAGAGTCATTGTAGAACTGTAACCTATTTTATAGCACTCTTAAAATTTTAATTAAAATTTAAATTGCAGAAAATTAAAACCTTGTCAATATTGATTGAATTTCCTGAGCTTGGAGTCCTCAATGTCTATTCTCAGCAGTCTGAGCCAAAGTAATCTCATGACTTTGCTGACTCATGCAAGCTCATCCAAGCTGTTGCCGTTGTGCTTTGAGATTTTGGGAGATGAGCTGTGTCTGCAGCAACACACCTGAGCCTGACTTCTGAGCATAGCAACACTTTAGTATCGGTCTTTTTAATTAATAAAGAACACAGAAGATGCCATCAGTGTGTGTGAGAGGTCATGGCGGAGGAATGTCTTTACCTCCTTAGGTTATTATAAGACAGGTCAAGGTCCTCCAAGGTAAGCAAGAAGTCGTCAAAAGCCTGGACGGAGACTTTAACTAGCTGGTTATTGTTGATAATCAGGTGTTGGAGGTTGACCAGACCTGCTAGATCCCTGGGTCCGATGATTGTTAAACGGTTACCTGGAGAGGAGAACGATGCAGACTTATTTAAATCAGTTTACTATTTTCACAATTAAGATGTTATCTGAACTGTTTAAACCGGTAGTTTTTCTAAGAAATATCAGTGTTTATGCTCACCATCCAGGTGCAGTGAGCGCAGACTTTCCAGGTCAGCAAAGGCCATTGGTCTAATGAGGTGGATTGTGTTCCTGGACAAGGTCAAATCAACCAATCCGGTCATGTTGACAAAGTCATTCCCGCCCACTTCAGTGATGAAGTTGTCAGCTAGCCGCAGCTCGACTGTGCGGCGGTCAACATGCGGCGGGACGAACAGGAGACCTTTGTCTGCGCAGAGTGTGCTGAGGGATTCGGAAAGGTTTCGACACACACAGTGGAAAGGACAGGCCGAGACCATGCCCCACGTCTCCCCAGCTCCAATCAGTGAAGGCAGCAGGCAGCATGTAACCAGAGTGAGCCAGTGAAACACGGGGAAAGTGACAGAGTCTGGAAGTGTTCTCTTGGTAGCCCTGGGGCAGGCACAGTGGATGAGATGGGATGAGGAGGGCAAAGATGAGATGAGAGGAGGGGGGAGAAGTGAGATAGAGAGGATGGATGGAGGGAAGAGAGATGTGAAACCGGAGCTCACTGCTCTCTGTTCAGGATGGAGGTTTGTGTGGGGCAGGTGTTTTTGTCTGCGGGGATTGAGGGGTGGGGGGACAGGCATGGTAGAAGGCCTGGCTATCCACAGACCTAAAGAGAGAGGGAAACAGAGCAGAAAGGTTTTTAGGCTGATGCTAATCAGACATAGTTTTCATAAGAGATGAATGAACTGTCTATTTGTGTCTGGTTTCCTGTCTTTAACTTATTCTGACTAGACAGTCAGCTTTCAGTGCTCACATGCATGCTTGTCAGTGCTATTCTGCTGGAATGTTAACTTAGTTTATCATCCTGTAGCATAGAAATCCACACTTAGACATACTGTTGTGGCTGTAACTCTGACATATGCTTTACACTTAGAAGCACACACCTCTTCAAGCCTCACTCACTTCTTAGCAACAACATCCAGTCAGTCCCCATAGTAACCGTTACCTAGAAACCTGTAACGTGGGATTAGATGACTGTTATATCACAGGACCCTTTCTTAAGACTGTGGGTCAGAAAAGCAAATTGGGTCACAGGCTGATCATTCTTGATTCCACAGTAAGATCCTGCACAATATATGTCCCAGTAGGCTCAAATCTGCCTGTAAACACAATTTGTGGCAATGCAATAAGGTATAGAAATGAGTCACTGCAACCAATTGGCATACATTAAGGTTGTTATAGCAACTGTTACCTAGATACAGGAAAAGTGACAGAGATTGTTAGTAACAGTCACAGTTGTGGGGAAAGAGGAGATGTGATAGTGAGTCAGAGACTTACATCTCTGAGATAGTACCAGGTGGATCTATCTGGAGCTTGGTGATTTTATATTGATGTCTAGCATAATACCTGCAACGAGCAGGCAACACCATATATCATCCTGACTTTACAGGTTGACACAAATTGCTATTTAATGTTTTCCATTAGGATCTAGTGTTGCTCTTTGAGTTAAAGTAGACTGACTACATCTCTGAAGCAGTTTTGATCTGTAGTGTTGTTTTGCATTCTCCTCCTTTGTCTACATGCTTATGTCTAATGCCAGCTCTGTAGTAGAGAAAGCTACAGTGTCCCATTTTTGAACCCCACATTGGAAGAGATTAAAACTGGGTTAAAAAAAAAAAAAAAAAAGATAAGAAACCCAATGCCTGAAATGATTATACATTTTCTCAGGCTCCTAAATGTTCTCACTTAAAACAGAGCAAAGGAATGAAATGAGCAGTACTGCCGTTAGATAGAATAGACACCTGCGTTAATAAATGTTCTCTGTCTTAGTGCGATGCGTTTCTATAAGACACACATATTGGGTCTCAAATAGAAACCAATAGGACAGTGGTTATTTTAGAAGAAATATGTAGTTTAGTAGGATTGGCAAAAAAAATCAGTGGAGCAAATAAAAGTACCTATTACCTGTTTACTGAATAAATAAACAACTGACTTTTGCTGTGCTGTTCTGGGAAGCTAATGATGAGTAAGAACACTGCCTTTTTAAAAGAAAAACATGCAATACATCTTGGCAACTGCACTTCAGATAGTTATTTCCTGATGTCTGGTGTCATCAGTTTCAAACTAGAAGAGGGTGAAAAGAAATGCCTGGAGCAGGAGAGCATGGGGGTGTGCAGGGACAAAGTCACGAACGCCTGCAGTGACAGCCAGTCCTCAGGGCAGTCACAGTGTTGGAAGTCAAAGCCTCCTGTGCTCCTGCAGAGGCATGCTAACTAAAATGTGAAACATATATACTCTGGTAAAGTGAAATGCAGTTTTAAAAAATTAGTCTGCATGGCATCAATCCCTGAAAAGTACTTTGAGCCAAAGGCTTCAAAAGCTTCCAGCGCCTGCTTAACTTTTCAGCTTTCCTCTGGTCTTACGTTGGTACAATCATTTGTTTTCTTGTCCATGTTTTTTGTTTGCCCTTTCACCCTCACATCTTACCCCTTACTTCTTCTATTCCACATTATGTAAAAACCTCTCCCACTCACATTCTTTTACTCATAAATGTCAAGCTCTTCAGTTTCTTCTCTCCTCTTCCTCCTCATGAAAGGCATCACATCTTTTTAAGTCATGCCTACCTGCACTTTGAACCTCGACACATTTCTTTACCTCCTGCCCTTCATCCATCTACCTGCAGCTCTTCTTTTTTTTTTTGCTTGTCTCTCCATCGTTGCTCACCTTCCTTCTGATAACCTCTTGTGCCTCTGGCTGCCCTGTAAATTTCCACATTTCCTTTCTGTATGCCTCATTCCCCCTTTCTTTTTTCTTCAGTCTTGTCTGCCCTTGAGGCAACCTGAGTACCACAATGTTATCAGTCACAGCCCTTCCTCGCCATCTTTTCCCTCCTCACCCCCCCTTCATCTTTTTGTCTTGTCTCTCTGTCGCTTGCTGACTCTGCTGCTGACCTCCATGTCTCCTTGCCTCTCCTGCTCCTACTTTTAGTCACACATTATGCGCTGACATGTGCACACATACACACACGCCCTCAGATCCTGTGCACAACATATGATTTTCGCTGTACTCTGCCTGCGCCTTCCTCCATTTCCCTCCCTCCCTCCCTTACTTCAATTATCCAACTTCCTCCACCCATCTCTCCACCCCATCTGCTTTTTCAGATAACATCATTTTCCTCCCTTACCTCTTCCTCTTACACATTTCCTTCATCTTTCATATCTGCATCTCTCTACTCCTGTCCATCTCTCCCTTCCCTCTATTAAGGAAGAGATCTTATTTGCAGTTGGAGCAGTGCAATCCTGAAGCTTTCTGACATGCTCACACATAAAGCTGGATGTAACCGATCGCCTCACTTGCTGATCGATCTGACCCAGAGAGATGGATAGCACCCTGTCCAATTCATTTTAACTCACCCTTTTGCTCATTCTTTCTCTTTCGGTCTCTTCCTCCATACTCTTTCCACAATATGTCTTGCTGTTTCTTTTAATATTGTTAATCATGTAAGTAATTGATTTTTACAGGTAGAAGAAGTATTTGTGTGCAGGGTCACTTTGTAGAGCAGGGCTTTTTGGCAGTTTTGTGGGAAACAAATTGCAAGTCGATATGTGCAGTAATTTGGCATGTCATTACTGCCTCCAGATGGAAAATTGAATCTTTTTCTTTCTTTTATTGTTACTGTGTCTCTTGATTCATGTGTGGTGTGTGACGTGGGGGGACATGTAACAGTGGGAGCATGATTATAAAGCAGCAGCAAAACCAAATCCAATTTCAAGAAGGAGTTAAAAAAAATCTGTGTTCAGTGTACTGAACCAAACATGTTTTCTTTTATTACAGTACCTCTTTTTGGATTTAGTTTTGTGTAGATTTATCACCAGAATCATAATGAATAAAAGGTATTTAGTAATTAACATTTATATCACAGTAGAATTTAAAATCTAATGTGATGCATTAGGCTTCAACTCCCAACTCACTGAATTGCAGTTTTTATGAGATCTGCAAAAATGGATTTTCTGTTCCCATGAATGTATTAGTTTCTAAAATGTTTGTCCAAAAAGTGTCAGTCCCAGACTTCAACCTGAATGTGGTGTGTTTGCATCATAAATTGATTAATTTGGTAACAATTTTAAACACCACTTCCTACGCCTCAACACATGTCATATTGCATGAAAATGGAAAGTATTGCTTCTTCAGTACTTTTGCAAATCTATTTCAGTTTTGAGGCATATAGAAAACAGCAGCCGGAGTTGAGGGCACTGCTGCCTTCCATGGATTTTATGCCTTCCATGGATTTTATCTATACTGGTCTTGGGTGTGTTAGAAAACTTTTTCAATTCTGATTTTATCTTCCTTTATCTTTCCCTGCCTCTTTGCTCTGTTGATTGCACTGCTGCAACACTAGAATTTCTTGAGATCAATACATTCTCATCTTACACACTCTACTGATGCAGCATAAAGGTGCACAACTGTGCAACTCCTTGTATGCACCATAGCAACAATGGCCAGTACAGTGTATCTTTAATTTGTACAGTAGGCGTCGACTGCCCAATCTAGCGTACCTTTCTCTGCCCATGTGTGAATTAATGTGACTTTTTTTTGCACTTAAGCCTCCACCTTGCAGAGTGTGCTGCTGAATGGACAAAAAGACACCGACATGTCAGACCACACGCACACAAAAAAAAGCCTCCCTGTCTTGTCATAAGGCTACAAATATTAAACAAGACCTTTTGTATCAGGCTTGTTTTACAAAAACAATAAGCATGCAGAGCAAGAAAGATCAGTGATAGAGTATCAGAACTGAAATCAAAAGATCACCATTTTATGTGACGCATTTGCTCGTTTTCCTGACTGTTTGTGCTTTTAGCTCTTCGGCATGTGTTCTGTCTGCGTCCACAGCTCTGTGGTTTTACCTCCTCTGTTTTGGGAAATCTTTCTCTACTCTAACCTGCTGAACCTTCAACCCTCCAGAGAGCAAGAAACAGATGGATGGAGGGAGCAGAAAGGCTGCATGAAGTGGGTGAGAACATGAGCTAAAAGTGTTGGTGGGGTAAAAAAAAAAACAAAACACTGTACCCCCCAGTGTTGGAGTACAACTTGGTGCTGCGAAGCTGCACCTAATGTTACTCCATCCCACAATAGCCCCGGGTGGGTGCAGTTTTTCTTTGATGGGCCAAACTGAGCTAAATACAGATTATAAGCTTCAGAATGATGAACTTTTATCCATTTTATTTAGGAGACTTTTAAATGCATTTCAAACCCATGCAATTAAGAGACGCTTCAGGCATGACCTGAAAGCTCAAAATGTGTCTGGTGGTTTTGCTTTAATTCACATTGAAGACCTTTTGAGCTTGAAGGTTTAATTTCCTTGTTTATCACAGATTTTAATTCTGCAGGGAACATTATAAATGCCAGACCCTCAAAAATGCCAGGCATAACTATTAGTAATATACTCTGGGTGTATTCTCACATGCATATTTAAAGATCTGCATGTTGGCTTGTGTATGTTTTTTTTTTTATTATCCTATCCATTCCAGCATCCACAAATGCCATTAGCTCATAATCGACTTAAATAGACTTAGGGAATGTTGCAGTGTTTATAAACAAGGGGTTTTGTATTAGCTCTGAAAAGCCACTTATCACAAGCAGAGTAATCCACAGATCTGATTGGGCTGCGAATTGGTGCATCACAAGACTTTACTCACAACAAACAAAAACAAATCGCTTCAAGCCAAACATTACAATATCCAGAGGAGGTTCGTGTTTTACTCCAGATTGTGGAGAAAAATTGACTCTGATCAGTGATCATCACCTATATCAGCGGTGCATTGCAGCTATGCTGTACTGTTTAAAGTCTCCTTGTGCAAATGCAGAGATCAAACACTGAAACAGCCTTTCACACACACTCAGTTTCTGTCAATTGCACCAAGTCTGTCTAGAATGCACTCTCACTCTTAATCCAGGCCCTCAATATTCAGTGAGCACTCGCATACTGAAACAAGCACAAGCATACCAAAACAGTCTTCCCACACAGTCATAATTATAGGCAGGCCGACACATAGACACACACACACTCTTTCTCTAGGCAAGAAACAAAAGAACGCCCACATAGCCTCTTCTTGCAGCTGTCATGTGTACAGTAAGCCCACTCATCCTTTTGATACTATGGCTTCTCTGTCGTATTGTCCTCTATAGTCAGCCAGAGAATAGAGAGCACAGGAAGAGGGGTAACAATTGGATATGGAAACATACCACAAATGCAAGAGAGCCCAATGACGTGAAATACTCAAAAGAGTGGGGGGCAAAGAAATGATGCATAAGATGGAGGGAAGAGTCTGAAGACTGAAATACAATGAAACCATTAGCGTAAACAGCTGAGGAAGAGTGAAAAAGGGGGATGAAAGAGTGAGGAAGGTGGAAGGAAAGAGGGATGAAGAGTCAGCGTGAATGAATGTGTGTCGTTAAGCGGATGGGCAGAGAAATATGTAAAGGCGATAAATGGGTGAAGGCCACCATCCATCACTGTCTGAGAGAGGGATGGGGGAGGGAAGTCTGGATTTGATTTGGGAAAGGGAGAGCTGTTAAAAAACGACTTTGCAAAGACACCACCATCATGATGGCGGAAGAGGAAAAGGTTGGAAGTTAGAGAGTAGAAGGATGAAAGAGGTAACTGGTCAAAAAAAAAAAAAAAAACAAAGGTAGGCAGAAATCTGGAAAAGGCAGAATTAGAAAACACAATCACCTTTTGTTCTCCCATCCTTTCCCTCTATACCGAGCTCCTCCCACTGGACAAGAAAGGCCCACATGTATGTGCTTCAAACATGCTAAAAATAGGTCACCGTTGACAGAAGTTGAAGCCCACTCCCCTGGGTGACAGTCCTCTGTTTAACTCATTCGACTACCCCACTGTTTTGTGTGCAGGGATGCACTCTCTGAAACAGCTTTGCAAAAACCTGCTGTTTAAACTGAAACATAACTTTAGAAATTATGTGCTTCAAGTTTGTCAAAATTGAGCCTAATGACTAACAATCCTGTTAACGAATTGTCGAGTAATGCTAAAGACAAAACCACTTGCCGTTGCAACAACGTAACGTTTTCACAACAATTATTTTGACTTGTGAGTTTTAACATTGGTATTTATTCCAGTTTGTGTCCCAGTGGGCTGATAGTCAGGAAGACTTGGCCGAGAACAACGTGCTAGAAGTAATCCTGCATTTCTGTGTTGGGATGTGAACTTAATTATTCTCTGACCTAGAATATACTACAATATGGCTGTAACTACAAAAAGGAAATTGAAATTCTAGGTAATTGATCAGTCTGTTGGATATCCAATCTTGAAAACCAGTGGTGAAGGGAAGTTTTAGTGCAGCAGCTGTGCAGGTCCAGACCTTCCATTTCATCCATTGAGTTGAGTGATTCGTGTGACATGAGGCTGGGGAATACATTTAAATGAAAAAAAGTTCTGAGCAGTGCTGCAGCCAATAAGCCCCATGGGCGACACTAACATCACAGTCAAGCTGTAGTCTATTACAGGTGTTTTTATGGATCTGCTTGCTTTTTACTGTTTTTCATCCTTCCTGAGGCATCGCTACTTGCCTCAGGAAAAAATGAAGGAGCGTGGAAAACCATTTTCACCTCGCTGTGCTTAATTTCCATAACTCCAGTTAAATGGGAATGTTGGAATGGCACTAAGGATATGTTTGGTCTTCAGACGGCATTACATTAGACGTCTAATCTGTTGTTTGGTCTTTGAGGTAAGCTGTCATTTTCAACAAGAATCATTTAAAGCGAAGATTCAAGATGCAAGACTGAAGCAGGAACTGGAGGGTAAACAATTGGCAGCAATGGCTGAAAACAGACAAGTGTTACTGCTCACGGCTGCAAAAACAGCCGCTGCTTGTGGTTTGCATGCCAAAGTATCATTACTACCTTACCAAGGCAGCATAATATCCTGAAATCTAACAAAAACGTCAAGTCTGTCAGTGAGTGCCTTAAATGTAGTTCTTTTTTTAATCTGCAAATATTTTTCTTCAACAATAAAGATTGCGGGCACTGATAGAAAAAAGTTTGCCTCAGGTAATAGTTGGAAAAGGTGAAAGAAGTGAAATGAGAAATCTGAGAGTTTTCTTTGAGAATAAAGACTGCAGTTCCCTCACAGCAGTGAAATAAGCTTTAGTAATACACTAACTCCTCCCAAAAGTCTCGCATCGGAGAAGCACAAAATGAAAATGGTTTGTGTTTATGTACGGTAGGAAAGTGTCTGTTTCAATGCGTTTATATGCAAGAAAGTTTCTCACTAAATCCTGCTGGAATCCTTCCTATTTAACAGATTTTCATAATTGTTTCTATTCTTGGATCATTGCACAGTCAAATTTTGAAGAAGTTTTTTTTCCTACCTCATCTTATTCTGAATTATTTAAGAAATTAAAAGGCCAAGAAAGGCCATAATTTTCTCTGGTGCATATTTAAGCGCCCGCAAGAGTACCATGAAAGCTTTGGTGTTGCTGATTGTGTTCAGCTGTCTGGAAGTATTATCTGCTACGTGTAGAAATTTTGGAGACGTGAGCGTTTGATCAGCTGGATTGTAAAGCTTTTGGCTGCAGCACCTTATCAGAAGTGGAGTTCTAAAATGTGCCTATAATCTTTAAACGTGGCAACACATAAGAGAAAGCAAATCATTCTCCTTGTTCTCTGCCTTCACTGTCTGTTTGGACCACAAACCATATTAGTAAAAGGCTTTGAAGTTTGCCTTCTTTAAGGCATGCAGTAATAAATAACCCAGTTGGTAATGAATCCACAGGGCCATGTTGAAGACTGTGAAAAGTCCCAAGTTATGGCTCTTTCTGTGTTTGTAAGACACTGGAAAACCAGAATATAATGTTCGACCTCTGCTCTGATTTACTCGAGGCGATAAATCAGTGAACCGCATGGCAACGTTGTGCCAGACATTCCTAAGGAGCGCAGCGTAATTACTCGCTTTCTTCCCTGCTATGGGTTAAGCAGAATTTTGTTTATTACAATTAAATCTCACCTCTCCCCATCTGATGCCACACCCAGTCGTCTTAAGTTATGAGGAAAAGGAACTCTGATGTTGCAAATACAGAATATTATCACTTTTCCTATATTTGTTGGATTACATCAGATTAACAGAAGATGAGTAAAAGCTGTAATGGATTACACTTGTTGAATCACATTTGCTTTTTCTGAATGTCCAACATCTCGACCTTCCTTAGATAACCAACACAGACTAACTCAAACACTTTAAACCAATCAGCTATGAGATATTGCAGCTGTTTCTTTTTTTCTTTTTCAGTTCTTCAGCAGCGTTATTAACATTATTAACACATTTCTAAGGGTGGTATCCAATATCCCACTGCTTGCAGAAGTGTTGTAATTTTGTTTCCTCCCGTTGGAAAGCCTGCCCGGCCGAACAGCTTGGGGATTCCATTTTCTGGGAGGTAAATTGAATTGGCAGCTGCAGTGACGGTGATTTTCTTTGGCTCTTTCAGTGGCACAGAGGGACAGGGAGGGGTCTTGTCCTGATCTGTTATGAAATGCATTTGAATATTTGAGTGTTCCCATAACCTGCACTGGATGTGTCTGAAGCATGCCAGTGGCTTTGTCTTGCATGTTGCCTCCTTGTAAAGTTTGTGTCACGATGACCAGCACAGATAATTACTGCTACTGGTTGCAAGAAAATATTCCAAGCAGTTTCTTCTGCACATGAAAACAGTCTCATTGATGAATGCAGCTGAACTCACAAGCGGTGAGTAAATTACACAGTGAGTTAAAATGAAAGCCTGTAATTAATAGCTGACCGTCCACATGTTCATTTTTTTTTAAATAACAGGGATTTGAAGGGAAAATTAATCTTGCTATCTGTTTATACTTCTGTCTTCCATCTTTAAGATTTCCCTTTATTAAATCACGCCAGAGACATAATCAGGGCATGGGGGTCGATATGCGAAAAGGGCACTCAATATTTTCCACTGCATGTCCAAGAGATAACCTGAATGAGAAGAATCAGAACTGAAGCTGTCGAGCTGGATCTATCTTGTCCTTTAAGTTCTGTTATTACCACTCAATCTTATTAAGTGCCTGGAAAGGTCTCCAGAGTAAAGCTTTTATTAATCTGTCAAAGAAATGAAACTACATATAACAAGTTGGTGGACGCTGTCAAAATTGCTGTCAATACACCCTCATGCCATTTTCTAGTGCTTTCCGTGGACATGAATCATAAATTACTTTGAAGTCTGTAGGTTGTTTAAGATGAACTTTCTCTGCTTCAGTCACATTTCAAGTGGTCTGACTCACTGGATGTTGATTGTTGGGATGATCCTGTTGATAGGCTCCCTGTTTGGAGTGGTTTTCTCCTCCCCCTTGAACTCCCAAGTTGTCATTTTTAAAATCTACTTCAATACAGAAAACTTGAGCCTCTGATACCCCAGAGCTTAATGCTGAAAATGGCAAGTTGTAAAGAAAGTTTGGATTGTGCAATAAGTCTGGCTGACTTTATTTATTTTGGTGATTGGATCCATGCAAACATTACTTGCATATGGTGGCAAACCAGATTGATTTAGCATGTTTTCCCAACAGTTCCAGCAAAGCAAGCTTGCCCTTCAGCTCCTGTCCTGCAGGCAAACAGTTACTGCATCCTGGGCTTATTGCCTGCTAAGACCATAAATGGGTTAGAAAGCCTCAAACAAGACAGATAGCATTCTCCCAACCTCATAATGGGTCTGTGTAACTATACTATCGCCCAGCCATCCAGTACCAACCACTAGACTTGGATTTGTTAAGGACATTTGGAGTCTGTTCTCCTTTCTGCTTCAGCTGGTTTCAATTTGTGTTGCAGGAAATGAATGCTGATTAAATTTGATAAATTTGTTTCTGCTTCTATGAATATGACACTGATATACAGCAAACCAATTCTAAATACCTGGAGTGTGAAGCAGATATCTGCATCCAGTATCATTAGACCTTGTAGTGTGATACTCTCTGTAAGAATTTGTGTGAGGGGGGACGTTGCAGACATTTGGATTTGAGAACATTGGGCATCACTAAAAGTATTGCAGTTGGCTGATTAAACTTTGTCTTGCATGCAGAACACTTTTATGTACTTAATCTTTCACCCACAAATGCCTTTGCATGATGCCAGCTATCCTAAGTGTTGTGAATGAACTGACCTGCCACTCAACCAAACGGCGAGCTTTCATTTTTCTGTCTCCATCTTCCTCACTCTTTCATCCTCCCAGTTTTTCTTGTCCTTTCTTTTTCCTTCAAGTCTTTCCAGCTCAGCACCTTTGTCACAAATAGTCAAGTCGATTTCTTGTTATCTCTCTGTGCATCTGCTTATACAGAAATATTCCATTTTGTCACTCCTTATTCTTTCATAACAGCTTTTGCTGCAAGCTCACCACATTTCCAGTGAGTGATTGGGCCTTTTGTGTACCTGGAAATGTTTACATAGTTGAGGCTGCTAAAATAATAACAAAGCCACAACCAACAGAGAGAACGTGTCACTTTCGAGCTGTTAATGTTACCCACCCAATCAGAAACCCTGTGGCTCCAATTATATGGACCCTGATTGGCTGACATAATGTTGCACAGCTTGATTGTGTATCTGTGCGTATAGGAAAGTGGCGGTTTGATGATTTATCAGAGTTCCTGGCTTTCTTAAAGGAAATCCCAAGGGAGAGAACAATTACCCAATCAACACCCTGCATCCAGCTTGGTAGATCACACACCAACCAGACCTCTGAATCACAGTGATGGATGTATTGATTCGTGCTGCAGACATGTATGCATGCAGGCACATCTTCATTAATGTTTCTTTTCAGTCTTCTTATCTCAACAGATTTTCTGATTTGTTAGAGGCGTGTTCGTATCATGTGTTTAGAGTGCAACTCAACACAAAGCTGTTTTCCTTTCATGTGTGACATTGATAGAAGGAAAACAAAAGTTGCACTGCAATGAGCCTGCAGGGGTAACTGGTTTCCCTTGAGTTTGTTGATTTGTGCTTCTTGTGTTTAAATCCTTAGCAGTGCTGATACTGGCAGAAACACAGACTCAGACTGTAAGTGTTGCAGACTGAGTACAAGCTTGTTTCTTCTGATCATCATCCCCCACACTGTCCTGCACCATGATTCACTTCAACATCTTCAACTCACAACAGCTGTTCACAATATGCACACAAGCATGTGTGTTTGTAGACAAAGTGCTGGATTAGCACTCCGTACTTTCAGTTTTACCTCTTTTATTCCTTTAAAATCAATAAATGATAGCAGAATATGGCCAACAAAATATCAGTTAGCGGACCTGACAGATTTAAGGGCACGTTTGATTTGTCTTAATGTGGTACAGTGCTGGAACGATCAGCACACATTTATCAAGCCAGAATGCCATGCAGCTTGGGCTCTGGGAATGTACTGGGACATATTTTCTCCTTTTTGTCACATTTTACAGACTGAGCAATCGATAAAGAACTTTTAAATGGAGTTATTACATCTTACATTTTATGCTTGTTGGGGAAACTTCTAAATGGGGCCAAACACAAAGTTTTGTGATGTCCATTTCTTTCAATCTCTAAAGTTATTTTACAAAAAGCAGATGTAGAAAGTGAGCTGAAAAAGTTCCTTAACTGATGTCCTTGTAACAAAAACATATCCTAAACTTGATATTCAAATGTAGTTTTTAGGATTATGATCAGGATTAAATATCATTATCTTTGATCTTCTATCAGTCTCACCCCCCATAAAAGCATTTTTTCTCTTCATCTTGTTGTCTTTTATCCCTCCTGAGTCGTTCTCTCTCTCTGAGATGCCCCCCTGTTGCTCTCACTTACAAACTTGGCTCTCCCCCATTTCCCCTCGCTCCCATACATCTCCTTCCACAAAACCAGCCCTCCGTCTGTCTCCAGTGGTTGCCGTGGTTACAGTTTGTTCTGCTCATCAAGCACCTGCTGTGCCTAAACAGTCTGTCAACAGTTTAATTACTCATCCTTTCATCCCTGTCTTTCCTTACTTCTGTACCACACTTGCTTTTTGCTTCTACATCTTACTGGCAGACGCCAGACTGAAAGTTCCTCCTTCCATCACTTCCCTGTTTTATTTTTTCACTTCCTCCTAACTTCATCATGATTCACGCCTTTACTTCCTTTTACTGTCCTATTGACGCAGTCCAGTTACTCATCCTTTTACAGCCATTTACATCATCTTTATTCACGTATCTGTTGCTGCTTCCATTCATCCTTCCCCGTCGTTGTCCTGATGCTTTATTGGTGCGTTTTGTCTTTTCAGACATCATTGTTCTTCTATTACTTTATCCCTGTTTTCTTATCTACCACTCAAGTGTCATCTCTTGCCTTTTCATTTAGCATTATTCAGTCTCTCTACATCCTCTGAGTGTCCCTCTCTATCTTAAGCAGCCTTGTAATTGCTCCTCTTCATCATGCTATCTTTCCATACCTCTGTATGTCATCTATCACTCTTCCTTAGTTGTTGAGTGGGCCTATTCTTCTTCCTCGTGTTATTCTTCAACCCCAGCCTTTCAAATCTTTTCTTTTCACCATTTGTTTTCATTCATCCATCCACTCATCTATCAAATTACATTTGCCTGACAGAGACCATGTTTCCTTTATTTCATTATCTTAAATGTTCCTTTTCCTTCGCTGATTGGAGACTGGCTAAATCAGAAAGGTGGGAAACATTCTGCACCAATCATCAATCATCCGTGATGTTTATAATACATCTGTCTTTACTTGTTTCAGCTAATCATTCCTGAAGCCTGCAGGTAAACATGTGGTCATTGTTCTCTTTTGTTTAGACCAATTGGAAATTAAGCCTTTTCTTTTTGTTAAGTCCTCTAAATTTAACTTATCCTATTTCATCATATAGTTAGACTCTTTCCTCCTTACAGGTTTGGGCTGAGAGAAGTATGCATATAGTGGATGGACTTTTGCTTTTTTTTTTTATCTCCACATCAGACTATTAATTACACTATTGACCAAACCCATGCATCACAGTCCAGCTGCATTTTATGCATTATTTTGAGTATCTAAAAGGCATTTTTCTTCATGTTTATGACAGTAACAACTGATGAAACATTTCTACTTTGCAATGCACATAGCTGTTTGCTTCTCCTGTGTGAGCTTTTTCATCATAATTTCAAACACTCAGACAAGTGATCTATAGGTTTTCAACTCCTTCGATAAGTCATCTATTCACTTGCCTTCCGTGGTTTTTTTTTCCTTCTTGCATTTATATGCCAGTCTGTTCCTTTTGGCAAAGCCCCACTTACAACAGGGGGGCATCCCATCTGTTCATCTCCCTTTACCATAGTCTGAGAATGACGGACACCATTGGTATGAAAAAGCCACCAGTGCATTAATAAGATAATTGAGAAAATGTTCTTTCATTGTGCTCATAACTTCACTTTTTGAACCAGATGAATCTTACCTGCTCTGTATTCTGGGTGCACTCACTAGCAGGAAAGCAAAGCCGATTACAGAATTATGATTTGTTTAATGGAAATCAAAAGGCCTCTTTGTTACACTTGAAAAGCTCCAGTTATCACCTCTTTAGAGTTATTGCTACTCCAGTTCAAAGCAGAGTCAGAAATGTTAACGATCAGCTGAGCAGTTAGCCTCGTCTTGGTTATTGGAAAAACCTGTTTGTAAAAATAGTTTCACATGTTGTGTTGTTTGTAAGCAACTCTCCTTTGTTTTGTTTCCAGGGTAATCATTGGTTTTTTTAGGTAAAATTTCCACGATTCCTGTGGATTGTACTTCCTAATTGGCACATCTAATTCACCGAGAAGCTTCATGGTACGCCGAATTCCCCTTGTAGCAATATCTTTAAATAGCTCATTACTGTTGTTGGTGATCTTAAGCAGACTTTTTGGGGTCATGTGAGACTAATTGTAGCCGGTGGTTCGACAGTAGAAAGCAACATACTGATGGCCATCTGTCATTTTTAATAATTTCTTCTTTCTATTTTTCCCCTCTACATTAATTTTCTTTTTCCATCTGATTCATGAATGTGCATTTTCCTAACCGTTTTATTATCATGTCATTCATGGAAAGTCTCGCTGTTCATCAGTCAGATCATTTCATCAATCCATCTGTGTCTTTCTTCTCAAACCCCTCGTCTCAGTCTTTTATATGAAGTCACCCTGTGCTAATCTTGATAGGTTCATTTTTTCTTTTGTAGTCCCTCTCTTAACATAACTCCTTCATCATGTCATCCCTCCTCTAGTCATCTTTTCCTCCATTTCTTCAATTCCTTATTCACAGTAGAGCTTCATTCATTCATTCCCACTTGTCTGCAATCCTTTCATCTGTTCTGTCTTAGGCTTCAGTCCTCATCATTCTCTTGTTGCCCCTCCCTTCCCCTTCTTTATCCCCTCCCGCCATCTCTATTTCTTTCTCATCGTCCTCTTATCCTCCTCTATCCAGTCAGCCTGATCTCATGTGTCAGTGTGCCAAATCTGTTTGTATTTGTGTGCGTACTCAGAGCTTATGTAAAAAGCCTCAAATGAGGAGAGTTTAGAAACGTTCTCTGAGGCTGCTGCCACCATGCAAACACTCTCTGGCCTGCATCCACATTCTACCTCAGTGCACACGATGCGCCAGGTGAGATTACATTAAGACTAGCTGATGAAAGCCAAGCTGAGAGACATCTAGTCAGTAATCTGATTCAGAACAGCTGGCTGACACACACAAGAATGCACACGAAAAGAGACGGGATAGGAGTTTCAATATGCTGGGAGCATATAGAAGTAAATATAGCTGAGCTGGAATTGTGCAAAGATTTTAAAAGAACAATAAGAAAAGCTCACTGTCATCTCTGCCATATAGGGCAAGTAAACCTATGTGTGTTCATCTTAGCGTACCCTGATGATTTTTGCTCTGAATGCACATCTGTTCATTATTCATACTGAGTGTGTGTTCGTGGTGTGTTCGTGTGAGCGACGAAGCACCGAGTTCCCAGTCCAGTGAGTGCTTGTATTCACTGCAGTGATGTACTCAATGATTCAGCACAGGAGAGCTAACCATGCAGATATGGATTTGCCTCTGTCAGGCCAATATAGGCTAGCTGTGTGTGTGTGTGTGTGTTTGAAACGGTGTTGCCTTTACCTTTTCCGTCTGTGCGGCTCTATAATCCGAATCAGCTCCACATGTTATCCAGGTTTAAGTGTGTGTGTGTGCAGGTGTGTGTTGGTGTTTAGCACAGATCTTGCCCCAGGTGTTTCTGCTTATGTCAGGCCAGCACAGGGGTGGATGGTTTGTGTGTTGGTGCTGAAACCTGTCCTACTCCTCTCCACACTCCTACACACATCAAAAGGAGGTGGATGTAGGTCAGTGTCAGACAACCAGAGAGTTGAAGAAATTCCAATCCCACAATATCCTCTTAGGCTTTTATAGATGAAGAAAAACCTGCAAAATCCTGAATTACTCGCTCAATCCCAGTGCTATATTCCAAAATTTGAAGGTAAAAAAAAAAAAGAAAAAGATCCAAGAATCCACTTTGCTTAAAATCCGATTTGTGGCGTCTTGATGTGATTTCCTTCATGGCTGTGTTCAATTTTTCTGTCTGGTGTGCACTTCATATCAGGCACCAGTCTCCAGCCTTTTCCTCCTCCAGCACCGCTCTGTTGTTTCGTTTCTCCCTTTTCTTTGTCTCTCCCCTCTTTAACTCAGCTCAATTATTCATCTGATTCTTATTTCACTTATTTCTCCATTCTTTTTGTGCAGTCAGTGTCTTTTCTCCTTTTATTCTTCTACCTCCTGAAGCGATTTCCCGTCTGCTCAGTGTGATCCATGTTTGTTGTTTCACACTGAATTAGTTCCTATTTGATGACCTTGGAGTGAATTGCAGAGAAGCAGGTTTGGCAGTGAGCTCGAGGGACGAAGGGATACCTCAGAACCTAAAACATAGACGCATGCAGGGAGAAAATGCTGAAATGTGTGCATTCATAAATTACACCATCTTTTTGTCCTCCACCCAGCTCAAGTCTTCCACCTCCAACATCTGCACCCATCTCTCTTCATAACTTCCCTTGTCTGACACTCAGCCCCTCACTCATGGCTCACCCCACCTGACCACCCAAATAAAAATAAAAAAAAAAATATATATATATATATAAAATATATATATATATATATATATATATATATATATATATATATATATATATATATATATATATATATATATATATATATTCGCTCTTTTTCACCTGCCTGTCAGACAGTCAATAGCTGTGAGACCCTCTTAACACATCTTAGCAGGCTGCATTGGCTTATTATTGCACAAACACACACAATAGCACACAGGTGTATGTGTGCCTTTGCACACATAGTCCAGTCGTGCTACACCTTTGCACATGCACACACTTCCACAATTGCCACCATTCACACGCATCCAATAAGAAGTCATACAGTGATACTCTACAGCAAGCACACACAGCCTCTGCATCTCTGTTTCTGCTTTGCTCTCTCTTTCCACCACACACACACACACACACACACACACACACACACAGCCTAATGAAACAACTGGGTTATTGATCAGCACCATGAATGTCAGACAGTTTAAAAGTCCTGCTCTGTGGCCTGTCAGTCAAACTTGAGAGGTTGACACCTTTAAGAAAAAAAATCTCATTATCTTGTTGCAGGCACTCGATCTGTTTGTCTGCGCCTCTTTAGGAGTGTGCATATGCATCACTGCAGCAGCTTCATGTCTGGAGTTTCTCTGCTCAAACTGAAAAATCAGTGATACACTTGCTCTTCCTGCGTTTTTATCTTCCTCTCCTCCTCTTCTGTCCACTTCTCTACTTCAGAATCACAATAGAGCCATTTAATACAGTCTTCTTGTCATTCTGTCTTTATCGGACGTGCTGTTTTTTTCCCTCCTCTCTTTCTGCCCCCATGCTAGATGAAAAGATGAAATTACTAACCTTGTTTTCCGGATCATTCCACTGCGACTCCTGGAGCAGTCACATCTCTCTGTCTCTGCAGCGCTCGCTCTGTCTCAGCTCCACAGAAAAACACCCATCTCTCCCTCTCCCCCCCCACTCTCCCTCTCCTTCCTCTCTATTTCTCTCTGTCTATCCCCCTCTCTCTCCCCTCCTGTCGGTTGTCCCCTCACTGGGTCTCGACAGCTGCAGCGCTCTGTCTGCCTCCACTGTCGCCTTTCTGTCAGGCTGTAGGCTGATTGAATTTTAAGTCATGTTAATCCCGCAGAACAGGTACTGAAGGAAGGAGGGGACAAAGAACGGAGAGGGAGAGAGAAAATAACTGAATGCAGGGAGAAAGCCGGCTTGTTTCAGAAACCTCCGCTCTCCTTTAAGGTTTAAAAAAGAAGAAAACTTGTCCTGCCTCGGAGTCACTTTTCGTTTATTCGTGTATGCACATCTTTATCCTCTTGCTTTCTCCCTGATACTGTAGACAGCCATTGTCCTTCTCTGGTAAAGCGAGATTCCTGGCTAGGAGCAGAAAAGGAGCGGTGTGATCTGTCGGCGTCAGGCATCAAGCTAAACGAGTGCACAGGAGGGAGAGGCATGAAGATGAAGAGCAGGAGGAATGCAGGAAAGAGGGGACAAGGGGAGGGGAGTGTTAAAGAGAGGAGGGAATAATGTACAATAAGAAGAAGACAAGGAAAGATTAGCTGAGATGAAGAATTGGAAGCATATGAGGAAATTAAGCAGAAATGTCTCAGGTGTTTATTTAGATAAATGCATTGAATGGTTTTCTGTCAGGAACAGTGCTCTACTGTCTGAAATTGATAAGCTCTTTTCATTCATGAGAAAAACATCCAGATTTAAATAATCAAAGTCAAAGGGCATTGGGCTAAATGTCACAGCGGTTACGGGGTTTTATCGACAAGCTCTGCTGGTTTAAGTTTATTAATGGGAGTTGGGCTAATGTGGCAACAAGGTTCAACATTTATTAAAAGATTTTTCTTATCATTATTTCTACAATCCTGTCCTTTATTGGATGTAAAACATGTCATTCAACATGTCCATTGATCTGTAAAGATTGGGTACATCTGTTTGAAAACAGAAATCCTTGGTACTGGTTTCTTCTTTCACAAATAGTTTGCTTTTAGTGCAGGCGCCGTCATTTGTGTCAGATTTCTGTTTACCAAAGGTCCTCAGTGGGATTTAGATCAGAACTCACCGATGTCCAGTTTAAGGCTGTGAACACATGTGCTGCAGATTCTTTGCCTGTCTTCTGCATGTCAACACAGTGCTGTTCTCGCAAAAATATGCCTCAGTCCCAGCCAGGATTACATTATTTAAACAAAGTTACAATGATGTTAGGTTATCTGGAATTTGGGTTTGTCATACTGATTTATGCAGCCCCGTTTCTTTTGTTTGATATCTCTCCCCTTTGTTGGCATGACAACAGTGCAAATGTTTTTTTTTTTTTTTAAAAAAGGCAAACTTTTAACATGTCTGCATATCAATGTATTATTGTTACTAAAAAAACATGTATCAGAATGTTCTACATTATCTAAGACAACCTGCTGCCAGCGTTGCCGGCTTTGAATGAGACTTGGGTGGTTGTTGCTTCGGTTTTCTTTGAGTAAACTGTTTTTCTTATTTTTCTTTGCTTTGGTACATAAAATAACACCATATCCAGAGGGAGAAAAACTTTCAAACAGCATGAGACAACCTTCACCATGCTTAGCTGTAGATAGCTTTCTTATGGGATGGCTTTATCATTTATAAAAAAGAAGTTTGCATTTCCAGAAAGCTGTACTTTAGTAACTTCTGTGCCATCTTATCTCTGTGATGCTTTTGTGAACACCAGTCCACTCGTTCTGAACCATTAGGTAAACCATCAGGTCATCCACTGCCATTTTGACATAGAAAAGCTGTCTTTGTTCAGTAAGTTCAGAGGGATTCTTAAAGCATTTCTTTAACAAAAAAACAACTTTGTAAATTTTCATTTATCTCTAAAAACTTTAGGATTTTTTTTTTTTCCAGTTTTCCCAAAAATACTCACCCTGACCTCAGCTTGTAGGCAGCGTAAGCAAATAATTGCACAAAAGCAGTAAAGAAAATGCACACTTTTGGAAGATCATTCTGAAATTGCATGCTTAGTTAGTGTATAATTTAATGCAATAATAATAACTGCTGTTTGAATTATAAATACAGACCTGCTGTGAGAAATTGAGATTCTGCACAGTTCTCACCTGCATTTCTGCACAGTCTGGCTCGCTACTGAAGAACAAGTTCAACCTAACAAGACTTTAAACCACACACAGTTGAAAGCCTTATAATTTAATGCATAAATGACTCCAGTCTTATATAAAAGTAACACGCTGCTACAGATAAAAATGCATGCTGCTTTCTTTTTAAAAAAAAAAAACAAAACATTTTCTCTACGGTTTTTTACTTGTTAGTGGATTTATACACTTTACCAGCTTTCTTCCAGCACTGATAGATGGTTGGGAAGGGAAAAGGAAAAAAAGTGTGACAACAGGAAGTGAAGTGCCTTAAGGAAGTGTAGCTCAGAGCTTCTGAGAGGGGGGGGGGGCAGAGGATGATTAAGAGTGAGCATGAGTGCCGACTGGTGTGGACAGGGGTGGAGGAGAGACCAGAGATCCCTGGGGGCATTAGATAAGTCAGGAAGAGAAGGGTTAGCAAAGGGGATAAGAAAAAGAGGATGGAGTGATAGGAAGGCGATGGGAACAAGCACAGACGAGGCCACATCAGTGGTTGATTTCCCCGCCATGCTGCTAGCTGCTAGAAATGTCCATTTAATAGAAACCATCTGTGGTTGAGTGTGTGTGCATTAATAAGCCAGATCCTTGAATGTCAGAGCTGTCAGATGTTGGAATTAAGTCGTTTCCAGCATTTACACACATGCAGTTTAGGCTTGTCAACAAAATCACACACTGGAAATGAAAGATCAGAGAGGTAGGAATGAAAGAGGTCTGTGGTGGGGATTCAGTGGTGCCATGGATGAATTGGATTTTTATCCATTATCTCAATTTCCACCCAGGAGTCAACTATTCTCCACCACTGCTCCTTTCCCTTTTTATCTTGATTTCAAGCTTTCGCTTCTTAGACGGCGCACATATTTTAGGGTTTCTTGAGTGAGTGTGTTCCTGCTTTCTCCATCTTTGCTTTCTATTTACTGCTATATTTTTGCTCTACCTTGTTAAGGCACCATGTCTTCCTTAAAGTAACAAGAAGTTTGATCCCATTTTCAGTGCCTAGTCTGATGGCTCATTGATTTACAATTACTGCAATCTTTACCGGTGTAGCACCCTGTTTACTTTCAGGGAGCTGAGCTATTGCTGGATTTAAAACAAACAAAAACACAAGTAACTTTATGCTGGGTGATGTACTGGGATCATACCAGTATGGAAAGAACCTCATTGCCGTCTTGACTGCTGGTTATCCAGCACTTTAATTCAGTGCAGCTGGCTTATAAATAGTTTCTGTGGAAAGTGTAAGAAACTGGTCTCTCAGGGAAAGGTCAAAGACTTTTTTTCTCACAGGGTTTTTTCTTTTACCACAGATCAATCTGGTTAAAGAAAAGCACACAGGGGAAAGTCTTTTTTTTTTCTCCAGGACTGAGAACTAAGCAGAGAGATTGGCAGAATCTTTAGTTCACTCTGAGTAACGCTGCACTTAATCAGAAAGAGGGCAGACCTGTTCTGTTTTGGTCAGGCCAAATTAGCCCTCAAAGAAAAACAGTTGCAGGGGAGTCAGCCTACTGACCCACAGCTGAACAAATCAATCTACTTTCTCCAAAACTGGTTTTATGGTCAGCTCACTGGTGGTGTCAATAAAATTGGAAACATATCAGTGATGAGTATTTATGTAGCTCAGTTGGATATATATTCTAAGATGTAAGCAGATGGTGTTTGTTTGTGCAAAGAGAATACTGAATGAGTTCACACAGAGACGTTTATCACAAGTTTTCTCTTAACATGGTCTGACTTCAGTTTGTGGTCATCATTGGTACCAAACAGGGGACTTAAATGCAGTCTTTTCTTATAGGAAAGATGTTTTAAAGATGTAAACGCTGTCAAACAAGGAAGGAGCATTCCAACAAATGGCATGGTCCCAACAGAGCCCTCATCATTTGCACAGAGAGCAAAAACCAACTGAGTCCGTCCTACATTAAAGATGGTGGTTGTCACTATATCCAAGTCAGATTTTACATATTCAATTAGCTTTTAGGAAATCAGTTTCATTGTAAACTCCCCTATCTTCTGATTTAACAAAGTGGAGATAGCATATATGTAAATGTGCAAACCTAAACGAGTCAGACTCATTAAGCACTGATGCCCACAAACATGCTGCATCAGTGTAAAACACTTTAACACATGCACCCTCAAACACATAGCTCCATGGACATATAGATAGATCAAACATTTGACTCCGTCTGTTTGGAGCAACCCGATAACACATGCAAACAGAGCATGATTAAACGTTTTCAGATCGGGATGATTTCATGGCTGTGCGCGGACACACACACTAACACAGTGTGGTACGTCTCAAATGAGGACATGTTCAGTACACCCTGCTGCTAGACACACATCTTTAACAAGACTGAACAAGATACAAACACACACCCATTCTCAGCTGTGGTGTGAGGGGTAAATGGTGTGGAGGTTTGGATCGAAGGGCAGATTCCCCACTACCACCCCTCACCGCCCTATTTGTCTCAATCTAAGGATAATGAGAGACAAGGACAGATACACACAGAAACACCCATGCAGAGTCACACATGTGCACAGCATCCACACAGCATTAGTTTATAATTTTGCTGCTGGAGCCGTTTGCATGTCATTGTGCTTTTATTTATTTCCCCCTGCATTAGAAATGGTGTCGCCAAATGATTTCCCAGTTACTGCTGGCAGATCATTTTACCAGTCATGAGCTGCAGTAAATGGAATGTGAACAAAACATGCTCGGCCTCATTTGTCTGTATTGCTTTATGCTTTAAACCTTGGCAAACATACTCGGACATACAGACACACGGCTGAATTGACGTCAGGCTTTTGTGAATGAATCAAACATGCGAGTCAAATGTTCCAATAGTTTGCTTTAATGCATATTGTGCTAAAATTTACAATCAATCGATGATACGAGGAAAGTGATCATTCTGTTTGAGGGGATGCACAAATGTGTCTGTACAGAAATGCGATAGGCTTTTAGTCAACGCCTGAAACATGACAATACAAAGCTTTGAGATAGACGCAGAGAGGATTGCAAATGTTCGCTTTCCTGAAATAAGCTGAAGTTATGTTAAGTATTAGTTGGGATGTGTCTGCGTATTATTGATAGAACAATCACAAACTTGCAAACACATGATTTTCTGATAATGGCAAATTAGTGATATTTGATTATTTTGTTTGCAAATGTGTCTCAAAGTTGTTGTTTTTTCTCTTTCACTCTTTAATGCCAAATTAACTTCTAATTGGCACTTGAATTTTAGATATCTTGTGTAATTTTTGCAGTATAATCCTCAGAGTTGCTCACTGAACATCATAAATCATGTAGAGAAAGATTTATCGGCCGCTCTGCAAAGTGCACTTCTATTTTAGGCTAGAAAGTTTCGTAATCTATACAAAACCTAATAAAGACAATGCTCTGAGAGCAGCCTGAAATCTCACCAGATAACATATTTAGATATAGGTCATGAATTTAAATTGTCAAGGTTTAGGTGTTTACAGGTCTAAAAAGACTTAAATGTAACTGAAATTACATAGAATAAGTTTATTTGAAGAACCGTTCAACTATAAGAAATGCATTAGCCAAATCCAGGTTGTTTACATAAACTCCACCTCAGTCACGTTACTGTGTAAATCCCACTACAACTGGATTGTTGACTGTGCCAGTAAACACAGCTAATAGACATTATTCACAGTTGGACATTGGTAGCATTAATAAATGGGAGCATTTAGTTGAGGTGGTTCAGTGCCAGAGTCCTGGTGTTGCTCATGTAGAGCCACTGGCAAGACTACCTGGCATACGGAAATGAGTAGGGCCATGGATCTTCTGTGGTGTGGGGCCCCCACACCACTGATCAGGCTTCCAAAGATGTTAAGTTTGCAAGTTATTGCTGCTAGTAAGTTATTTCTGACCCACGGTCAGTGCAATAAGCTGCATGCACAATTTTGAAAGGAGCACTATCGAAGATCATTAAATACTCATGTGAAAAGTAATTACTAGGAAATCACAATACATCACGGGGGTACAAAAATATGCACATGAATAATGCATGTTGTTCTGTGAGGAAAAACTAGACTGTTTTAGTGCACTGCGAAGAGGAGGCGGCTCTTAGTCATTTGGTTTCTGGGCTCTGTTGTCTCTAAAAATAAACTTGGGATGTTTTAGCATTAAAGTCAGCTTGCTGAGCCATAGATGGGAAGGAAGGATTAAACACAGTCTTGCTAGTTGAGTCAACATTTCCATTTTGGTTGGCTTTTTAAATAGGATTCCAGCTATCTTTGGTCAATATTTATTAGTACAGAAACGTGGATGAATCACTTTCTCGCTACAGAGGGTAGTCATCAATACACGGAGGCCATTAGATGGGATGCATTACTTTGACGGAAAAGTATTGAGACTTAAGCCATTATGGCGGTAAATGGAAACTGGCTGAATTGAATTTTCTACCAGCTTTATACAAAATGTGATGAAGATAACTCGCGCTGCTTTACTTGGTGGAAAGCAAAAGTGGGCTTCCTGAATCCTGGATGGCCTGCTCCTCTTTCACCTGAAGTCACTGTTAGGTAATTATAATGGAACAGCTGATGTCTTAACAGTCTATATAAGCTAAATATTCTCATAAAAACAGGCTTGGTGCAGAACAGAATAGTCTTTAATGGAAAATAAATCTGTGTTGCATCTGTCTGCATGGCTGTTATCCTGTAACAGCTGGTTTGTTAGTTAACATAACTCGAGAAAATAAATAAAATAAAATATTTTTTAAAAATGCAAATCATTGAAATCACACCAAATACTGAAATGGACAATTTTACTTTACCAATATTGAGTGTTAAAAGGTTCCAGCACTTTGTTGCCTGTAATCAGTGATATTGTCTGCAGGGCTTCATACACACTGGTCTCACAGCAGGACCATGAATTTCATGTTTAATCCTGATCCCCCAAAAAACAGAAGACTGAGCTTCAGTCAGCTTCCAGCATGCTGTTATCTTCATTATAAATGAACCTGATCACAAGTTAACATCCACTGCATGTTTTTGAAACCTGCTTCTGAGCCCGCAGAGATGATTTAAATCAGTCATCTGTCTAAAAAAAAATGTATATCGAACAGATCAACAAGGCTCGTTGGCGGTAGTAAAAGTCAACCCGCTGCCTGTAGCTTATCTTCTGACTGTAATCTGGAGTAGCAGGCAGAAATCATTCAACATCTTTTTCACATTAAATTCATCGGTGTCAGTAGTTTGGGAACTGAAAATGTTCATTCTGTTTTAGTTTCACTTGCCAGCTTTCATACATGTAAGGGCCAAGAGCGCTGGTTTTGAAGTTCAACATGAATGTATTAAAAGAGCCTGAAGTGTGTTTTGCATGTTGTAGACAAACCACCAGTCTGACTTTTAAATCACCATTGTTCACTGTGCTTGTAGAAATGCTGCTTGTTTTAACCATCTTGACCAAGTTTATCATCTTTTTAAGTTTATACAAAAATGATACAAGAATATCTTTGTGTATATTTATACTTATAATATGCTACTGTTGGACTGCTCCTGTTAAAGGATAATAATGCGATTTAATGAGCGAAAATCTAAGAGAAACTACAGATTCCTAATCTGATCAGAACTCTGAGGGTTTCTCCAGCTGACTCAGTAGTTTGCATTTTAGGCAGAGTTCATTTCAAAGTGATACTGTCTCATACTACTACTTTATATGGTATGTGTCATCAAGATATTAAACAAGATCCCAAAATTTTGCCTTAAAGCAGTACAAGAAGATTAATTATCCACATTCATTATATGACAAAACCATTAAGTCGGACTGAATTATTTTCTCATTTTTTCAACGAGATTATCTTTCACAACTTAAAGTTTAATTAACTCAAAGGATCAAAAGCCTGCTAACAGAGGCTGAGAGAACTCTGTGGGTTTGGACTACATCCTGACTTGTTTAATGTGTCACATGCAGTCTGCTTAAGAAATCCCAAAAATACCACTAAAGTAGCTATCTGTTTAAAAGCTTGAGTTTCAGGGTCTATTAAAGTGACAAATAAGGTATTATTTGAGCTGGTTTGGGCTCTGTGTGATACCAGATGTGTTGTGCTGCAGAAAGAAATCCCCAGTATTATGATTCCTTGTGAATGGAGCTACCTTGGTAGTCTTGAAATTGGCCTCTTGCAAGCAAATACATACAAGAAAGGTTGTCATTTCAGTGATATGAAATGTAGTAAAATGATTTTGCATGTGAAAATTTCTAAATTCTGTTCAAATGTTATTTCTATACATTCAATATCCTGTTTTTCTCCAAACATTTACCTGTTTAAACTCAGAAGATGGGGAATCTTTTCATGCCTTTCAAGTGGAAAAAAACATTCATTACATGCTGGGTGTCATTATAGGACACATTTCCACTTATCTATTAAGTCAGCTGAATCAAAAATGTATGTTTTACAAATACTCAGACTGTATAAATCATGGTGTCTTGCTGAACCCAGCAGTTTTGACAGAGATATCCAAATGTGCAGCATATCTATTCCCTGCACATCTTTTGTGGTGGTGGATTTTTGGAAAATTCAGCACCGCTGTGAGCAGCAGTTTCAGCACCATGGCCAGCTCACACACTGCATTGAGACTGAGCTGAAAACAGCCTAAAAGTTCAGCTGAAAACAAATAAAGGGACCACTTTAAACTAAGCATTTTAGATACTGATGAATGAAATATTCCAGTTAAAAATGTCATTCATTACATAGTAGAATGTGTTGAGAACAAAGTAACATCAAATTATCAACAGAAATAAAAAAGATTAACCTTGAATTCTGAATCGTATTGAAAATAAAAGTGGAAAGATGAGATCACTGGCTCATCAAGCTTCTGTGGAAATTCCTCAAGACAATTCAAACTGAGTTTAAATTACCCTTTCTTTTGTCTTCTGGTACAGGGAACTGTCTCCTGGTACCTTCTCTGTGCTCTCCACACAATGGTGGGAGACACAGCAAATTGTCTCGCCGCAGAACATGTTGACATGCCATCCTTGATATCTGTGAAAAGTCTGTGTTGCAGACACTGAGTCATGTTATCTCTCATTGTGAGGAAACTGGCAAAGTGCAAATGTGACTAAACATCAGCCAGAAAGGTTGAGGACAGGAAAACAACCCAGTAAGTGGTTCAGTTCTGCAAGAAAACAAACATCCAACACACACCACAATACCACAAAAACACTCATTATCAATGTATCTTGGAATCTAATATATATATATATATATATATATATATATATATATATATATATATATATATATATATATATATATATATATATATATATATAAAATAGTAATATGTGTGTGTGTGTATGTAAACATGTATGTATGTAGGACTACAACATAGGATTGAAATTATATGGGTGGAAATGAGCATCTTAGTGGAGGTCTGCACTCAGTGCTTTTCTAGTTGTTTTTTATTTCCACCTGTTTGTTCCATTTCCACAACAGCAGGTGAAATTGATCCACAGGATTAGTTCCTAATTGGACAGACTGGTGTCCCAGAAGTAGGACTGACTTGGAGTTACATGGTGATGATTATAAGTTCCCTTTATTTATTACTGTATTTCCATTATACTTTCTAACCTCTTTTTGTGGTTTAACATGTTAAGAGGAGTTTTAAAAGTCAGAAAACTAATATACTTGCTTTCACCCAGGATTGGTCCTATAAATCCTCAGCTAGACTAATAATGCAGGACTAATGCAGGACACACTATCACAGTATGAGCTTTTGTCATTTCATGTTTACCTTGTTTGTTACCCTACATGTGAGACATTATTTCCCATGAACATATTTCTGCCTCCAGCTTAAAATTGCTTTGTCATGGAGATGTAATTGGAGTTATTACAGGAAAGGGCTCCAACCAGATGTTTTATTTTACCGTGGGGCTTTATGGCAAAAGTCAAACACTAATTCCAGATTTAATTTCAAGATGCAGCCATGAATTGTCACGTTATCTATGTAATGTGGCCCAGTTATAGGATGCGTGTGGAGTCAAGTATACTGGACTCTCTGTGGGGATTTTTTTTTTGACCTGTTTTGTCTTTGAAACTGTTAAGAAGTGTATTATAAGGTTGCAAAAGCCACTGGAAATGCATGCTGTTGGTTAATGGGGCAAATGCTCTACTTTTACTTCTAACAAGATAAAAACATAGAGTGTAAAGCGTTGAGGTGTGACCTTTTAGTAAAAGAGGAAATGAGATCATAGTTATTTGATCACCACAGACTGATCATCTATGCTCGGCTGTTCTGTTCTCCGTCGACACACACACAGCATTAACAGTCGCACATACACCACCTGACCAAACATAAGTCTGCAATTTAGCTGAGTAAATGGCAAGAGCCCCCCTTGGAAAAATATTGAAGTAATTGATCTGAAATTTAGCTGATTTAATCTGAAATGTTGCAGTGAGAGACTTCTTATTCCCTTAACAGTGTTAGAAGGACCTATCCTGTGTTTGCAGAAATGCATGACCGTTTCAAAAATGCAAAAAAATTTGATGGCATTAGTAAAACTGACTTCTAAATCTACCAAAACTGGGTTAAGAGATGCTCAACTTATCTTTAAAACATGGAAGGGTATTTGTAAACATCGTATTCAACAAACAGTCCATAAACTAAAAAAAAAAAAAAAAAAAACAGAAATAACAGCATCAAATATGAAAATAACTGAACAATGAACACAGAGCAATGCTTCATGGTGAAAGTAAGAACACTTATCATATTAAGAGAAGTCAGGGACTGAACAGCTGAGTAGCCTCAAGAAAATCATTTATCAGTGAGACTAATTAGAGGATAAACATCTCAAGGTTCTTGGCAGTGTGAAAATTTGACTCTAGAGCAGTAAAAAGAAAAAAAAAGGTTATATGGTCTGCGTCTAGTTCTACCCTGTCCCCATTGTGACGACTGTACGAGCCAGTGGAGCCGGTGTTATCTGGAGGTGCACAAGTCGGTCATGTTTAGATGTAGCAACATTATGTCCCCCCTAAATGAGCTAATCTTCAAACCTAAGCATATTTATAACTTTTGTTTCTTCTCATGGTCTTAACATATTCACATCAATCCATCCATTCATTTATTTATTTATTTATTTTCTTAAAACCTTCGTCCAATTCAGGGTCACAGGGAAACTGGAGCTTATCCCAGCAATCATTAGGTGAGAAGCAGGGTACACCCAGGACTGGTCACCAGTCCATCACAGGACCACACAGAGAGAGAAAGATACATTCACACTCACTCAGTCCTAGGGACAATTTAGAGGAACCAGTTAACTTAACATTTGGACGTTGGGAGGAAGCCTGAGTACCCAGAGAGAATCTACACATACACGGGGAGTACATCGAACCTCCCACGTATTAACATTTTTCCAGGAAAAATCTATTGACACGGGTGGTGTGCTGAAGGAAGTATATTACATGATAGTCTCATGGATTTTCCACCTTAACCCCATTAAGCATTTTTTGGGACACGCTGGAAAAGACTTTAGGCTGTCATCCAGCTCTCCTATGAATCGTTACAAGGTCCTCTGTCAAAAAGTCAATACATCTATGTGTGGGAAATGGTGCAGCATTGCATACACTTATTGAAACAGTGGCACTTTCAATGCTTGCTGTGATAAAAGTAAATGAGGTCCAACAAAACCTCCTCATCTCACACTGTTGTGAGTCAGGCAGGATACAAAGATGTGTGTAAATAAATGCACCTTTTGTGTTAATGGTCGTCTGACTCAACAGACCAATCAGTGGGCAGTAGCTCAGTCATGAACATCCATCTGAGGCCAAATTGTTTCAGAAACAGGACGTTTTTCATTTCTCCATCCCTTCATTCACGCATATTTTGCTTTTATATGGAATATGTGAAATTCTTTGTTCTTGCCATTGAGTTTCTTTCAAAGCCAGTCTGAGTGTGTACATATTAAGTTTGCATACATTTTCTTGTTTGAGTATACTTGTATCTGATCTGTGTGTGTGTGTGTGAGAGAGAGGTCTCTGGCATGTTTGTGTGTACATTCACTCCTCAGGCGGTGCGTGTGTTGAGCTTGTTTGTGTCCTGGCCAGTGGTTAAGGCATGACTGATGACGATAGGGAAGCAGAGGAGAGAAAAGAAGGATGACCTGACAGCTTCCCTATTCAGTCCCTAATCACTGAGAGCATGGAGACAGTGTATATGTGGGGAGAGGACAGAGATCTGTGTACTTTCTATTTGTACTGAGCATATCTCTGACGGAGGAAATCTCAAAATTTGCACCTTCACTGTCGTTGCTATAAAGCAAAGCTGTTTACAGCTAAAACTGAACACATTCTTTTTCTTTAGGTACTGTATTCAGTGTGGACTGTAATGGACTAAGTCACGCCTTGCCCACTGGAAAATTAGAGTACGCATGATATTTTATCTGATATGATTGGTCCCAATTCCTTTTCTGTATTGTAACTGATGATTGTTAAAGAGGCCAGGTTTCATTCATAAAGGTGTGGATTTACATAAGTGCTGTTGTGCATTTATGGCTCTACAGCTTAGCGTTTGGATTTTAAAACAAGCACAAGGTCAAAGCGCAAGTGTAAATGCTGCCGTTTGAGTTGAACATAACTGATAATGGACACATTTCTGTATATTGTTGTGCAAAATGCCAATACCAGCAATTTATTATTAGATATTGGGCAGTACAAAGTCTGTTTGATATATTTTCCTACACACAATTATCGGTTACAAACCCTAAATTTATTTTCATTGAGACAGTTTTTCTACGAAAATGACCCTGTAAAAATGTAAAATAGAAGGCTCTTGATAAGTCGCTCTGCTTTGTTTCAGCTTGGCTAGTCTTAGCTAGCTTGTACAGGTTAAAGGTCAATCCTAACTCAGCATTTTTAATGTGTGAGAGAACTTCTTGCTTTTACACTGGAAACTAGTTTTCATCATTTTTTTTATACTTCTTGAAAGACACTTCTGTGTTGGACATGTTGACATTTTTTAGATACTAACTTCTACCTGAGATGTCCCCTATTGCTCCCCCCTGTGCAGGACCGTTTCAAATAGTGAGACACAATGAGAGGTGGGGCGTATTAATATTTTTCTGTATTGTCAAAATAAAGCAAATGGAAAGGTCATCAATCAGCCCCCAATCAGCAAAGAGGAAAAAGCACAGAAAAAGCAGCATATGACAACCTAGAATTTAAGAAATGAAATCATTCAATCTGTATGTATAAAACATGTCAAGTGTGTCAGATCCATTTCTTGCAGAATGTAATGGACATCAGTGATTGCTGTAATCTCTGTCGGCTCCTTTACAAAAGAAGCAATATTTCTACCCAGCATGGTAGACCGGACAGCCAGAAGCAGCTGATATTTCTGCTGAAAGCTTATGGGCTGCTGTGTTGGATCTCAAGTTTACTCCCACTTTACCTTTGACAGGAAGCTGTGGTCCAGCTGTACATTGGCATAATTGGACTGAAGCTTTGACCTTGGATTCCACCACAGATCATGTTGTCCCGCAAGATTACATTCAATAAAAAAAAAGGGAGAGCTTAGTAGGTTTCAAGTTGCATATGAAATTTTTAACATGTTTATATTGATTCTGTCAAAGCAAAGGTAAACCTGCAGACTCTGTGCAGCTTTGGAAAACATGATTTTATATCTTCATTAGGAGAAATATAGTTGTATCTGAATTCGATTTGATGTGTAAATCTACCTTTACCCAGTTTTAAAGTTTTTTTTTTTTTAGAAATAAATGGTATCAACAAGATCATTTGTGTCTTCTCTGTTCTATTCTATTTCATTCCTGTTCTATTTCAGACCTGTTTTATATTAATGGTACATAAATAAGCAGCTGTCTGACAGCAGCACGACAGTACCTGCCTTTTTCCCCCTCTCCATCATCATGCTATCTTTGCAGCAGCTATGAAAGATGACATCCAATTCTCGTGCAGACAGACTGACTAAACAAGTACGCATAAAATAACAAGCAGCATGTTTTATTTTCCTCCTTGAGCTATCCAGGCCACATTTTAGTAACAGATGTAAATTCTGTTTATATTCACATTGGGATTTTGGTCTTTTTTGATAACCTTTCGGAAACTAATTATTTCAAGAAGCGCTGCTGTCTGCTTGAACGTTTTTTTGTTAGACTATTTTTCAGTAAGTTGTATGTGTAGAAAACTAAAACTCTCACCCACCACTGTGGAATAATTGTTATTTGCCATTGAGTCAACACTCAGTGATATCAGCAGTTGGCCCACAGCGTTGCATTAGCAGTCAGAGTGATAACAACCAGCTGTAAGCAAAGTGGCAATGAAACAATTTTTTGGGGATAAACAGAGTGCTGTAAGGACAAAAGTGTGGACGGAAACAATCAGGTGAAGCTCTTTGAGTGGGGAGGTTAGTTTTTAAGCCTTCACTAACATGAGGCAGTGAATTTTAAGGCTTTATACGTTTAAATTCTTCCATATTGGGGAAAAAGTCTGCAAGTGTATGTCAGCTGGAGTTTATGATAGTAGTAATTAACATCTTGATGTTTTTAGCTCCCCATGAAAAACTATGAAAGATGTATTGAATGCAAGAGTGTATCTGTGCTTCAGTTCATAATATGGAAGGCATTTGTAAGTAAAGGACCATAATCATCATCCTTTGCCATAAAGTGTGCCTGTGTGCTTTGCATGCTGAGAGCGTAGCTCTTAGAGCTGTAGCCAAGTGCTTGTTTCAGGTCTTCCAAATCAGCAAAGCCCCTTGGAGTGTTTGTGTGACATGACTGAGGGTGGCAAAGAGAATGATGGAAAAATAAGAGAAGATACTGAGTGCTATAAAGGAGGATCAAAATGTGTGTGTGTTGCATATCATTAAGGGAAATGCAAAATGGTGAAGGGATTGGGTTGTGTGTGTGTGTTTTGTGTGATCGCCAAAGGCAGACAGAGCTGCCTGCTAATGAACACATTGATCTGATACAGCAGAGGAAAAGGACAAACCTCCATGTATTAATGGTGTCTCCATCCTCCAGCTCCATTATTTCTGAGTCTTTAATGAAAAAGGCTGTTTGTGTTATCTGCCTGTCATCCAATGTCGTTGCCTTACCACAGT
The DNA here is from genome assembly GCF_933228915.1 of Telmatherina bonti. Taxonomy (NCBI): domain Eukaryota; kingdom Metazoa; phylum Chordata; class Actinopteri; order Atheriniformes; family Telmatherinidae; genus Telmatherina; species Telmatherina bonti. The sequence continues at coordinate 25,571,066 of NC_136616.1, read as the reverse complement.
CCTATTTTTATATCTTTTGATTGCTTCCCCTTATGCTCATTAAGTTTGTTTACACATATAAATTATAGATGAAAAGGACATCAAAGAGAAATTTTAAAAATTCTGAACTTACATAGGTGAAACATGAAAATGCCCTCCGGCTTTCTTACAAAGTAGCAAATGGCTTTAAAAAAACAACAACAACAAAAAAAACCATTATTGTGGTTCTCAATACTAGACACCATTGTACTGTTTGGCACAGAACAAAATATTTAGGGTCAAACTGTGTACTAGTTAGGCTTCAGTGCAAACAGGTTGTCTCTGCTTTGCAGGGACAAGGTGTCCCTGCTTGGAGAGTAAATTCAAAAGATCTTTAATGTCCTATTTAAAGGATTTGATGATCGTCTCACATTGATCTAAAAAAGGAAATGAGCACTGTAGATCAACAACACAAGTTGCCAAAAGTGGAAAGTTAAAGGCTAAAAGGGCCACTGGTGGATGATTCTCTTCTGTCTTGTTGAAATTTAAACAAGCGTCTGATCAGCCTCCAGTGTGTAACTCTGGCATTGTTGCAGCAGAGAGCGGCATTTTGGTTTATCTGTTGGGAATGTGGGGTGCTGATTTGGTCGGGTGTGTATGTTGGGGTGTCTCCGAGGTGTGCAGTCAGAGCACATTCACAACGTGTTGGGTGCGCACTTGGAGGGTGCATTTTAGAGGCATTTTCATGCGTGCTTGCCAAATTGGTTTTTCATATACAGAAACGTCAAAAGACTTGTCAGCAGCCAAAGAGTTTAAAAAAAACCCAAAAAACTTATTTTAAATTTAATTTCTTCATCCCTTTTATTTTCTGAGTGTTCCTCAGCTGAAGCTCTTTTCTTTTAATTGTCCTAAAGTAAAAGCATGTGGAAACACACTGCAGGCATGCAGCAGTGGATCATATTAAACCAGATATTGCAGGCACATGCTATAAATGCTAAAGAAAATGTCCGTGGCTTTTTGAAGTCTTAGTGCAGATGTAGCAATGGGCTTTTTTTTCTCCCAATCCATAGCTTGTAGCCCAAGGCTTGGCAGTGTAACAGTCTTCTGAATACCACAGCTCCTTCTTTTCTGCTTTTCCCTCTCCTGCTCTGTAGAAACTGGCTGAGGATATAGTGTCATGTTGTGTTTATGCCCATATGCAGGATCTCAGAAATGAAAACTTCTCTTCGCTTGCTACGAATATGATTATCTTGCAAGACATTCAGGGTTATTCCTCCCTTTTATTTAGATATTAACAAAACGTATGTAAGAACTCAATTAATGCCATAAATAGACTGAAGAAGAAATCCTTCTTTATGTGCCTATTCTTGCATATGTTGTCCAGTGGTATGTACATTTAAACACATAATCAGTTTCATGCAGATACGTGTAGTGGCAAGTCTGTATTGTTGTGCCCATGATCAGATGTCAAATGTTAGATTTTCTGGATGTTGACCAGGACAAAGAGAGTTTTTCACTTGATTTTAAAATGATTTGTTGTATTTTCATTCCATTTCACTCTCAGTTGAGTTGCTCACATTGTGTTGTGTTAACCTTCTTGCTGGGTTAATAAAGCTGTGGACTGTTGGGTTGGTGAGAGGTGTGCAGCGTGATGCCATGTGAATTTTTTTTTCATAAAATGGTGTGAAGAGAACTGAAACTGTTGCTGATGTGTGTCACAGTCACTGAATCATGTTTCACCAAATTTTAACAGTGATGCCCAAGCATGAACATGGAAAAGCAGTGTTCTACTAACTGTTCCCAAAGACATGTTTCTAATACAAACCTGCATGTAAAGACCTGTTACCATGTCTAATTGAAGTAAATACAATCATGATTATTAAATGACGAAATGTAGTGTACTTAGTGACTCACTGACTTTGAACTTGCCTTGTAATTGTAAATGAATAATTTTTTGTTGACATGACTGGAATGTGCTCATATCAGGTCCGCTTAGGTTTGACTGTTGGATAAATACCTAAATTGTACTTGTAAAAACTGTCCACTACTTATTTATTGCATGTGTTTTGTCCCCACACCATGGTGTGTCTGTGTGCCTGTGACAGAGAAAACCATCCATAAAGTCAGTCCTCGAGGGCCGCTGTCAAGCAGGTTTTGGCATCTCTGCTCCAACACACCTGACTTACATTAAACATCCAACAGCCTATGGAATTCTGCACAATGACAGATCAATCTGAGTTGTGTGTTGGAGCAGGGATACATGGAAAGCCTGCAGCACTGTGGCCCTCAAGGACCAGCTGGACACCCCAGATTCAGAGGTTTTTTTATCCACTATTCAGCTGGTCCTGTGGGGCTCTAGCTGTCTCTTGGTTCTGAGCTTCGTGTGTGTCTGTCTGAGAAAGGGTTTTCTTTCTTTTCAAATGTTGCTTATGGCTCCAACATGCCAAGTCATTTGTAAGACATACTCGCCAAGCTTGAAAGCAGTCTCTCGGACAGTTTAGATTCCTTTGTCCCACCTTCCACGGTGACATCCACCTGTAATAATCTGGTTTAAAGCTGCTCAAAAACACAAGTATTTTCTTTCTTTTGTTTTCTTTCTCATCTCCTACAGGCCAATTTCTGTCACTTTCCTTCCCACTCTTCACCACTAACAGTAATTAATTGCATCCTTAACACAGCGTTGATAACAGTGGGAGGTGTGTGTTTGGGGTGGGGGGCAATCAGCAACAAAGCAAGTAATGAAATTAACTATTACATGTCTTGACTCCCTCTCTACTCCGCTTCACTCATTCATGGTTTCTCCCTCTCTTTAATTCTGCAGCTTTAATTGGTCTGATAATTCCTTCTCAGAGAACAAACTACTAACTAGAAATGAAATGTAATTACTGTCAGCAGCTGATTTCCTCGGTGCTCTGTTGTGCACAATATTTGTTGAGACTGAGGCGGTTTCCATTTGAAGTTGTTTGCATTGGAGGCTATTTTCACTGTGTAGGTTCAAAGTGCTTTGTATGCTTTCATGTCAATCTCAGTAAAGACATTTAGTTAAATAAATAAATCTGTGTTATTGTTTTGTTTGGTAAAAGTGCAGGATGTGACTGTGTGAACTTATTTCCTTGAGTGTGTTTTAGATTTAATAGTTGGCAAAAAGTGTTTTCAAAGCATCTCTTGCAAACTGGTTGGAAAGAAAACTAAATCAGGTCTCCTGTTCTTGTTTTCTCTCTGTAGACCAACATCCCGTTCCTCCAGAATGTGTTTTCCAACAATCAGTTCCTGCACTCCACCGTGGATACCCAGTTCATTGATGAGAACCCGGAACTGTTCAACCTCAAACCCACTCAGAACCGAGCCCAGAAACTCCTGCACTACCTTGGTCCGTATTTTAACTCTGTAGTAGAACAAGGAAAAACAGTTTCATCATAATTCCAGATGTGTTTTCTGACACTTTGTTTGATTGTAGATGTACTGTGCCATCATTTTAAAGTGTTAAATTCATTATAAAACCAGGCCTGTGGAAGCAGAAATTTAATGTTGGTAACTTAGCAACCATCTGAAACAAAACCGTCATTCATGATTGCTTCAGAGATGAAAGATTTTTTTAATTAGCTTTGAATAGCATTGATAGTTTTGATTATTTTAGCCAGGAGTTAAGGACAAATTCTCTGAGATAAATCTGATAAATAAAATGTCTTGCAGTAAGCTTTGGTGTTAAAAAAAAAAAGAAAGATTTAACATTTAATGTATGGAAATCTTTGCCTTAAAAATGGATTAATATGCAAAGGTGAATTTAAAAAGGCCCATTGCTGCATTATATAATAACTTTTCTCCTTTTCTTTATAATATGTTGGCTTATTTATTTATTTGTTTAATTAAGTTGATAAGACTTTATCTGACCTGTGTTCTCTGTGATTGCTCTTGTATCCAGGTCATGTAATGGTGAATGGACCAACCACACCCATCCCAGTCAAGGCGAAACCCTCCTCCACAGACCCTGTGATCCCTCCTGTCACCATGGGTATGTCCATCTGACACTATTTGGTGATTCATATTTTGTAGTTCAACCTTTGCCATACATTTACTCCTCTGGATACTTCTTTTTCACAACATACCCTGTTTAAAAATGGTTGTAGAACCTTGAATAATAAAATAAGATTTAGGTTGAGGCTTGTTTAACAAGTCCACCTTTTAATATTTCAGTAGTTAAACTAGAGCTACAACATGTTTTTAAAAATACATTATTGCATTGTCTATCACAAAAATGTTCTGAATTGAAATGATAAAAATGCATTGCTGAAGACTGTGCTCCAATAAGAAGTCAGCTTTCACAGATGTAGAAGATGAATTCAGCCTTCATGATACACCTGTGATAAAATATTTATTCATTTGTTCAGATTTCTACGAAGCCTACATTGTTTTCTAATACTGTTAAATGGTAAATGGACTTGTACTTCTATAGCGCTTTTCTAGTCATACAGACCACTCAAAGCGCTTTACACTACTTGTCACATTCACCCATTCGCACACACACTCACTCAACACACTCATACCCCGATAGGCACATCGGGGGGCAGTTTGGGGTTCAGTGTCTTGCCCTAGGACACTTCAGCATTTCAGGGGAAGCCTGGAATCAATCCCCCAACTTACCAGTTGAAGGACAACTGCTCTTCCTCCTGAGCTACAGCCGCCCTGTTCAGCTGTATAAAAAGAGAAGTGTCGAGTTCAATGTCTAACTCTTGATAGTACCTAAATGTATCAATTCTATTTAATTTCCTGTGTTTGGACTAATATCGCCAAACTCTTCAGTCGCAAGGATGAGGGGCTTCACTTTCCAAAGCTAAAAATGTAAACACTTGTGGATCCACAGGGCACTTTGGATAAAAAAGTGCTCACCCGATGACAAATGGGCTGTCGAACAGTCCGATAGCTGTAGGCGGAAAGGGCTTCCTGAATGGCTCAGTTTAGCACTCTGGGAGGAAAAGGGTTTTAGTCCAGAGTGCTCTGCTGAGCTGTGAGTACAGCTCCCCTTCCCACCCTCCTCTGTACCAACAGCTCTGTCTTGCAGGAAAGGTCAGTGACCACACTGTGTTCTCTGATGAGCTGCTTAGCCTGTAAATTTTTCTCTTTTTCTCCGAATACAAACTCAGTGTTTGCTTCAGGTTTTTGGCTTTGCAATAGTGGTGGGGGGACTCCAATTGATGGTGCAAGTTGAGGGGAAACTGTGTGTGGTATGAGAGGATACATTTAACTTGACCTTTTTGCGAGTATGACTCTTGATATTGGAGGGCAGGACACACTGTCCCTAATATCATGGCAGGGAAAACACTGCATCTTCGGTGTTATATTGGTGAGTTTACATTTCCTGCTGCGTTTTAAATTTTTTAGTTATCATTATTATTATTAGTGCAAGCTGCCATGACTTCAAGCATCTGCCCCTTTTGACAGCAACAATATAATCAGCTGAATCAATCTGACATGTTCATCAGCACCCTGCTCTGCCTCAGCAAGTACCCCTGCATGCCCTGTAAACACGAATTTACAACAAAATTATGTGAATAATATGAATTATAATCAGGCATAACTAATCAGATCTGACACCTAAAAATCGTGCTCAGTGGAACAAAGTGGAGTAGAATAAGACTGAATAATCTCCAGCATTGGTGTGTCTGCATGAGTGTGTGTGTTTCTCTGTCCTTACTCACCACTTATGCAAATATTTAGATGAAAGCTGTTGTTGCCCGTCTAAGTTCTTACAGGAAAGCAAACACACGGTAATGCACTAAAGACACAAACTGGCATGGATGTATAATGTACTAAACAGGCTCTCTGTCGTTGCCCTTTGTGTACACACCCCCACTTTTCTACTGTATGCAGCTGATGAGGCAGTTGTATGCAGCACATGCACCCACAGAGGCATACCTAAAGCCTAGTAATGAGATTTGTAATGTGCTTATATCCTTTCTTTCATTTGACAGAGGGATTGAGAGAAGAGAAGGATTAGGCCTGTATTATCACACTCTGTGTAGAGAGGCATTGAGGGAGGGACAGGGCCATGGACAGAGAGGAGGGTTATGACAGCGGACTTGGCCAGAGTATTATCCCTATAGAGAAAAAGGGCAGGTGTGCATATGGAGAAATGATGGATGACTTGCTGAAGGTGGATGTAAAAGGAATAGGGAGGATGGGTGAAAAACAAATATGACATTGTCATATGTCTGCATATCTTATCTAAAGATTAGAAGAAAGAAGGATAAATGACAAGATAAGCAGTGTTTTGGCATTCCCACTGCACTGAAAAGAAGAGAAACTATTCCTGAAAGAGAAGGCGAGGGTGTCCTAACAAAACCTTTTTTTTTGTACTTGAAGGCCATTATTTTCTAATTAGGATTTGTAGTCTGAAACGTTCCCTCCGAAGGCTGATTGCTGGTGGTTCATCGATGGTGTGGAAGTACACCTTGTTCCAATTATTGTCTGGATTTATTTAATGGAGGACATCTAGAGGTTAATCACCAGATGCCTCTGAGCCAGCTCCAGGAAAAATGACTAATAAAAATGACAGACTACTCCCCTTCTCCCAATTATACACTGTATTTCCATTTATAGGATGAGAGGAGAGGGGTATGTAAAATAGTACAATACAATGTAATAATACCAATGGAATTAATGGCGTAATATCCTGTCTTTGTGTTCCCCTGCTTGTTTGTAGTTTGGATCAGTTTCATTGTTTATCTTCAAACACAACTAGTGGTTGTGGTGGCTTTATCATTTTCACTGTTGTTTAGGGACAAACTTCACAGCTTGGTTTTTTTAAATGCAGCTTTGTGAAACCTGAAGATACTCTGCTGTACAAACACCTGAAGAAATTCCAAAGAGACTTTTTTTTAGAGATTGTTCTGTGAAACCTCCCATATGTGAAAGAAATGAAAGCTGTTTTTGAGCAGCGCTGCCAGTCAAAAGTTTTTCAACCAGGTGGCATTTTAGCAGTTTAGGTGAATTATTTAAGGTTTTTGGTTTTGTGTGCTGGAGAATAAATGACACTTAGTTGCTGTTAACATGCAGAGGCTTATCCGCGGCTGTTCTGGCACACCTGACTTTAATAAAACACTAATTTGCAGTCACTCCGCTGGGATCAGGCAATGAAAATGTTCCTAAATGCAAAAAGGCATCCGATTTTTCAGCGTTTTTAGTTGGCACATGTCTGCTCAGAACCGAGGTAAAGTTGTTTTTTTTCTCTAAAATGGACAGCTTGAGATTTGATTCAATTATAGGGCCAGCAACGTGATGACAAAATGATTCATGAATTTTTTTTCTCCCCATGCGACCACTTTGCTTGTGTTTGTAGTTATCCATAATAAAAAAAATCTTTTTATTAATACAACAATAACAGATTTCTAAAAACATTTCCCTGCAATAGAAACATGCATTTGTTGCTTTAGTCTGCAACACTGGAAGCTGTCACCTGGCTGAGTCTCGGGCTGAAAAATCTCTTGTTCTCAGACAGAAGACTGGTACAGATCCTTGGCAATAGAACTTAAAATTGTTTGTAATTTCATCCACCCTTTGCATTTTTAGTAGAAACTTTAAAATGGTTTGCTTGATGGCAGGTGCGTAAACCACAAGTTTCATCCCTGCAACAATCAGCAGTTTCTTCTCCTTGAACCTGAGCATGAGGTGCTGTTATTTTTTTTAATGTGCTCCATACAAAGTTTTTGGGAGTGTTATCTTTGATTTTACTTGTTACTCATATTGTTTCTCTATCAGCATAAAACCTCACCATGCTCCTGCTGTTTTTTTTTTTTGTTTGGTTTTTTTTTTACTGCCAGTTGGCAAACACCTTGGTCAGTTGACACAGCCTTCTGATGGTCACAAGACAGACATTCGATGCAAGTTGCAGAAGTTCCATTGGATCTTTTTAATATCCATAAGATTGTCAAGACAAATCACGTAAACCTTTTCAGTCTCCCTCTATCAACATCAATAAACAGTATAAATTAATAAGCGCTTTATTCATCGGAATGCATTGACATTTTTTAACCCCTACTCTAAAATAAGAAGAGGTGCCTTTTGAAGTCTGTAGCTGAGTCTGTCTGATTATCTGGAGGAGAGGAGCTGCAAGGTGGGCTGTTCATCACAGAGTCAGGCAGGTGAAAAATGTCAAGGGGAAAGGGTATGACATAGGGATGAGCACGACTAATTGACTAATCCATTAGCCGAAACGGTGGCCTAAGTTGACTGCCTTTTTTAAAAGTTGATGTTTGGATGAGAATTATGTCTCAACATGCAGAGATGATTCTGTTTACAGCGCTGTTAAAAGAACAGCGTTGCCCTTTTAAGGACAAGCTAGAGAGGAGGTGAGAGAGAGATACAGCACATCAGCTGCCTTGATGGACAAGTAGGTCTGAGTAGGAACGGGCGGCTCAAGCAGAGAGGTAGCTGTAAGAACCTGAATGCTTTTCTACAAGCTTTAGCAATAGACACCACACAGCTCTTGTGGTTCCATCAGAGTCCTGTGTCGGCTTCACACAGGTTGGGTGAGGTAAAGTGAGTTTACCTTAAAGCTATACCTTAAAGCTAGCTGCAGCTTCTCCTCATCTCAGCCTCCCAACCTCTGTTTGGAGGTGGAAAAGAAAGTTTACACAAATAGTGGAGGCAACAGATCACAACGACACAAATACTATATCCTTCTACAGAAAAGCTGCACATCCAGAGCAAAATAACTGGTTTTGTCATTGCTGAACACTCCTGCGGAACAGTGTTTAGTTCACCTTGGATAGCAGCCACCCCATAAACGCAGGCAGGCCAGGTTCAGTTCCGACATCTCCATAACCCACCTTCTCATCTATCTATGGAACAATGAAGCACACTAGAGCCCGAAAAATGTTAGAAAATAAGACAAACTAAAAAATTTGTGTATAGAAAACATGCAACATATCACACAGATTACAATTTCCCTTTGCAGCTAAAGTATTTTTCCTTTCATAAATGATGTTGCCACTAGTAATGGAATAATTAATAGATTTTAAAACGCCTGACTACTAGTAACTTAAACACCTAAAATGCTCATCCCTAGTATTACATATCATCAGCCTGGAAGAGTGAAGCTGGATGGGGGAGTCGGGAAGGTTTTCAATGTAAATGAGGGTATGTAATGTGTAAGTGGGTCAGTTGTTGAGCACTGCGCCCGCGTGGGATGGATATCTTTTAACTACTTTTTGTTTTTTTCCTGGCACCATACAAGAAGCACACAAATGCTTTCAAAAACTTGTGTTTTCTTGGAAACTGTCACAAGCAGAAACCATTGTATGGATGCACACTGTGGTCCCAGAACACACACCCTCTTCTCTGTTGTGCTGAGACAATTGTGTCAAAGACTGTGGGAGTGGTAGAAACATAGAAAGTATAAAGATATATATACTGAGTAAGAAATGAGGGGATTTGGAGAATAAATCACTCTGTGTGATTCTCCAGGGAAAACGGTCTACAAGAGACTCTTAGTATCTAAATAGACTTGAGAAAAATGAAACCCAATGCTACCAGGAGTCTGAAAGAGATGCTACAACTATGTGTGTGTCATTTGTTTAGCTGGTGCTGGCCTCGTAAACCATTAGAACAGATATAATTTGTTTTCAGGGGTTAGGTACAACAAAAAAGGTCAACAGAGAATATTCATTTGCAGAAAAAGGGAGACGAAAGGCTTGAGGACATCTAAACAGGCAGATAGTACCTCATTAACGAGTCTAATTGATTGATGATTATACACAGTGAAGCAACAATGGATCCAAACCCTGACTGCTAGTTGTTTACGCCTCAGGTCATGGTTGTTCAAATGCAAATCTGAGAGGAAAGAAAGTTGGTTATAGTTGCATTTGCAGAGTAGGTCTCACAGTGTTGGATTTGTTTGGTTTCAGGATCACTCAGCTCTAATAAAGCATAAATGCCAGTATTTATCCTGGGAATTCTGCAGACATTTTGGTTGCTGTCTGCAAACGCTTTTAGCAGTTACCTATGTTTTAGTACTGTATATGACTCATTCCTGTAAGCTCAGTAGAAACCATCATCTAGTGCAGTGGCAGTCTTCACCCTGGTTCCTTAGGGAGTGTAGCCTGCAAGTTTTCAGCAGCACTCCTAATGGATGTTATGTAGTTTACCCATTTCCAATCCATCTCTTAGCTTTACATAACTTTTTTTTTTTTTTTTATATATTAAAATCCTGTACTGGCTGTCTTGCTTCAAGGTCAGTGTTGGTCCAACGCTTTTTAGTAGTGTTCAGATAAGGCTCTACTTATTGCCCTAACACGAGGCTTTTGATTTCTCCCAAAAAAATACACCCGCATTGTACCAGTTAAAAGTTTGGACACACTTTCCAATTGGATCTTGTGGGAAAATGTCTCTAAACTTTTGACTGGTTGTGTGAATATATGTATATTTTCTAAAGATGTAAGTAACAATAAGAGCAAATCCTATATTTTAAATAGGATCTCTAAACCTCAACAGTATTCGTAATCCATCTACAAAATAAAACTGAAGCATTACTTGAAAACACAACTTCATACAAAAACTCGTATTTCTTTATTTGTGGGAAAATGAATAGGATAGGATTATATTAAATCAAATTACACGCGCATCAATGAAAAATAAAAACTGTGTAAAATCCTCACAGAGAACAAATCCAACTTACTGCCAGCAATCCAGACCCAGTTCTGATACCGGTCTTACAGGGTCCAATACCTCATACAAGCAGGTCCGCCACTCCTTACTCCTGGAGCATCCCCTGCAGGACTCCATGGGGGACATGGCTGTTTCAACAAACAACCATGCTCTCTCCAAAAAACATTTACTAAAATGGTTTAATTTAGAGGATATTTTGTTATTATTAAAAGAAATAAATATTTACCTCCCGACAGTTTAATAATAGATCTGAATTCTTATAAAAAAAAATTACAAAACAAGGTAGAATATTTAGTTAGGGTCTAAAAACACATTCAAAATATAGCTTGGTCACCAAAATTTTCCTTACCAGTAACCACATTTATACGGAGACTTTTACACCAGTGGTTTCAAATCATCCCAATTGCAGGACATCTGTTTACATGAGAACTAATCCATCTTGATCTGGTGTGTAATATGCACTAATAATTAAGCAGAATGGTCCTGTCTGACGTGTAGAAAGGTGTTTACATCACAGGACTTATCAAAGATGGAGAGGTCTACAAAGTTATCAGCACAGTTGTGGTTTTTGCAGTATTTTCAAGCTTCGGATTGATACTTATGTGCTTCTACTGCAAACAAAGAGGAAAAGGCCTACAAACAGAGTGTGAAGGAAAAACAAACGTTCTGCTGCTGTCCAGTACATTTTTGTTTGCTGCCATCTTCCCAAATGAGGAAACATCACTCATTACATGTTTACGTCTAGTCATCGCATCCGCTGTAATAAAAGCAACCTGGCAACTTAGTGATTCAGTGTTTGCAGATACATCGATCGATTTGGGAAAAGAATTATTCCAACCAAAAACCTTTTCGGTTTGACACTTTTTTTTATCAGGAATGAGGTGTGAACATGGATAATTTTCATTTTGTTAGAGCTTTCAAACTGATTGCAATCAGGCTTGTGTGAAATTATTTCAGCTGTTATTTCAGCTGTTAACAAAGTCAGTCGAGGTTTTGAATATAAGCAAATGATGACGAAGACAAACCACATCATTTGAATTTAATGTTTTAGAGCCTGCGAGCTTTCCTCTTCATATGACATTTAGTGTAGTGTTATACTGTTTTTCCAACTAAATATTCTGCATTAAATTGCCATTTTATGTAATTGCTTTTATTCTGTGTTTACTCAAACAAAAAATAATCAAGCGCAAACAGGTACATGCAGTGCATACTTTGCGCTTCTCTCTCCTATGCACTAAATTAAACTGGTGCATATTTTCTAGCATTGGTATTTTATTGAAAGCACCACATTTGTTTGAATGTGCCATCATGGCTGCAGCCTCTGATTCATGTTTTGTATTAATTTTAATTATGATTTCATGTCTTTCAAACAGCTCAAGGTTGTTTGCAAAGATTCACTGCAAATGTTTTTATGAAATTACAAAGACACATTAGTCTGACAGCCCGTGTTTGGCTGCTTTTCAGGCTATAATGAGCACACCTGACCTAATTAAGCCCCAGTTTGCAGTTCCCTTGGGATTGTGTAGTTGAAATGTTCCAAAATACAGATAAAAGGGTTTAAAGATGGTTTCTTGATGGGCAGATGTCAACTCAGAGCATAGGTTTGGCAAAGATTGTCTATGCATCACTGCAGAACAGGTGCATGTGAGTGCCGGCTCGCTGTGTCTGATCATCTCAGGTGACATTGTTCAGCTCCAGAGTAAAGAAAGTATAAGATAACTTAAAAAAAAAAAAAATAAAAAAAAAAGCAAGGAGGTATGAAGTGACCTCAGTCTGAGAGATGGAGTGAACTCTGTGCGGAAAAGCTGGCTAGTGGGAGTTGGGTTGGTTTTTGATGGAAATAAGAGGGTATGTTTATGTTTAAGTGGGTCACTTGTCAAGCACAACAACCATGTGGGACTTGTGTCTTTTTATTTCTCCTTGGTACAAAAGACCGTACACACAAATCCATTCACTGTTTCCAGGAAACTGTCACATGCAAAGGCCATCGTTTTCAAAGACACTGCGGTCCCAGTACACCCCCTCTCATTTCCTCTATGCTGCCTTTAGAGTATTGTGTCAAAGACCACACAAGCAGCAAAAAACAATTTAGTAGAACATGGCCTGATAGCAAGTTTAAGACTGCTTGAATGAGATAAATTGGACTTTAATTGTTTTTTTGTTTCCCCATTGTGTGTCTTACACAGATTTTGATAAGTTCAAATGTCTATTTGCTTTAGCAGCAGGACTTCAGAGTCCATCTAGCTTATGTTTCAGTGAGTTATTACCTGTGTCTTTGTGAATAAATATCTGCATCTGCTTGAGTAGTTCATGTTTTTACATGTTGGCTTTGAGCCTGTTGGTGAATAAATCTGCATCTGCTTGAGTTGTTCAAGTTTTACATGTTGGCTTTAGAAACAATTACAGCAAAGTTTATTTGTTCTCAGGGAGAAGGCTGAGCTGATATTCAGCCACACAGAGATGGAGGACAGAGTTGGAGGACATCTAAACAAGCAAACAAGCAGATAGTCCCTCATTAACTAGCTTAATTGATTGATGACTGTACACAATGCAGTAAAAAATAGATCCAAATTCAGATTCCAATATGTTAAAGCCTCAGGTTATGCTTTTGTGTAATTGCATGGCAGAGTGGAGCGATGGATTAGGGGGTGATCAGGCTGCTGACTGACAGGAAAAGTCTTTGCTGAGTTTAAAGGTTCAGTTTCCTTTGAGATCTCTAGCCTTAATACAGCAAGAAACACTGACTCAGTTAATATGTGGAAATGTAAAAAAATGTGCTCTTAAAATTGATGTTGCTGTTATAATAAAGTTGTTCAAAAGTGAATGCAGTTTTATCACTTTTATTAAAATTGTCTGGTCTAGCATTGTTTTTAGTTTATTGAACAACACACTGAGCTAAAATGTGTTACCATGTGCAATAACCTTAGACTTTTAAATTCAATACTTTAACCAGAAATATCAAATATTTACAAAATTTGCTGGAAATATTTTACTGTAGTCTGTCTGCACTGTCTTCCCCAGTTATGATGAGCAAATATACCACAGTAAAATTGACTTAGGAGTCACACTTCTGACAGCTGCTGATGTCAGAGTTTTGGGTCCCAGACCGGATTACTAACATTTTGTGGAGTGCACATAAATCTGGTTTCCTTTCAAATGGAAGTCTTACAATACCAAGTTGAGAAACTTGGATGTGTCTGTTCCCTAAATGGTAGCTGCCTTCTTTATACAGAAAGCCATGGCCATGAGTCACTCCTAGCAGGAGCAACCTATTTTCACAAGTCAGTGGGTGGTGTGTCTAATAGCTGGCTGCTGAGCTTATATGTCTGTATTCTTTTATAGCTGATCTCCTTAACTTAGAGTGATTTGGAGAACGTGGCATGGTGAAAACTACTTGTGCCAATACAATGAATGAATTAGCATTATAAATACAGAAAGTAATCCATTAACCTTGTACTAGCTGACACATGTCTTTCCAAACACTAAAACAGTGTCTTAGTTCAGTTTACTGTTTAAAATGGACTAAATAAAGGAGTATAGCAGACTGACTTTTTATCTTTTGAAGAAAAAAAGCTGAATTATGTTTGATGCATTTGCATGTCAGCAGATTTACTCCAGTTTCTTATTCTGCCTCCTAACAAACTGATGTGTTTCAGATGGTCTCTAACAGGCCTTTCATCTCGCTCCCCGAGTGCCATGCTCCTGCAGGTTTTCAGTGTTACCCTGCTTCAACACACCTGACTCAATCAAATGGATCCAACAGCCTATGAAGATCTGCTGGAGCTGGGATACACTGAAAGCCTGCAGGAGTCCAGCTGTCATTGGTTTCAGTTGAATAGTCTTGGTCTGTAAACACAACCCCTTTCCCACTTCAGTAGCTATATCTGTTGTTTCTCTACACCAACATTTTTGTTTCTCTTCCTCTGCCACTTTTAGGTGACCCACCCATTGGTTTCCGTGACGTGTTGCTTCGTGATGGTCCTGAAGGATTTGCCAAAGCTGTCCGCGCCCATCAAGGTCTGTTACTGATGGATACAACATTCAGGGATGCTCATCAGTCGCTTTTGGCTACCAGAGTTCGGACCCATGATCTGAAAAAGATCTCTCCATTCGTCAGCCATAACTTCAGCAACCTTTTCAGTCTGGAGAACTGGGGAGGTGAGTGTCCTTGTGTTTAACAGATTGTATCTGCACAGAGACAGGCTAGCTGCATCTGTCGCCGCATTAAACATAAATAACTAATTTCATGCCTGAAACTACTTTTCCTAAGCATTGCATAACAAACTACATTGAATGAATCAATATATTTTAAAAGGAGTGTTAATTACAATGTGGCTGAGCTGTGTCTGAAGTCACTGAGGACTATGTACTACAACCTCATTCTTCCAGCTCCAAGAAGTGGGTTTATCGTGACTTTGCCTGCTTTTAGTGTAAAAAGAAGTCCAGTGATGTCTGTGTAGGGATCCTCAATCCTGGTCCTCGAGGTCCAGTGTCCTGAAGGTTTTCCAAGTGTCCCTGAAGCAACACGCCTGACTCGGACTCAGACAAGCTCTGCGAAAATCTGCTAAATACACAACGATCTGAATGAGTTGTGTCGCAACAGGGACACTTGGAAACCTGCAGGACACTGAGTATTGAAGATCCCTGAAGTAGAAGATGCAGTTTCTCTCTATAATGCAAAGGGTGATGGTTTTAAAGTGCTGTCAAAAGTTAATATTTTTCTCTTCCAGCACATGAACACTCAGCATGCAAATTTTGAATTAGAATTTCTTCTGGTGGAAACATTTATGGCAAGGTTACATTAAAATACCCCGCCTGCACTTTAATTCGTAAGTTCCTCGTATGAACTCTTTGATGGAGCTTTCCATCTTGCCCCGCACTGGCACTGTGCCAGTTCCCAGACTTAATTTGTAACCTGCCAACACAGTCACACAGGAAAAAAAGTTGGTTCTGGACGTGTTCTGCTTTCAAAGGCCACCAAAAGTAGTGCTTGTCATTTGTGAACTGTAATGTCATCAGAAGGGCAAATGCTGGATTTCCCTGAATGCCACACCACTGTTATGTTTCAATACACTTAAAAAAGAGAGAGAACAGCAAGCTGAAGCTAGAATAATACTGCCTGTTAATGTCAACACAAGCTCCTCACTGTTTTAATACAATAAAATAAAAAAAACCCACCAGACCAAGCAGTCAGTCCAGCAGAGTACCGTCTCCCCTGCATGGTTTTCTACAGATGAAGTTCAGCTAATTTAGCTCAATTAAATACTGAAATGTTTCCCTTCGATTAAATCCTTAATGTTGCCGCATTGCAGTGTCTGGAAACACACACACAGACTGGAAATCACCAAGTTTTTGAGACTCAAGTAATGTGCCGGAGCCAGAACGGTGTCTGTGTGAAAACCTCTGATGTGGATCACAAGAACAAACAGAACAACCGAAAAACACAAGTCTTGTTTCTGCTTTTGTTTCACTGCCTGACTCTTTGTTAGATACCAACAGAACAAAGTGAGGAAAAAATAATACAGATAAAGGTGTCTCCAGAGAACCTTTAGTGCTAAAAACAGTTCCTGAGATGAAACTCCTCTTGGTAGCAGATTAGAGTTGCACCGGTTAGGTTTCATTACTCTGGGTGGGCACTTTGAGCACATCTCACATAAAGGAACAGTCTATTCACTTTAAACTTGAACAGATTTGCAGCATATTGATTTTTGTAGTTAATATATTAGAAGTGTTTAGATGTTGTCTAGTACAGGCGGTCCTCTGGTTACGCGGCTCTCGACCTCCATTTTTTCGACTTTACGACATTCATTAAATGAATGTAAATAAAAAATAGAGCAAGTTCTAAAGTTGCGGGGTTCCGTATAAGCTCTTATGAAACGTGACGCGGAGGCTGTGATGATGCCTTAGTGCATGTATATTTTTATTTTAACTGAAATGTCTCTAATTGCATGTACTGTTTTTCCATTAATATGATCTCATTTACGTGTATTTAGATAGTTATTTATTGATTTAGGGGGTATTTAAGGGTAAAATTCGACTTGCATGGATTTTCAGGTTACGGCGCAGCGTAGGAACGGATTTCGTTTGTAAACCAAAGACCGCCTGTATCTCTATGAATATTGTTACAACAAGACTGACCAAAAAGTGGGATAATGTAAGCCACGTGGAAGCAGTTGCATTCCAGCATATCTTTGAAGAGAGTCTGTGACAACTTGCGGTAAACTACCCCTCAGAGGAGCGGTGTGAATGGGAGCCAGGGGAGCCCTTTGGCTCTGTGTGTCTCATTATACTTTATGAATTAATTCTGAAAGGCACAAGTGCTTTGATTAAGGCACATAAATGCCTTTTTAAGGTTCATTTTCTTTGTTGAAAGTTCTTCTAGATTTCCAGATAAGACCGTTTGCTGCTGTTTTGCAGTACCATGCAATGTTGCTGGATGTCACCACTAATGTCCTGAAGCCATTTAACTCACAACAGCATGATTAGGTTTTTATTTAAAGAATCTGGATATCTATCTATTTACAGATATTTATGTAACGCAAATATTTCTTGAATATTACATTCTCAGATGTTTGCTGAACACTGAGCCTGTTTACATCAGAATCAGATATCTGGGAGTAATCAGATTACTCTAATAACCTCATATGACGCAGTTATTGCTGTCTACATTTACCAGCCCATTATCAGATTCATTTCAGAGTGCATATGTGCAAGTTGACGTCACTTCCTGTAAGGTGTGTGTGTTGCAGCATTGTGAAGCCCACAGGGTTGGTGTTAGATGCTAATGTCAGAGGTAGTGCACTGCTACATCTGTTACAAGTGAATGTGATCTAATGGTGAATGAGAATCTGAATTTGGCCTTATTTTGTCATGTGAAGCTGATTCAGGCATAGAGGGGCCTTGTCACATCCAACACAATTCACCAAAAACCATTTATTCTCCTTATTACATTTTAAACATTTTTATAGCTCTAAATTTTGACATTTCATAATTGCTTGTCCAGAAAGAGTTATGAGAACTACTTCTAAAATCTGAATTTGGCGTTATCCCTGACAAGAGAAGTGGATTTTTGATGCAACAGTCGAGGCAACTTTTTAACTGTGTTTATATGCCAAGACCTCACGGAGCATAAGAAACAAATAGAAACTAAATCAATCAGTTCACATGAAACTTTGATATAGCACTTTTTGTACAGATGCATTTCAGAGTGCATTAAAACATAAAAACAATGTCACACTCGCACACACACAGTTGCAACCCAGCTGTTTCTTCTTCGTACCACATAGTTTTCTAGCATTTTCTTGCTCCTGTCTCAACTTTTGAAACATGTTGCTGCAATCATCTTGATCATGATCTCATATTTCAGCATGGATATGTTTTCTGTTGTCCAGAAAATAAAAAATTATGAGGTTTACATATAATTGCAGTTTGTTTGCCATTTACACAGCATCCTAACGTGTTTTGGAATTAGGATTGGAAATATAGATTTTAACTGAGGTATTGATTACGGCATCGTCCCTTATTCTAGCTGATAGAAAGTGTAACATCATGCAGACTCAGAGTAAGCAACGTGCACAAGCTAACTTACGTACAGCTAGATTGAAAGTGTCTGTGTGGGTTTGTAACTATGGAATAATAGGAGAAGATGGCCTTATCTAATAAAGCAGCTGAGCAGCTTTACTGCACATTTGTTTTGTTATCTGGGGACGAGTTGGGAGCACGTTGCACTTTTGGGATGTCATTTTGTGGATTATGTTCTCCTTACTTTCACTTGCACTAATTTAACACTAACTTTGGCTCATCTGGTATGCCAGAACTTTAAAACGGAGTATGTACTCTGTGGCAACATGAACCCAAGACAGCAGTGGTGTGTTTTAGCTGGATAATGTACCCTGCATCACTGCAGCAATGGTTATGGGAATTGTTTGACAGTTCAAAGTGGTTGACTGATATTGTGGTCAATAGTTTTTGTGAGGACATTTGCTGCAGTAGAAGCTCGGAGTAAACAATGCAAATTAATCTATTGTTTTACTGACGCCAGATATGATAAAGAGCCGAGAGAACAGTGAATCCATTTTACTTTCCTGTTAAAACCCTTTTGTAAAGTTCTAATGGTTGAACTGCAGTGGGTGTCGGGGTTTGAAATATTTTGTCAGTGAAAGCTCTCTACATTGAAACAATCTTTTGTCTTCATAAAGAAGTTTGGAAAAGTGGATGTGTGTTTCCCCTGTGTATGTGGCAGCTAATGTGCGTCAGTTAATTCAGATGTAAGACCTGAGCTGAGGAAATGTAAATACCTCATGACATAATGATTCTGCAAAGGCTGAGGAGCATCAGGTTCATTTGTCTTTCTCACTTAAAAGTTAATGTGATTGTGTAATATATAGAGGAGGAATGTAATATGCTAGTCGATCCTCTTGAAGCATCAGTTCTTGTTGTGTACCACTGAGTCACCACCTGATTAACACTAAAAGCCACAATATATTGAATATAGAAGCTGTGAAACCTTCCCTTGACCCATGAGTACAGCATCTACAGAAAGTGTAATCAGAGCAAAGCAGAAATAAATATTCATTCAGTTTGTTGGATCACAGAAAATGTGTTTAGTATTTAGCAAAATATGAATGGTTAAAATAAACCAATAGAATATGGTCTTGTTGCAAGTAAACACCTCAGTATAAAACATCTGGATTAAACTGCTAACATGTGAAATCCCAAATCTGATATGGGATTCTTAATATGGTGACATAGTAATACGCAATATCCAAATGATCTTAAAGGGGTGCTATTATGGTATTTGGAGTTTTCTGAGCTTTCTACAGTGTTACAGTGTTGAATCCTCATCAGACATGTGAACAGCACTGTTTTTTATCACCTAAACGCATGTTTGAGTTCCAGCTCTCTCTCTCCGTTTGGTTTCCATGGCGACGAAAAATGCATAATTTTTAGAGGTTTTTTTCTACTTGGAAATCCTTGTGACGTCCCGGGGGATAAGGTTCGGTGATTGGTTACCTTCTACTGGTTAACAAGGACATGTACAAATACATCAGGCGGGTGGAAAACGTTGGATAAAGTTATTTCCAACGATGGCTGGTGAGTTTACCAAAGAGAGACATCCTGCTGCATTCGTTGCTGTGGGTTGCTGTTTTCCACTTTGTTTTCAGGGTCTGATTCAGGTTCCAACATGTAGGGCTGTATGCTATGTGTTGACATTGTATTTTGTTTGAGTTTTTATTTTTATTGAGTTCATATTAGCCTAATCCTTCTGTTTATGAGATGTTACAATGACGGCGAAAGCAGGTGCGGTGCGCGCTCCCGATGTAGTGCAGTGGCGGGAGGCGGGGCTTCATGCGGAAGAGTCTCAATCCACTCATTTTGCCTACAGGCTGATCTGACAGCCTACGGAGAGGGCCGGTCTGAAGTAAATAAAGCGATTTGTGACAATAACTCGATCAATCCCAGCCCTTCTGGTCTCAGAAATAAAAATAAATTAGCCTGAAATGCACATAATAGTTCCACTTTAATATATTGACCATGCATGCTACTGATGTACTTCATGCAGATGCTGAAAGCTTTCCATTGATACGGGGGACATGAGCAGTGTCAGAGACAGCCAGATACAGATAGAATCATAAAGTTAGTAGTTTTTGTTGGTTTTTTTTATTTTTATTATTTATTTTATTAAACAAAATAAATCCACAGGTTTTTGTTTTTTTTTGTTTGTTTGTTTTTTATTGTTCCTGTACAGTCAAAGTAAAGCCATGCAGGAAACTAAAAACTCATTTTCAAGCAATCTGATTTAATAAAAATGTATGCATCTCCCAGAATCCATTTTCTTCATTGTTACTGTTAAACTTGTTCATTCACCCTGTTTTTAAAGCACAATGTTCTCAGATTCGCCATTTGCCATCAAAACTCTCGCCTCATATTGATTTCGTTTGTTAAACACAAATTAGTCCACTATGTTGTGGAAAGTTCATCTCAAGCACACATTGTCCCAGAGTGACTGTTCGTATCCGCATCTAAACAGGCCCCCATGAATCACTTCATTACCACAAGAGAAATAACTAGTGTTCCTGTCTTGATAAGATGCATTTATCACAGACTGATCAGATTTATTTATTTTTTTCCTTCAGGTTTTTGTTTGATTCACTTGCAGTCCAAATAAATCACCCAAAACGAGATGACTGTTGAATGTGAATATTGAATGCTGTCATCCTGACACATTGTCCCTGTGCAAGAAATATATTTTCTTTTCTTCTTTTTTTTCCCCTCGTTTAACACTTGACTCGTCTTAGATAGGGAATATTGCTTTCACATGTTTCAGCTGCTTAGAGGCAGAATGAATCATTGAAGAGATTAAGCCTGTGAAAGCCCTTTGAGGATTAAGTCCCTTCCCGATATAGCGTTTCTCGCAACACCAAGGAAGATACAGTAAAATGAACTGGGTCACATTATGTATCTATATGCTTCATCACGTCTGATTGACACAGTGTCATCAGCTGGTTAAACCTATTAATTCTGAATTATTATTGAATGTGTTGGCATCTGCATCTTGTTTGTCCAAGCGCTTGTTAAATCTGTGTATTGGAGTGATTTGATGTGTTTGAAGGGTTGTGAGTGGTTTGTTTCAGGTATTAAACATAAAAAGGAGTCTGGACTGAACAGATATGAAAGTTGGATCTGCCACTACTGAGCAACAACGTATAATGTTAATGATGGGAGAAAACAACTGTGTTCATCAGAAAATCACATTCCTCTTGGACCAAACTGTGCACTACTCCTCTCAACACTTAACCCTGATGCACAGTGTATTTATATGCTGTTTTCTAGTATATTCATAAGTGAGGCTGGTATATTTGCATTTTTGCCACTTCAGTAGATATTAGGAGAATCACACAACACACTGCCAGTCACTGAAGAATATAGTATAAAATTTCATGTGAACACATACATGCAATTACCAAGTTTTACCTCTGTGATAAAAAGGACAAGAAATTATATTCAATTTTTTTAGAATGTTTTCTGATATATCAATATGACAATGTATTTCTATAGAATACATCAAATAAACTAAATAAAAAGTCAAATTATAATAAAGACAAACCTGTCTGTAGCAGTAAAATGTTGCGTGTGGAAGCAATGGTTTTGTTTTTTTTTAATAATTCATCCATCTGGGGGTTAAAATATTGACAAGTCTTAAATACGTTATGTTTAGAGAAACTTAGAGAAATGTGTAGAAAATTGTGACAAAATCAACATTTTATTCTTTCCTATCTCAATGATTGAATGGCACCGTGCACATTTTACAGGAATTTACAAGCCCAGGTATTTTTTGCAACACCTACTCCAGGGAATAATGAATCTCAAAATTTAAAAAAAAACTGCTGGACATCATGAACCAGTATCCATCTGGTTTGTTTTGCCTCTTACAGCAGGTAGAATGCTTTAGTCTGTGTCCAAAAGGAAGCGGTACCTGTGCCTAATGTCCTGCTTGTGGGACCAGCTGTCAGTCTTCATTCACGTTATCAAATTACTAGAATAGATTTTGCAGCCCCAGATGAATTCCTCACCCAGCTTCATGTTTTGATCTCTCACGTGCAGTGAAACATCAATACTAATATGTTTAACATCAGATAGGATTGTTTGGAGTCATTTCCGCTCAAAACCAGTGATTTAAGGGATGCTGACGTAGGCTGAAATCCAAATCACGAGATGGGGAGTAAAAAAAAAAAAAAAAAAAAAAAAAAGCAATGGAGAGGATTTTTCCAGGACATCCTTCCTGCTCATAAAGAAAGAGAACAAGCAGTTGTGCTTGGTATTTTCTGTCCAAACGCATGAGTGCTCAGAAAATGAAATTTAATGATAGTGTTGGATCAGCAGAATACCCCTGGAGGCTTCAATATTTCTGGCTGATATGATAAACGGGTATGAGAATCGCTAATCTACTCCCCCACAAAGGGAAATTAGAGATTGCTATCTTCCGCTGTAGTTTCTCTTTCCTCCCTACTTCTGCTGGAGCCTTTTAAACTCCTTTAAAAAGAAATGATTAAAGTTTCAGGATATACAGTGAATGTTGAAACGGGTGTGTTTCTGTTCTTGTGCATCTGTGTGGATGATAGCAGGAGACTGAAATGTTAGATTTTGATTCTCAAAATTGAGATCAAAGTGTGGATGGCAGATGACACTGGAGATGAAAGCTACAACCCTGATTCTGTTCGTGTGTCTGTGTAGGTGCTACCTTTGACGTGGCCATGCGATTCCTGTCAGAATGTCCGTGGAAGAGGCTCCAAGAGCTGAGAGCTTTGATCCCAAATGTCCCTTTCCAGATGCTCCTGAGAGGGGCCAACGCCGTGGGCTACACCAACTACCCCGACAACGCCGTCTTTAAGTGAGTCACACAAGCACACTGTTGCATTTTAACCAGCTTTTCCCTCTCAGCTCTGTTCATTAACATCTCGATCATTGAGAATTTTTATAAAAATTACTTCTTTTTTTTTTCTTTTCCATTAAATCTAAACCATCTCCATTAATTTAGTTGCAAAAAGCCAAATCCAGTCAAGCTGTAAATTTAGGTGAAAGAGTACACAGTAACACAATTCACAAAATAACACATTATTCTGGTAGCCTTCAGGATGTGAGAACACTTTGTTTGTCCTCATCAGAGTTGGACGTTAAAGCAAACCCATCCACAACACTGGCAGCTCTCTGTCTTTCTTGTTTTGCTTAAGTGTATTAAAGGGTTTTTAATCTATTTATTTCCAAATATATGTTTGAAGAAGATTCCTGAGAGCCAGCTGCTGCTCTCCATCTGTTTGAATGTCTTATTGTCATGTTATTCTGAAAATGTCCTCTGGCTGGGTTGTTTCCATGGCAACAACATTGGTGGTTTCTTGGTTTTATTGTCTGTGGAATGTAGTTGGACTTTTTTTTTCTTTTTTTTTTTTTGACAAGATTGAAATGATTATCTAAGAATAATTACACACAAGTATAAAACAATCACTCTCATCAAAACTGCACAGCAAAACCTAATGAAGCCAATAATAATGTTCCACACAGCTGAGAAGGGCAGACTGAAACTTCCTGCCTTTCCAGTCTTAACAGACTTGTTAGTATTATGCTTACAGATTAGTGGCAATTAATACCTGAACGAAGTAGGAGTAACATTTAAGAATTTGACGAAGAAGGTTTTAATATATTTGGGTTTTTAATCTTGCGAACTTGTAGTTTGAGACGTCCCTAAAACCTGTACTGGAGGAGGGAAACAAGGTCAGCTTCTCTGCTTGAAATCATCTTCAAATCACCCGAATCATATTTACTTATAAAAGGAGTTGAAGGCAACGCTGAACATATCATAGGTGTCCGGTATATCATTAGGATGAGCCATTCTGTGCTTGAAATCACTATGATGATGGAAAACTGGGATTGTAAAGCTGTTGATGTTAAAGTAGATGTTTTCATAGTACTTTGCATGATATCAGTGTGAATAGTGTTTGGTGTATTTGGTTGTATCCTGTCAGATGCTGGTTACCTTTCATTATGGGCAACTCCTGCGCCAGAGTTGGTTTTTGTTTTTGTATATGTGTGTACATATATATATGTATGTATGTATGTGTGTGTGTGTGTGTATATATATATATATATATATATATATATATATATCCAAAACACAGCAGTTATCCAACGTAGGCTGAGTCACGTACTGGGTTTAGCTTAAAGCTGTTTCACTCCCATGCAGAATAACTTCTTGCGTTCTGATGGAGATAATGGGAGATTTGACTGAAGTAGCCTGTAAAACCACCACCTGAGATTGTCTCAGGGACCATTGTTCCCTCTGAGAGAAGTGATATATATACACATATACATATATATGTATACATATATATATATGTATACATATATATATATATATATGTATACATATATATATATATGTATACATATATATATATATATATATATGTATACATATATATATATATATATATATATATATGTATACACATATATATATATATATATATATATATATATATATACATACATATATGTATGTATATATATATATATGTATGTATATATATATATATATATATATGTGTGTGTGTGTGTGTTTTTTCTTTTTGTTTTTTTCTTCTCCATCATTAAAGCAGCACTGCAGAACTTGCCTATCAACAGCTAATTGGGCATCCGTCTTTTATGGCTTTAAAGTCCGTCTTTAGGAGCAGGAAGAGCCAAGTCCTCGCAAGATGAGTTGGCCTTCCTGTGTTGAACCTTCTGTCTGTTTGGTTTCTTCCAATGTTGAGCTCATTGCAGTCTTCGCTGCGTCCAACTGCATACACAAGAGTGGAGGCAAGGACTCAAGATAAACCAGTTTGTGTCTCATGTGGCTGGGTTTGACAAACATGGGTATTTTGGGAGTTACACACCACATCCATCACAACTGAAGAAGCTCTTCTGGATAAAAGCCAATCATCAAACTAAATAAAAAAGACTGCCATCCTGAGTTGCTGCCTGTCTTTCCGTGAAGCGTTTGGAAAAGACACTTTAAGAAAAAACATTTTGGGGATTTAAAGTTTTACAAGATGTCTGTAAATCTGTGATGGTTATCGTCCACCAGACTCCTCCCACTCTACATTGTAACGTGCAAATTAAAAGATGTCTTTCCTCAAGCTTTTTTTTTTTTTAATTTTTCATTTATGTTGTACTTTTAGCATGTTTTCAGCCTGATTCATTTATATGTGAATCCAAACATACTAAGCACATATGTTTTTTTAGGTTTTGCGGTATGTAGCGGTGGGGCTGCTTATGGTAAACGTGCCTAAATGGTTAGGCTGTAGTGTGGGTATCCACAGACCACGCAACACATTAAATCAGCTCAGTTTGCTTGATGTCTTCCTGTTGCTTCTTATCATGCTTATGGAGTTACACATCACTCATGCAGCTGGATGCTGGTACTGCACTTTGGGCCATAAATAGTCCAGTGCTGACACACATGCATACACACACTTCCAGCTCTTTTTCCAAATGGATTCACAAGCTACCTTAGTGATGTGGATGGCTAATACACACCTGCAGTTAGTCACACACACGCATACATGAATAAGGACACCACAAAGTCTCACACAGTGATTCCCCCTAACTTGAAATGAATTAGTAGTGGCTAGTTTGTGACTAATGCAGCTGTCCCCTCCTCCATCCTTCCAGCTGAATCACACACACAGACCTCCCCTATCCTCCCTGTTTTCTGCCCTCCCCACCCCTCTTATCACTAAGTCATTAATTATCCCTCACTGATAACCTCCTTTTTTTGTGCTTCCCTTGCTCTCCCCACATTACACACCTCTTTCCTTCTTAACTCCCCCTTTCTCCCACTACTGCTCTTCATCTCCCTCTCCACTCTGTGTCCCATAAGGGGGGTGCCATTGAAAATTTGCACATCATTGTGATTAATGGCTTTGATCTGTTTGCTTGGCTCCCTTTCCATCCTGCCTGCACTGTCAGTCCTTCGCCCACAACCCTCTCTGTGCGACAGCTCGCAGCAGAGTAACCTTAGCATCTTCATTAACTAAATCAAATCAAAGTGTAATTCCATTTCATTTAATTGATTTAAAGTGCATTTTACAGGGTCACAGCACAGCATTCTTTGCAGAGTGAGAAATAAGACATTTTTAAGATTTTATATCCAAGCAGCCTGGAGGGTCGGGGGCTTTATCAAGGCTAACAAGCTTTTCTGCTTGCGTTATGAAGTTTTAGACAGAAAAACTTCCTGAATCGGATGAATAATTGTTTCTTCTGCTCTAAATAAGATATGCAAGATGGTGTGGTGTGTTTGATTTGGTGCCAAGTAGTCCACACTTGACAAGGCATGCATACATTTTACACTATTAATACATACTGGACACACACACACACACGCACACACGCAGAACTGGTAATCCTTTTGCAGCACAAATGAACAGACTCACACACAATGTGTCTGTTTATTTTCCAAAACGAAACCTCTGACTGTGTAAACATTGCATTCACCCTAACACAGCTACAGTAAACACTCTTCCCAGTTGTGAAAAATCTGATTAAGATACTGGGGCAAAAAGCAATAATGGGAGGGATTTACAGTACCTCGAGCAGCTTGGATAATGAGTGGAGTATACATTTCTCTCCGGTGATTGTGGGCTCCTGCAGGCTGTTAAGCTTTCTTTTCATGAAAATAGTGGGAACATTATTTACGCAGGTAAAGCAATATTTATGCGCAGCGATATGGAAATTGATATAAACAGCTTATCCCACCCCGGATGTGTGCTATTATCTGGAGCTCTCTGTGCATGACAACTACTCGTTATGTATGTGTGAGAGAGAGGCCGTGTGATAATCTCCCAGGCTACCGAAGCGCTTGACAGCCTCACTAACCTGATGCGACTGTGGATCTAAAAGCAAAACTGCAGTTGGTGTTTGACTAACATAATGTCCCTCCTGCCAGGTTCTGCGAGGTGGCTAAAGAGAACGGCATGGACATCTTCCGTGTGTTTGATTCTCTGAACTACGTTCCCAACATGCTGCTGGGGATGGAGGCTGCCGGAGCAGCAGGAGGCGTAGTTGAGGCTGCCATCTCGTACACGGGTGACGTGTCTGACCCAATGAGGCAGAAATATTCCCTGGACTATTATGTGAAACTCGCAGATGAGCTTGTCAAAGCTGGAACCCACATCCTCTGTATCAAGGTGGGGAAATGAAAATAGCTCCGAGGATCCAGGTGTTGCTCTAAAAGCGTTTTAATGCCACTTAGATTTCCAAGAATAGGGTCAGTCTGCCCAGGCTTTTTTTTTTTTTTTTTTTTTCCCAGTGAGTCAGTTTCTACCCAAATAACAGCAGATACAGTGAGATATGGAGTCCAGACTACTCGCTAAATCTTGTCTAGGTTTAGCAAAATCTCAGCCAAATTTATTAGTTTCATGCTTTCCCATTATATCATTCTTTTTGATTGGTTTTTCACTTTATGATTGATTCTTTTCATTTAGCTCATCAAAATATTTAAATATAAAAAGAAATAGAGCTAGAAAGTAATAATCATCAACAGAAAGTGAATTAAAACCCTCTTGTGCACTAAACGTGTGTATTTCAGTGGACATTTAGAGTAATAAACTCTAATCATTACTAAAAGTGTTCAGCTTGTTCTGGGTGAAATAACTTGTATATTTAAGCTTCAAATGAGTTGATACATATTTGTCACAAAAATGTAATTTTTTTATTCAGGCATGACAGAATATTTCTGATGAAAAAATGATGAACTCCCACTTGACTGCAGTGTGAATCATCACACTCAGCAGTGGCAGTCACATAAAAGGCTGGCATAAGTAATAAGGTTCACTGACATAAGAGGAAATGGGCAGGTACAATGACTGTAGAGGGACTAATGAAACATCTGGAAGCACAGCTACAGATCTAAGCAATTTGCCTCTACCAGTTAAGAGTTATCACAGGATCTATATATATATATATATATATATATATATATATATATATATATATATATAATCTCTTCAGGGTTTGTTTTCTTATTTGCATATGTGTGTATTTTTCCCAGTTAACATCATAGTCTGAGTGGAGGACTGTG
Organism: Telmatherina bonti; assembly: GCF_933228915.1. Lineage (NCBI taxonomy): Eukaryota > Metazoa > Chordata > Actinopteri > Atheriniformes > Telmatherinidae > Telmatherina > Telmatherina bonti. Next base: position 25,542,832 of record NC_136616.1, on the reverse strand, counting down.
GAGACCAACTAGGCCAACTTAGATGATTTAAAATGTTCCCTGTTTAAAATTTCAGAGCACAGTGCAGCCTTCAGCCTGCTGAAGTCAAGAGAGGACACCTTAAAAAAAATAAAGCTGTGTTTTGTTTTTGAGTTTCATTATGATTTACATGAAAAAATATTACAGCAATAAAAAGTACATTTAAAAAAATAAAGGAAATTAAAGATAAAGTAGCTAAAATGTGTGAAATAAAAGTTTTAGTGTGAGGAATAAACTGTTTGATAAGAGACAGGAAATAGAAAAGTTTTTAACCTTGATTCAAAACAGCAGAGAGTTTCAGCAGACCTGCAGAGCATAAAAACTAAACCCTGCCTCTCCATGTTTAGTTCTGACTGGGAACAGGAAGTAGACCTGACCCTGATGACTTAAGGCAGGGTTGTCAAACTCCAGTCCTCGAGGGCCGGTATCCGGCAGGTTTTTGTTGTTTCCCTCTACTGACGCAGCGGATTCGAATCAAATGCATCCAGCAGCTTCTTGTCAACCTGTTTTTAAGTTTCGGCCAGTTGTGTTGGAGCATGGAGACATCAAGAACCTTCAGGAGATCGTCCCTCGAGGACTGGAGTTCGACACCTGTGACTTAAGGAATCTGGTTGGTTCATAACAAACCAGGAGATCCTGAATGTATTTAGGTCCCAAACCTTCCAGTGTTTTTAAACTAACAGCACTGAAGTCAATTCTTTGACAAACAGGAAGCCAGTGTAAAGATCTGAGGACTGGTGGTATATGATCCACTTTCCTGGTCTTAGTGAGGCGTTCTGAATTATTTGCTGTCTGACAGACTTTTAGGTGGATCTGTAAGGACAGTGTTGCAGTCGTCCAGTTTGCTGAATAAAAATTCAGAAACAATTTTTTTAATGTTGCCGAGACATCACAGAAAACTTTAATCTTCTGTGTTTAGTTGCCAAAAGTCTGACTTGACAACTGTCTTAATATCACAGCTAAAACTGAGGTCTGACTCCATGACTAAATGAAGATTTCTGACTTTGTTGTTGGCATTGAACTGGGCAGGCTACATCAGTCTGTATGTCTTTCACCAGGATATGGCCGGCCTGCTGAAGCCAGAGGCTAGCAAGCTTCTGGTTGGCGCGTTGAGAGACCGTTTCCCAGACGTCCCCATCCATGTGCACACACACGACACAGCTGGAGCCGGTGTCGCAGCCATGTTGGCTTGTGCCGAAGCTGGAGCTGATGTAGTAGATGTGGCAGTGAGTATTTATGATGTGAACAGTACCAGGCACTTTTTCTTAGAAGGGAATGTCTTGAGTCCATGTGCTCGTAAACATAACAAGACAAATGGTTAGTTTCTACAATTTGGTTCAGTTTGTATTTGCGAAATGTCACTCAAAGTGAAGCGGTTGGAACTGGGAACATTTTCCTCACTGTGTCCACTGATGCATGCTGCCAGCATGGACAGGTCCATTTAATTGGCTACAGTTTTGAGTTGTGTTGTTCAGCTCCTGGTACAACAGCTTCAATGAACTGATCATTCTCTTCCATGATGTATTGGACTCATCCGCTGGTACAGTTTCTGTGGTTTCATCATTTTATGCAACATTGCATAATGAAGATTGACAGCTATGCATAGGAACAAACAAAGCATTATGATGTACGCTTTGTGTCAGGAAGATAAAGCCACTTGAAAATACAGTTTCTTACAAAGCGAGGTCATTACATCATACCTGCTTGAACTAAGTTAAGACAAATGAGCTTATCTGTGCATGCAGATTGACACACTAGTTCTCCCTTTTTCTTTGTGTTTATACAGTACGTCAAATATGCAAAAAAAAATTTGTCTTTCTCCTCAGGTCGACTCCATGGCTGGGATGACGTCTCAGCCCAGCATGGGGGCCATTGTTGCTTGCACAAAGGGGACCAAACATGATACTGGTGAGTGACGTAAGCCACATTTACACAAGAGTTTTAATGAAAAATTAAATCCACTTTAAACAGATTATAAATGACCAAACGACTAATTCCGAATCAAAAAGACAATTCTGAATTCAACTTAATTCCAAAGTAAGTGCCTGGTTTATTCTCATGTTAAATCCAAATTGATTAATTCCTCTATCATGTAAACATTCATTCTGCTCTAAGTTAATTCTGGTTGTTCTGCACATCTTTGTTACCTTGTTCCGTTCGATGACGCACATATTCTACTCGGTCTTATGCCTCCTGTGTCCGGTACTTTATCTTCCTTCTCCTCGAACACTGCTGAAGAAAGTGAAGTCCTGTGTTCATCTCAAGCTGGTGCTTCAAGATTATAGTTACAGTCGAAGTCAAAATGGTTTTCATTATGTGGTTTTCCATGTTGTTTCCAAGTTTATTTCAGGTATAGATAAGTATGTCACGTCCACCCTCTGTCCAATCAGAAACCTTCCTGACACACAATCTAAAATGGAATTAAGTAAAGATGACTAAGGGCACATTCACATCAGCCTTTTTGATTTGAATGCGAGTCCGGTTGCTCAGAAAGTCCACTTTGTTTGGGAAAATGTAAATGTGCCAAAAAAAATTGTGATTCAAATCAAAGAAGCGGACTCAGTCCACCTACAAACGCAGGTCTCAGCCCATTTCAAGCAAACCAAATACAGGATTACAAATACAAGACTACCAAAAAAAAAAAAAAAATCCCTTCCTGCATTTGACGTTGCGTTGCATTGTGGGTAAATGCATAGCAGTCTCGTTAAGAGTCCTCTGCCTCGTCTGTTGTTTATACTGCGTCTATGGTGGGAATAGGGATATATTATTGTAAAGGTTTGGCGTGTTTGATTAATGTGCAGCTTGAACGCGATCTCACTCTGAATGGATACACCCCCTACAACTGAGCCGAGTCCCCTGTCGGATCAAGTGTAGCAGACTATCCTGATGTGAATGCACCCTAAACGTGTTTTCCATGTAAGTCTCGATTCTGAATTACGATTATCATGTTAACCTGAAGGAGAACATTGTAATTTGGATTTATTTATTTCCAAATTTGAAAAAAAATTCATGTAACCATAGCTACTATGGTGTGGCTGTTGCTTTCTGTCTAAATAGTTGGTATCCTGTACAAAGTGAGGAATTGTGAGAGTTAAGATTTTGGGGGGGAAAAACTGAGCAGGCATTTTAATTCATCTTTATTATGTAAGATTACTTAAACACGTGTTTACAATAACAAGTTCATGATCGAGTTTTAATTGTTTTTTACGATGTCGTGGGTTACTCTGGTCTGGACCAAAGAAAAGATGAGTTGTAACCCACTTTGCCTTTAAACCTAGTTTTTTGCTTTGTTTCAACAAACAGATGACTGATAAGATCTATGGACATGATCTAACCTTGACTTAGACAGCTTATATACATTTTGTTGCCATAACATTGTCTTCGTAGGAAATGCCGCAAGTTAGTGTAGTTGGGTCAGTGGGGAGATATGTTTTTTTACTCAACAAGAAACAAAGAACTTGTAATATTCAAGCTTGAAATTGCATGACGACGTCCTGTGTTGCACACATAGATGACGTGCAACGAGGTAACAGTGGGTCTTACTGTTTTCGTACTGTGAAAGCGACGCATCTACCATGAATTGGAGTCAAGAATAATATGTTTGTGCGTCTTTTCTATCTGTTTTCATATTTTAGTTCATACAACACAGAGATTTTATTTTTGTCTCGTTTCATTCTCATCAAGCAGGGTTTGCATGACAACATTCACACATCTTAAAATGGTCTCCACTAACAAAGCACTTGTACCAGTTCAATGTGAATACACCCTCAGCTCATCAGTCTTGCACAGAAATTATTTTTGAGTCTTTCTGAGTGTCTTCCACTTAAACTGAGAGTATAAAATCAATCAACAAATCAATAGCGCATTTGTAATTAAGTCAGAGAGAGTGACTCATTCTGCTGACTAATAATCCACTCAGCCAATTATGACAGTAAGATGAAGATGGGGAGGTAGACTGGAAGAGTAAAAAACTGTCGCATTGATAACAACATTCCCAATTTACACAATTATTCAGGTAATTGACTAGAAGATTAGAACCATGTGTTTTTGTTTTTATTTTATTTTTCCTTTGTGTAAAATAATGGTCTTATTCATGTTTTTCTGTAAAGTCTACTTTATATCACAGGCAGTTTGAGTAGTAAAACCTGCTTCCCAGTACAGATGCTCCTTTATTCCTAACACAACATTTTTCCAGGAGCATTTAACGTCTACTAGACAACTGTGGGATGATTATTACTCATGTTCTTTCTCTGTTTCTATCAGAAATCTTTCAGGCCGCTTGGACTTCTCTTGGAGGTCATGAGATACTTTGACAGATGGATTTATGTGTTCATTTCCCTGTGGGTTTGTTATCTGCCACTGTGTTCTGCACAATATCATTTTCATGGGCAGGGAAAAAGCTGGACCTCCCCCGAACCACCACTGACAACTGACCGAGCTCAGTGACCTCCACCTCCCACTGAGAGGAGTCTGGAGTGGAAAATATATTAAAGCAGACAGTTGTAAACTTCTGTTTAAAATGTGAAGGGACATTAAACAGGCCAAAGGAATTGGATCTGATGTGAAGTTTGCTGCTTGCTTATGTGGAGTGATGTTATTGGGAAAACTGACTCAGCTATGCTAACTAGTTGTAATAGCTCATTTCCATTATTCAGAGTCACAAAAAGCTTGCTAATTTTGTTTGCATTCACACAGCACGGCTAATGTGCTGTTTGCTGCTGTAGTGCAGGACATTAGTACCATTATGTGCAGTTTGCTACGCTATGGTGACTAAATGCTGATAATCTTTTAAAATGGAAAGCATCGTTTTGTCTAAATCCTTCCTGCTAGCTCTAATAATGTGGAGTTTCTGTGCTGGAGTTTACTTATTACCCTTTATGGCAGTATTTGCTGGTTGTTTGGTCTTTACAGTAAGGTCTCCATTGTGCAATTTAGAGCATTTGGTACACTCAGTCTTCTGTTGCATAATAAAATGAGTCTGTTTGATGCTAATGTTAAGGAAAGACCAGTGTATTGTATTTATTGATTCGTTGTCATAGTTTCCTTTCTTGCACCACGTTTGCAGATGCACAAGCAAGGCTGTTAAATAAAATAGGCAGTGTATCACTGCTGCACTTGCATTTTACATTACTTACTTATTAACCTTTAATAACACTCAAATAAGTGAGAAGAAAACTCCACCATATAATGGACTGAAAAGCTGTTACTAAATGATCCTTTTTGAGGACGGTTTCTTAACATTCTGCTGGATGTGGCTAAATGTAGTTTTGCAGAATTCAGGGCTCTAGAGAAACATTTCCAGGAGTTGTACTGCTGCTTCTCACATAAAATTTAGCTTTAAATGAAAAATATTCAGTTTTTCCTTTGGTTAAGTTTCACTTAGGAAAACAGTAAAAGGCCAAATTCAGATATTTCTAAACTAAGCCCTTCCATTAAAATAAAATGATCCTTTAATATTTCTGTAAATTTTCAAAACCCTCTGGGATGTAGGGTATAATTGGTTGTTTTTGACCTCTTTTGATTTTGTCTGAATATTTCAGTTTTCTAACTGATTGCATGGCTTGTTCAGTGTCGTTATTTTTAGCACCACCTCACCTGTGATTTTGGATTATTTTTCATTTTGAGAAACTAGATTAACACACTGGACTTTTTATGGTGTGAAATCCACAAATCATTTAAAACGTCATAACTGTATATATTATATGTGTTGTATACATGTTAACTTCTCACCGCAATGATGAACTGTTCATTAAAACTGTCTGTTCAACCTCACATCAGCAGCATTCTGACAACTTTGCACTTTAACTACACACACCTCAAATCTGACCAATCAAAACAAGTTTCTACTCGGCTGATGCGTTGAACAGTCCATGAGATGTCCACAACCACGTCCATAAGAACAAAATGACATGTAAGCCTTTAAAAGACACATAGAATAAGACAGTACACAGAGGCCGTTATTGCTTCAGCCTCAGGCTTCTGGATCTGATCACAGAGGAAAATGTTTGTCTGCAAGAATATTGACCACTGAAGGCCACTGTCCATTTACAACAGCGCTTGGCATTTGAGGTTAATCATCGACATCTGTATCACGCGATGTCTGTAATTCTTAGTCACCGTAACTTGAAGTTTTCAATGCTTCTGACAGCAAAACTGGCCAGGTGTCCTCTCTGCAAGCAAGATTCCTTTATACTTGTCCTAAATGTGAACCATAAAGCTGAGAAATGGCTGATCTGCTTTCATGTTGCAGCAGGATGTGATTTTTCTCGGTGCTTTCTGCAGTCTCTTAGTACTTTGATTTACTTCATTTACATTTACATCAGAGTACTTTGGGTAAACTCAGATGCAGTGCAGTCTCATCAGTGCTTCTGTCCTTGGGCAGTTTGTGACATGTTTTTTGCTTTTAGAGTTTCTCATTTAAACTCTTTAGATGATTCAGCAAAGTTGTTTTACCCATAAATAACTAGGCTACACAGACACAGCACAACACATGTAATTATTTCCCTAAGAAAATTCTGACCTACAAACTGTCGACTTCCTGCCAGATCAAGGTCTTTCCCTTTTTTAAATGCATAATTTCTCTCTCTGTTCTCAGACTTTGGACTGCTGTATAACAGGATGTTCTTCATATTTTTTTATTTTCAACCATGAAGCCATAACTTCATGGATTATCAGAAATGGGGAACAGCTCTGAGTTTCTCCCACCTTGTGTTGTGGTGAGGAATGCAACACCTGTATTATCCTCGCGTTCTCTGCCAGTCACATACCAAAAAGACAAAAATACAAAAAGGGGCATCTTTCCCAGCTGCACTGATGCAGAAATTTCTATATTTAGTCACAGCCTGGAAGCCCACAATCCTATTCAGTAGTAATATAAAGGTGCTGCATGTTGACAACCTGAGGCAAGATTTTTAGGGAAAATAGAGGCAGCAGTCTTTAAATTTCATGGCCAGTTTGTTTGCTTTGCCTTAGCTAATATCCATGGATGAAGGCCAAACAGACAGCATGATGTCCTGTCCGTATCCTGGTGTGTCGTTTTGTCGAGCACAAGATGGGCGTAAACATCAGCCCCTGCTGCTGTTAGTCCCTGTGGGTGTCCTTGAGGGAGAATGGGATTTTTTTTTTAGGCTTATTGTCTCTCCAGGAATATTTAATCATTTGCTGAAAATCTGTCATGAAGAAGAAGACATTTTTCCATCAGCACATAAAGCTGCACAGCAACAGAGCCGTTAAATCATGCTGTGCTCTGACTGTAATGCGTGACGTGCTCGGAGAGGGAAACCTTTTGCTTCACCGTTGTTCTCCCCATCCACACATTTAACCCACAGCTGAAGGCAACAGGTTCATGTGCAGGAGCAGGAGCAAACAAATATTATTCAGAGTAATGTAGAAAGCCTGATATATGGCAACATAAAAGCAGCATTTAGACACAGCCCAGTTTAGTGACAGAATATCAATTTGTGAGCATCCAGCACCCAGAAAGACGAGTCATTACTCAAGTGTGAGAGGTTCTTCTGTCAGTCACTTTATTCACTGAATTTCAATTTGCCTCACTTGAGCCTGACATTGGGATGCAGCACATAAATGCATGCTTATACTGCATCCTGGTATGGACCCCCTGCCTGCATACATAATACATAGACATGCAACTCCCCTCATTCTAACACTCTACCGCTCACCTTGTTCCAGTCTCTTCCTCCCATCTATTTCCTCTTTCATCTGTTTGACTGTTTCACCACTTTCGTAATCAGGCCTTATCCCTTGGATACTTCCATACCTCCCTGACCTTAGTCTGTTTATTGCTTTCCTCCACTCCAGCACTCCCTCACTCTCCCATCTCGGCTTCAAACCAGTAATCAGCTCTGTGCAGCGTGTCTCTCCCTCCCTCACTGTTCTCATGCCTTTTCCCATCACTCCTGCTTCTTTCACATTGTGTCTGCACCCTCCCCCTTGGCCCTCCCTTTCAGGCAGTAACAATGCAATTAACAACACTTTCCATGCATAGTTCACTCCTCCAGACTCCCCCTCTCTCTGCTGTTTCTCATCCACCCCATCAACGTGTTCCTTAGAATCTTTCTCCCAAGCAGTGCTTCCACTACTAATTCATCCATCTTTAAGATGCTAGTTTATTTATTCAGGAAGCCACAATGTGCAAACACTATTGAGTATTTTAAATGTCATATGTATTCACACACATTTTTGCAGTTGAATGCTGATGTGTATTATAGTGGTCCTTGTGTGTATCTGACCACATTTACTGCCTTACCTCATGCATTGTGCACAGGTTGAATAGATGCTGCAACACTGCAGTCAATCAAGCAGTCGCAGTCAAATACACAAAATAAACAGGTAGCTTGTATATTTGCAATGTGAAGGTACTGAAACTTCACTCACCAACAGCTGAACTCTGACAGAGAGGCAGGTGAAGAGACCCACTAAGCTTCTTGTAAATCTCCCCATCACCTCTTGACCCCATCTCTTTGTTCTTCTTGGTAAAGTTTTCATTTGTTTTCTCCTCGATCCTGATCGATCTTCTCTCCATCTTTTCAGCTTGTTTAACTCTCTTGTGCTTCATGTGTGTGGCTGCTGTTTCAGCTGGAATTCCAGTGAAATATTCTTTGAAATGAGGATATACCTTAACTGCATGATTTAGTTTTACTTCTATAAATGTTTTACTTTTTTCTCTATCTCCATGAGAAACAAGGACTACACCCAGAGAGTATCGAGAGGTCCAGTAGCTGTCTGATACTCTAAAATGCCTCTTTTTTTCACTTTTAAACACAAAAATCAGCTTTTCTTTTGAGCTACAAACGTGACACAGATCATAGATCTCATTTTTACAATACTCTGATTACAGATAAAGCAGGGAATATATGGTTCTCTACATCCTGCAGTCAGGCAAATTCATTTAAGCCAGTTCACGTGAAGTGAGATGCTGCAGACCAGGTGGGCAACTCTAGTCCTGGAGAGCTGCAGTCCTGCAAGTGTACGGAGCTTCTCTACTGCAACACACATGACTCAAACCAATGAGTAATTAGCAGACTTGAGCAAAGTTTGAATTCTAGCTGTGTGTTGCAGCAGGGAAACTCCCAACACTTGCAGAAGTGCTGCTCTCGAAGACTGGAGTTGAACATCCCTGCTGTCAACAACAATGGCAGTTTTAATTTTTCATCAGATTTTGCCAGTTTGTCCAAATACTGTAATTTTACAGCTATTTGTCATCTTATTATAAATGTATAAACTGAATGTATGCATGAATTATTATTTCTACTGTTTAACCTTTGAAGCTCCAATGCTCTTGGCACCAGTGCATCTGGTCTGGTATGTGAATCAGCATGTTTGGCATGCGCTGGAAGCACTGCATCTCAGCTAAAAGCTTGTTAAAACTTGCACCAAAACCAACGAACAAAAGAGCAGGTAAAGTCCTCAAAGATGTAAACATAAATAATGGATCCACATGATAAATTCTGTCTTACCTCTGCCATTCTGCCTCCCAGATCCACTGAGATAAAACTGTGTTTACTGAAAACTCAATATACCTTTTAACTGTGTCATTTAACAGCACATGTCCAAAATCAGTTTTATGCCTATTCTCATGGAATTGATTGGATAAAGATACGCGATTGATTGTATAATTCTTTTGGACCTCAGTATTGAAATTAAATCATCCAAATTGGTAAAATTATGATTTTTTTTTTTTAAACTTACATGAAGTATTTACTGTGTTCCCATGTTAATGCACAGATCCATCGTTTGCACTGTTTTCATTAACTTCAGATTCATCTGCATGTTCATTTATTCAGAATACCGCTGACTATTAGATCTGAGTAATAAATAAAACTTAATGGAATAAATTACTAACAGAAAATCATTCCTCTAATCTCAGGTTGCTTGTGTGTTTCGTCTCCGTCTCCAACTCCGGAGAGCTTCATGTGATTCTAACTGCTTCCAGCCGTCATGACGAAACACTTTGTTTCTGGTCACATTGAACATTTCTCATAAAATTCTTGTCTGTGAGGGGGAGGGATGTCTGTCATTCCAGATTGAAACGCTTCCTCTTGTTTTCTCTGGCGTCACCGGCGCTGCTCGAAACTCCCGGCCATTTAGTGTGGGTTTGGTTGTGTGCATGTGCGTCACACGCTAATTTACCCACGTCTACAATAACATTTTACTCTTCATTAGTCAATCTTGATTAATTGCGCAATGTGGTTCCTCCCTCCAGGCCCTGTATTATTGTCAGTGATGGGAACTGCATTGTAAGGATGGAGAGTAATTATATTACCCTTTATTGAAAGAAGTTCTGCTGTTACTTCCATTGTTATTGGTAACCAACATGAGGAGGAGCTGTTATGGCTGTGTATGGATATTCACCATGCTACTCAGGTTCCTGACGGTGAAAAAGAATAAAGTAAAAATGGATTATATGTGTTATTTAGCTACTTGTTACTGAGGCAATAATCCAGTCCAGGAAGAAACTCAGAACAATGTAAATATCAACAGGAGAACATTGCAGGGGATTTTGGCACATTTTCTGGGAACAAAAGCTAAACATTTAGTTGTGTTGTTTATGCACATAAGCACCATCCTTACCAGCTGCACCCTGTTGTAAAGGTGACCAGTCAGGCTTTCTGGTGATCTGTAATGCTCCACCAGTAAGTATTAATACGGGGAAAAAATAGTCAACCAAACACAGTTTTCAGACTTTTGGGGCCAAGTTCGTGTCGTACAATACCTGTAGATTTGTGAGATACAAGATGTCAACAAATGTAGACATGTTTGTAACTGTTTAAAATATTTTAACATATGCAGTTTGAGTGGTTTCTAATCTAAACTAATAAGTTGATATTGTGTGCATGAGGTTAAAGGAGTTAGATTCAGCAAAAGGTTCTTTTCTGACGCTGGATCATTTCTTCTTGCTGTAACATGAAGCTATCATTTCACAATGGAACCCTGGATGAAAATGGGCTCAATTACTGACTAGCCTGGCAGACGGCTGGATGTGAGGAGCAGCTACATGCCCATTAATTTCACATTACAGCTTTTTTTTTTCTTTTTTTCTTTTTTTAAATTAAAAAAAAAACAAAACAAGATCACAGTTTGGCCACAAACACTTTTATTGTTTTATCATTTTAAAAAATGAACGTTTGATCAGTTTATTTTTAGCATTGACTTCTTTTCTAGTAAAAACCTTAACTGGGGGAAAACGTCATAAATGTGAACATGAGATCCATTTAAAAGGATTACAACATTTTCAGGGACTTGGATCCGGAGCAATCTAAAAAAAGAAATATATTTAAGCCTATGTACGATGATATATTTATGTGTAAATAATGCAAAATGCTCTTCCCTGTTATACCCTGATTAAAGAAAATGCTTGTGGAGAGCACTGATTTGATGAGTTTCCCATCTCGTGTTGCAGGTATCGCTCTGGACAAGGTGTTTGACTACAGTGAATACTGGGAAGTAACCAGAGGCTTGTATGCTCCGTTTGACTGCACTGCCACCATGAAGTCAGGCAATGCTGACGTCTACGAGAACGAGATACCTGGAGGACAATACACCAACCTTCACTTCCAGGTGCGATGAGCTGTTTGGATGTGATTTGTACATTTAACAGTGACTAATGTTAAAGCTGAGCAAATTAAATTATAATTCACTCTCTTTTAAACAAAGTGGGTGCAGGGACAGGAGCTGGTCTGTGGGTATCTGGCAATATTAGCTGGCATATGCTGCATTCATCATGCAGTTTAAGCTTGGGCAAAAATGTTTATTAATCATGAATGACAGATTCAGTGTAATTTTCAGTGTTCAGTCACACTTTAAATTCTCAATAGTTTTGGAAATGACCAGGAATGAGATAGTTGAACTAAAGTGATGAACAGGATATTATAGTTTACAGTGGGAAATAACGGGGCCTTTGCTAATATAAAAACTTAGGATGATACTTGACGTACTATATACTTCAACAGTATTCTTTGCCTTTTTTTTTCCTTTATGAGCAAATAAAAGGATTCTGTTTACTGCTCACTCCTGCTGTCATTTGTTTCATTGTGGCTTATTGCAGGCTCACAGTATGGGACTTGGAAATAAGTTCAAGGAGGTGAAGAAAGCGTACACCGAAGCCAACAAGTTGCTGGGAGACCTAATTAAGGTGAGACAAAGAAAAAACGGAACAAATCTCTCGTTTTTTCTTTTTTTTCAGTTTCTGCTTTGGTTTACTTCTAGCAACAGACCAATAGCAAAAACAATTATATCTTTCATACCTTATCACCGTTTCCGTAGTTACTGATGCCACAAAATCCCCAATTCTTTTTGCACATCAAGTTCCATTATAAACTCATTTATTTTCCCAGCATCACCTACACTATAAGGTTTACATCAAAGGAAGTCAGAACCAGTTCAAATGGAACCAGTAAGAAAATGAATGGTTTGCATTTTTCCTTTTTGCGTGCACACAGTAAATCGCAATGAAGCACAGTGATGCTTTTCTACAGCCTTAAATTTATTATAAAGGGAGAAAATAACTCAAATGTCTCAAATTTGAGTTAAATAACTCAAATGAAAACTCAAATGTCATTTTGGTAAACATCTTACCCTCATCAGTCCCGTCCCCCCCCCCCAACCTCCCCTTCCTCTCTCCATCTTCTTGATCAATTTAGTTAAAACTCTGTGGTCCTCACTGCATTACCGATGTTTACTCAAAGGCTACGGTTACATGATGTTTTTTAATTCGGAATTAATAATTTGGATTGAATTATTTGGAATTAACATATTCTCCTTCGAGTTTACATGAAAATAATAATTCTGAATGAATGTTTACATGAAACACGTCCTCACTTAATTTCTCTTCAGAGCGGCGGTTTGGGAAGGGTTCTGATTGGACAGTGACGTATGACATCTACCCTGAGGAGGAGTTATAGTTAGGATTTACATAGTTTAATTAATTACATTACAATTACAATACATTATTATAATGTACATATCATATTACATATGTCATATATCATATCATATTACAATACAATTACATTTAATTACATATAAATAGTTCAGAATTATAATGTGAATAAACCAGCCACTTACATCAAAATTAAGTTTAATTCCGAATAGAATTTGCATTAGTAATTAAGTGTTTACATGGTAATTTTTTTATCAACTTAAAGCGTAATAAACTTTTATTTGAAATTAAACAGAAATTAAAACTCCCATGTAAACGCACGGATTGATTTGAATCAGGTGTGTTGCAGCGGGGACATTTGGAAAAGCTGCAGGACACCGGCCCTCAAGGACCTGGATGGAGGATCACTGCAATACTTAAAAAAACCAACATATGTTTGAAGAAGTAAAACTCTCAAAATCGCTGGACGGAATTTTGTTACTGATGTGAATGTTTACACTGATCCAATAAAGAACATTGCTGTGCAAAATATTCAGACAAAATATTCAGAGTATGTGTGTAAAGGCCTTAATGGTGGAGTATGTAAGATTTTCAATATTTTAAAAATAAATTAACTAAAAAAATAACTACAATCATAATTATATAGTTTTTTAAACATGTAGGTTCCAGTCTGTCTATATTTGATGTGTTATTAAATTACAAGTTTATTTAATGACAAAGACCTTTCTTAAATGTTTGCCTACCAGTAAAAAAGTGCTTTTTGTCATTTGTCATTAATTAAACTTGTAATTTAATAACGCATCAAATATGGACAGACTGGAACCTACATGTTCAAAAAAACTATCTAATAATGATTGTAGTTATTTTATTAGTGAATTTATTTTGAAAATATTGAAAATCTTACATACTCTACCTTTAAGACTTTGAATTTTAGTAATAACGATAACGACAACTTTGCAAATCAACACTGATCATTATAAAGAAAGAAGAAGATGGCATCTTATTGTGGGGGGAGGGGGACCCTTGTAGGGTCATTGTTGACAAATACAGATTTTATCACTCACACATAGCTGCAATACTGATTGTATAT
>NC_136616.1:25126326-25523826 GCF_933228915.1 Telmatherina bonti | reverse complement strand
TTCCCTTTCAGAGCCTCTTGTTATCACTTCCCTCTCCTGTCTCCTTCTCTCCTGACAGGTACCATTCTTCACTGCTCCTGGCTTGGCTGGCTTGCATTATTGTGTGTGTGTGTGTGTTATATTTGCCTTCCTTCTCACACACACTCTCACAGATGCACACGGGCTGCTCTGGATGATATAATCCTTTTCCCATTAGGTAAGTCCAGGTTTGGATAGACTTGCATTTCAAAGCAAATTTGAGCAAAGTACACAGACACAGACCACAAAGGCATACAAGCACACACCTACACACAAAAACGTCACTGCCAAACTTTGACACACACACTTTCTCACATTCTCTACTGTACCAGACTTTGCTGCCAGCAGTGTGGAGTCATGCATGTCCACTTAATGGGCGCTGTACATTAGTGGAAGTGAGCGAGACGTAGAGACAGGACGTGTTGAAGAGAGCAGAAAGAGGTGACTGAGTGTGGAAAAGGTTTTTTGGGACCAGTGAGTCATAGCTTTAATATCTTTTATATTCTGTATTCTTAGATCTGAGAAGTTAACTTCTTCCATCTCTCTAAGTGGTGTCAGATGATCTTAAGTCAAAATATCTTTATGGAGCTTTTAACGCAACATAAGCCTGACAACGACTGAACTGATCATTATAAAACCAGTTTAGTTCATAAAGACGTCAGTGGCTCTGTGATATGTCATGTAGCAGCTCTGCAGCTGTCACATGCACATATTTGTATGGCAACAGATCGCATATAAACATATGAAAAAGAATCCCCCACCTCCACCAGGAAGGTTAAAACAAATGGTTTTGAGTGACACCCCTGTGTCTGTGTATTGGAAAAGTGAAGCCATTTAGTTTTACATACCCATAAACAGTGATAACTTTCCTTTTGAGATTACTTAATTTTTCATCTAGCAGCACGATCAGATCATAATTATACACTATGTCCAATAAGTTTGATTGATGGTCTGTTATCTGCAACACCACTGAGGTTCTTCCCCTCTGTGAATTTAATGCGCTAGTTCACATCACTGCAAACATCAATAAGATCTGAAGGAATAGCAATTTTCCATTTTTACTCTCCCAATACTGCAAATTTACATAACATGAAATCTCACTGGGCTTATTTGGGTGCATCTGTTTGCACCATAATAAATTACACATTTAAGAGAAATGCCTACATAATCATTTGCCTTTTGCAGATATTTAGCACTTTAGGTTGAATAATTTCTCTTGCTGTACCCACACTTTTGATATTAGTTTCTGTTTAGCACCAGTTTTTTCATCCCAACTGCAGCTGGTGTATTTGTCAACCAGTGGATATGCCATCTAATAGGAGCTACCCTGAAATATAAGAGCTTATGGCACATTTAAAAATACATTAATGAAAGAAACCAGCAGTTCTAATTCACACAGAAGCAGTAGTTTCTGATCAGACAACTATGTGACTCCACTTACTCCTTATTTAAAGATATGGAAAATCTCACACTTCACATATTGCCCAGACACGGCTGATAATTTCTTTTCCTGTGTGTGATTCACCCAGAGGGAGCTGGAGGCGGATGACTCATCAAATATTAACGCTCTTGATGTCACTGTGGATAAAGGAAAATAATTATTTGGCAGATGGGATGGAAGAAAAGAGGATGGGAACAGGACTAAGTGGATCATTGAGGGAAGTGTAAAAGGTCAACATCTTGGGTTTTAGGTGCAAAGAAGGAACATAAAGATGGATGTGATTTATGAAGCTGAATAACTAATGAGACTCATTTTAACTCTGAAGTGAAATTTTCAGAAAAAGAAATCAGAAAGGGAAAAGGCAGATTAGGACAGTGCTGCTGCTCATGTTCTAGGTAGATTTTAAGCGAATCAGCCGTGAGCTTCTGTTCAGCAGCTATACCAACTTTAATGGCTTCTCGGGGGAATCTCAGCAGCCCATTCAAATCTCTTAAGCTTTTCTGTAAACAGTGACTCTGTAAAAGAAATCAATCATTATCTTGTCTATTCAAACCTCAGTCAAAGTGAGCTTTAGGTGTTGTGACAGGGGAGATGTAGAAGAAAAGTGCACACTTGTCTCAATCAGCAGGAGGCATTTCTTTCTTGTATCAATCTAACAAGCGCCCAAACCCCAAAGGATTGTAGTAATCCCTGAGGGAAGTGTTGCTTCATGTCTCAGTTGGAATAATTTGGTTGCACATGTCTAAAAAAGAAGTGTCAAATGTTTTTGTTAGGGAATTCCAGGGGGAATGTCAACTTTAAGCATATTTGTTCATTCCCTTTCTTCTTCCTCCTTCAGAGTGCACTAATTGCCAGGAAAATCGGCATCTTGTAGAGTGTAGGCCTGCTCTTTGTTCTCCTCCATCCCCCAGCTGTCAGCGCTTCAGTTTACAGCTCATCAGCTGTGGGTCGTGTTTTGAACGCGACCCTGGCCCTCTGCTGGCTACAGTTCAAATGTTGGAGTCATTATTTTTATCAGTTACTCATGTACAATAAAAGCTGCAGGACTGGGCCAGACTAGGTTATCTGTGCACGTAACAAAGTTTCTTGGTCATATTAAATGACCTCTTCCTCCTCTAAATGCTCTAATTACCAGAAGGCAGTCAACAGAAAGCCTTAAATCTGTGTTTTAAGTCATGACAATGGAAGAGCGATGCTCCCAATTGATATTCGTATCAGTGTCCTGTTCGCAGGCAAAACACTCCACTTATCACCATTATGGTAATAGGGAGTGCTATTACCATAATGATATGCCATAATGAAAGAAAGAATATGTGTGATTTTAATGACTGTGTCCTGTACTCTTTCTTCTTCCAGTTTTGTTTTCTGGTTTACGGTTTTCGCAGATCACCCTGTGTGTAGTTCAGTTCATGGGAATCAATCCAAATGATCAGAGGGGCTGAACTGGAGTAAACCTGGGCCACTTGCTGCTAAATGTTCATTAAAACATAGCATCTGTCACCACCTGTAATGCACAGTCCTACCTGTGATCCCCCTGCGCTACTGTACACAGACTACTTGTTGCTTTATCGACGAAACCTGTGGAAAATTACACACTTATGTTGAATACGGTCTTTTTTTGTAAAATTCTGTTGTTTTTTAATATTTTAAGGCCAGAAGCAAAAAGAAATCAGATCTCTTCTTCTTGGCCGGAGCAAATTGATGTGTGGTCTGTGTCCAGAGGATCCAGCTCACCTTACAGAGTTAAACTTTCCTCATAGCTAAAGCAGGCTACTATCTGCTTTTTCTTCAGCCAAGAGGGGATTTAATACTACCAATAAAAAATATGGAGTTCTAACTTTACCTTCTCTCTCAGGTGACTCCATCTTCAAAGATCGTGGGTGATCTGGCTCAGTTCATGGTGCAAAACAACCTGACCAGGGCAGAGGTTGAGGAGCGGGCCGATGAGCTGTCTTTCCCACTGTCTGTAGTGGAGTTCCTGCAGGGATACGTTGGAATACCACATGGAGGGTTCCCTGAGCCGTTGCGATCGAAGGTACTGTGCTTCACTCTGTATTCACACATACTGTTATAATGCTAATTTGGATTTTTTTTTTTTTTTTAAAGTCTCATACTTTTATCTGAAGCAAACACACAAATATACACTCATGTTGAATAGTGCATGGATGCAAAAGCACATCTGCAAATGCAGATTGCTTACACACACAAACCAGCATTTTAAAACCCACAATCTTACACATGCTTGGCTTTGTCTGACAACCGAGTCCCCGAGAGGATGCTGCAAAGAAGCTGTTATTGTTCTTCATCATATTTTTCTCTATATCTATCAACTTCTCTCATCTCCCTTCATCACAACTCCAAACACGAGAATATAAACTCTCAGGATCCTGCAGCTTTAAGCCTTTTTGGGAGCGAAGCATGGACGCATGAACCTTGTCACATTGTTCTAAAAACTGTCTGACAGGTTTGGCGTCTTTGACATTTACAAAAAAGAAAGTTGACTGTTTTATTTTTCACGAGGAGTAATGAGATCGTCCTCCCCACACTTGCAGACACACTAGTATAAGAAATGTGAAATATCTGGTCTGTGGTATTACATGCTCCTTTTAAAGGTCAGATGTTTTGTCATTCCTGGTGGCTGCCAACAGGTTTCCTACGCACAGTTACAGCACATTTCCTCCAGCTTTTCTGCAGAAACTGAAATATTTTACCTGTGATTTCCTTGTTTTGTTCTTACCCCGTCACATCCATCTTTAGCTTCAGGTTTTAGTTGCTAAGTTGCATCATTAGAAACCTGTCCATTTACTTGTGTGTAGTCATCTGCTTGCTTTCAACCTTCCATCTTCTCCGTTCTTTGTTTGCCTTTGTGAAACAAACTCCTGTCATCCTGCCAACCTGATGTTTCTGTCTCAGATTCCATATTCCTTGAGAAAACGTCAGCTAACGTTTCTCATTTAGCTTCACAGGCAGTTCCATCCGCGGTGTTTTTTTTTTTTTTTCTCCCAGTTTCAGTAAAGACATCTCAGCCTTCAGCTACCAGCTATTGTTTCTCCATCTGTCACATTTATCAAAGAATGTGGCACTAAGGTCGTATAAATGATTAAAGGATGGGCAGCTAATAATAATTTTCAGTTTTCCTTTATTTAACTTTTTTTTTCAATGAGAATTTTTCATGATTGACAAAGCACACACACTCTTCTGTTGGCTCCTCATGCTTAAGTCATATTTTCTGAGATGCACCATCAGTATTTGTATACCTTAAATACATAGTGAGAAGTTCCCCTGGGGATCCGCTGAACGCAGAAGCATGTGGAAGCACTGCAGAGCGGCTGCGCCGAGCTTTCCGCCCAACTCTCTATTTTATCTGCAGAGTTTCAGAGCGGAACATCTATGTTGTTCACGTGAGGATTGCGTAATCATGCATCATAGAACTGCTTTAAAATGAACAATAAACCAGCAAATAAAAAAGCAGGCCCAGTTCGACTGAATCTCACATGTTGCTCTTTATTTCTTTATGGTGGTGATGTGTGGTGTCAAAACAAGAGGTTACAAAACGACGCAGCTTTCCTTCTCCAAGATAAATGCACGTTTTCCACGCTGTCATTTAAGTGAAACCATCTTGCACCTAACGGCTTGGTGCCAGTGCCTCCGGTGATGAAGAAATATTAATGTTTCAGAGTAAAATGCATCCAAAGTGGACATGGAGTCACTTACTGGCAAAATCCAGTAGATCCACTTTGGTTTTCATCAGCTGATTTCCTGCCTGAACGATCCGCTCTGCTCAGGATCGACAAGGTTTCAAAGCAGCAAAAATAGAATCGACGCATACTTTAGAGAAGCGGCAAGTGGTGGTGCTTCTAGGACGCTTCAGAAACACACAGCAGCGCACCTCGTAAACCAGACCTTTTCAGTACTGTTGCTGCGATCAGCTGCGAAGACGCGTTTAGTGGATCCCAGGGGTGATTCGTCTCTAACCCAACAAGTTGCTAGTTGCTATAGTTATTCAAACCTTTATTGTAATGTCTGCTCACAGCAAACCATAGAACTTTTCTCCAACTTTTAATAACTTAAAGCTTCAGTACAAAACTTTTTTTTTTTATATGTAGCAGTTTTTTTACATATGCACACATTCCCATTTGTAAGTAACGACATGAAAGCTGCTCACTTCAAATACATTTGTTCATGCACGTCTTATCATGGGGTATGTTTGTGATAGAAATAATTATTTTTTTAAAAAAAGCCACGTCTCAGAAGGCCTATATACACAATGCAGACAATCAGCCATGAGGGATGTCTGGGTGTCTTTAATTTTTCGTGTAAAAAAGCAGCTGCACACAATGTGGTTTGAGCTGTCTTCAAAGCTCAGTGCACTCCATGAACCTGGCTGCAGCTTTGTTTCCGTACCGTCTGAATAATGACTGAAGAGTAGCTCCTCTCCACATGAATGTGAAGCATCTTTTATGACCTAAGAGCCTAAAAATGACCCATTTGTTACAGTGTATGTTCTGACAGAATGTTTCACTGGTTTGCTGTGAACCTAGACATGAGAATTCCTCGTTATCTTTTCCATGCTGCATCTGCCTCGCCATGATTATCCTCTCTGTTGTTAATTAGAAAGACAAGATTCCTGCTGCCACATCTTCCAAATTCACTCCACTGAGTCTTGTTTTGTGTTTTTACTCAACACCCCTAGTACTACGGTGATGATTCTCTATTACAAGCAACTGATAAGTTAGTGGAAGTATGTTGTTCCTGCAGCTGTAAAACAAAGTATTTTATTTTCGTGTCTGAAAGTCAGAGATTCATCGCACATGGGATTATTCAGACCCAGTTAAGAAGGTGAAGAAAAAGAGACTAAATCTGGCCGACTGTCCAGACAAATAAATTCTCACTAACTAAATATGCAAGCAAAACAAAAATAAAATAAAAAATTAGGAGCAGTTGAACACATTGAAAACAAATACAATAATAAAGGTATTAATATTACTAACAGAAAAAGCCACAGTGATAGTAATAACAATAGGAAAACTAATAATTATAGGATTATTTGATACAAAATAACCATTTAATATCTGATACCATCAGCAGTTTTAGCCCGATCGCCTCTGGTCAAAACTACAAAAATACTGAAACAACTTTTTGAGCTTGTGCTTCCTGGTTTTTGCATGTTCAGGGTTTTTAAGAGAAATGGAGAAAATCAACAAACCTTAAAGGAAAAAGTTTCATCTGTTAATGCAGACACTCCATCACTATCTGTCTGTGTCTCACACTTCAACAATCAAGCAGTTAAGGTGTAAGACCTCCTCGGAGGAGACTGGTAATGAGCAGGGACTCCAGTGAGCCTGCCATCTTTGAAGTGTCTCTCACACACACAAATTAGTCAGCTAACTTTGAACTGTTAGCTCTGTGACTAATAGCATTGCACAGAGTCCTTTGTCTGCTTATTTCTACACGACACACAATTATACACATGCACTGAAAGATATGATGCAGTACACACTGGATGTCAAATAGTGTGCAAACACAGCAGATGCAACCCACATACATATACAGCATGTACCACTAAGGAGGCATTTTTCATTGTACGTTTTAACTTTATGCACACAGCACAGTGTACACACAATTAACAAATGCATGTGAGCTTAGGGCGACGAGCAGCAATGATTCTTTTAAACAATGTCTGACACACATACACGTATAAAGCTTTGTAGGTTTGCTATAAGCTTTTTATGTTTGCATATTTTTTAGACATTTCAAGAAGCCCTGAATAAATAGGTTAATTGTATGGAGATTCCTTCCTCCCCCGTTTCTGAGTCTCTACATACTTTGTTGAGCAATAAACTAGACTTCAGAAGGAGGAAAAGAAGGGGAGTTCTTTTATTTCCGTAGTCTGTAGGTAGACTGCTGTATCTTGACGTAATGTCCCAACTAGGCCACATTATTAGCCTTTGAGTGATTTTCTGGATCAAGATGCAAACAAATTTCTTAAAATGTCATTGATAGTCTTGCTGCAGCTTCCACTTTAAGTCATTTGTTTTCTGCCTTTTTTTTTTTTCCTTTTTTGGTATAAATATAACAACTTTTAGACTCACATTTCAAAGTTCAAATTAAATAAGAAGTATTTCAGGCCACGGTGAGAGCAGTTCTGGATTATTTCCCAAATATGCTATTTAAGCAGAAATGTCTGCAATTATTACTGATAGTCAAGGTTTTCAGAATAGTGATTAAAAAGTTTGGATTTAACATAACACTTATTTCATTTTAGCAGCAACTTAACAAATGGCCCCTCTGTCATTTGTCATGTTTACAGACAGTAACTTTGCCTTTTAGTCGAACTCCTATTATATTCACAAAAATTCTGCTTTTAACATGGAAATGAAAAAACTGCTGAGGTCAAATCTGTATATTTTACATACATCAAGCAGAAAAGAAAAAAAAAAAAAAAAAAATTATATATATATATATATATATATATATATATATATATATATATATATAATATATATGTATACACATACATTAGGGGTTAGACTTTAACACCTTAATTACAATTAATTAATCATGTAAACATTGATGCATTAAAAGAAAAAAGCGTTTGATTGCAGAACATTTGTCAGTACATGATTTCCTGGTACACCGAACCGATTAAACTGATGCACACACTACCTTCTCTAGACTTAGTAGAGTCTTTCTCTAGACTCAATATTTAGTGCTGTTTCAGACCCTTCAATGAGTCTATTGAAAGACAAAACGAGCATCAACAAGTCTAGCGTCTTTTTCTGGTGGTACCAGGCTTCAATGCAAGACGCTTACAGCAGCTCTTCCATCACAGTGTCTCCAATTACTGAATTTACTATTCAGCCTGCAGCCTGCCTTTCTCCTGCCTCCTGTCCTCCCAGCTGCACTTCAGTGTTTCACATAGTTCAAAGGGTATTAGCCAGCAGAAGCTGAGCGACAACTTTTTCAGTCTCACACTCATCACAGTAACATAGAAAGCAATTTTATCAAAGAATGCAACTTAAACCTGACCAGAAACCGTTAACAGCGCCACACATCCGAGGTATCGGACCAGCTGCTCAGTCACAAAACTCTGATGTGGGAGCAACAAAACCGATGCAGTCGCTGGCAGTGCAAGACACAGGTGAAGATAGTCTTTACACATCTGTGTCAAGGCTAAACATAAGTTCAGCTTCCACTACAGATGTGCTACAGGGGCTTTGTACTATGTAACATTTTCTATTAAATTCTTCCGATTCAGCTGATACGCCCGGACTTTGCCATGATTTTATAATCTGGTAAATGGCTCTTGTTGGGGAAAATTGTTATGAGTTTGGTTTGTATTAAGTATTAGACATATATGCATTGATTTGCTGTGATCCTGCTGTGTTTTGTGTCTATGCACAAAGCTTTCTTTAAGTTATATGATCCTTGTCTGGAATATGCAGACAAAGTCTGAGACAGGAAGAGTTTCCTGCAGGGCATCTGTTTTTGTCAGCTGCTTGGTTGACCAGTTGTTAAAGGTTAAAGGTAATAAAGTAATATAGTGAGTGATTGATGCTTAGTGAGCTCAGTTTAGCTTCGGAGGAGAGAATGATTGTTTTCTGTGGTCTGCCCAGCAACTAGGAGGAGTTAAGCATGGTTTATAATCGGATGTTACTTCAGCATCTGCAGAGAGCATTCTCTCTCCAAGCTCCAGCGTGTGCTTGTATTAGTTTATAATAAAATGTTCATTGTAAGAAGACAGTTGACTCTTAGATGTATTACAACTTCTCAAGACCAGAGTATTTTCCACCACACTCTCCACTCAACCCAGCTGGAAATTTTCTCCATCTGTGCTTCTTTCATTACCTTTCTCATCCAAAACATGTCAATATAGCACTTTAACAGATGTCTCTTTTTTTTTTCATCAGTACAGCTTTGACATATTGTATGAATGTTTTATCATAAGTTCCACCTACTTCTTTTTTACCATGGCGATCTCACACACACACACTCAGAAAAATGACACAACTTTGAGCGGGAAGTTCTGATAAACTGTTTCCCTTCTTCGGCATCCTTTGTCTTACATCTTGTCTCTTAACCTTCCTAATGACCTCCTCTTCTCTGTTTTAACCCAACCAGGTGCTGAAGTCCCTTCCCCGCATTGAGGGGCGTCCCGGCGCTACTCTGCCACCAATGGACTTCAAGGCCCTGGAGGAAGGTCTCCGAACCGCTCACGGTGATGATATCACCGCTGAGGATGTGATGTCAGCAGCTATGTACCCCAAAGTGTTCCAGGAGTTTAAGGAATTTACATGTAAGCCAGCAGTCTTGACTTTCAAGCTGTTCTAAGCAATTATGTGCAAAAATCAACATACATTGTTGAGGCACATATCTGAATATGTTTAGCAAAAAGAAATGGACGGGTCATCTTGCTTAGCGGGCATTTTCCCAGTGGACTAAAATGTTCTTTGGCCACAACACCTTTATTTACTGGTCTGACTGGTGCATAAAACAGAGATCAGCGGTGCAACAAACACTGGCCTGGCCAGAACTTTTTGTCTTCGCCACTGGTCCATAAAACCAGTTGGTCTGCAGCCCATTGGTTCTGTTCTAACCGACCCGATGCCAAACCAACCCTGTTTGGGTTTAAAGAGCGTCTCGAGCAGTGGATGCAGCTAGCTGTCAGACCTGAGGAGAGAAAATGGAGAGGATGTGCAGAGAAACAGCAGAATTTAAAAGAAAAAAGAAATTCTGACAAATTTCCAAAACTAATTGACAGGTCGACCACAACAAAACCTTCATCAGTTGCCGTGTGATGATGGCAGAGGCTGTGGTTAGCTTCCTTGTTTTAACATCACTGAGGTTCTGTTCATTTTATTAAACAATAAACATGCTAATTGTTTACAAAGTTATGACAACGTTATAACACACCAATTAAAAAGCTTTTTTTCTTACACTTAGGAAACGAGTCGATAATGTCAGTGTTTCCAGCTGGTTAACTGGGTGCGCTCACTGGTTTAAAAAAGCAGATCTTTAGTTTTCTTTTTTATTTTATTTTCTGGGATTAAATTCTCTAAAAAATTTAGATTATTTTATTCTTGAATGTTATCAGAATATCATCAGCTTTCTGATTTTTACTCATTCATTGTTATTTGTTGTGGGTTGAAACAGTAGATACTTTTTGGTCAAAATGTATCAAATTCAGCTTCTGTGTTGATGGACAGTATACAGAAATAATTCACCAAAATGTTTTGTTTTGTTCCTGTTTTTTAATCAGTTTACAAATGTGTCCAGATGTTAATACTGATACAGCTGTTGGCTCTTTGTCAGAGAATCAAATAATTTTGGATCTGACTGAATCATCATGTTTAATTAGAAAAAAAAAGAGAGAGAGCAGGGAGTAGAAAAGAAAATCTCCATTCAGTCATTAGTTGAACCTGAATGAGAAAACATCTGGAAAGAGAAGCAGACATTTTTTTTTTCACCGTGTCCAGGAGTAATTTATATTTCTTAACAAATTAGAATATTAGACACATTTAATGTGTCTGTTCTGATTCCTGACCCTGCCAACTCACTGCGTGGCTTCGGTTGTTCCACGGTTGATAGTTGCATCTAAAGGAGTGTAAAGATTTGTAGTGTGCATGAATGAATCGGGCAAAATACCGATTTTATTTATTTACCACACTCACATTTCTGTTGTCAGTGGACTTTGGGTGATCTTAACTCAAATACCACCTTAATTATTGCATCTTGCCCCAAACAGGAGAAAGAAAAAAAGAGCATAACTCTTGTGTAGACTTTAAAGATGGCAGTGGGAGTTTGTTTGAAGCATCATGGCGGGATTAACCAAAGCTTTAAAATGAGCAGCACAGTGACGGATATGGATATAAAGTGGTGGAAACCTTCTGTAAAGATGTTTAATTAGCCAGCAGTTGTTACGTTGAGGTTATACAGAACCACGGCCTTAAAGTCACCTGTGTTTTCTAATTACTTTCTTCCTTTAAATCATTAACTTTTTTTTTTTTTTTTTGACCAGATCTTCAGTCTGTCTGCAGATTGTTGTGTGTGCCCGTGGACACTTTCACATGTCTGTTTGTAAAGGTTTATGTAACTTGAACAGTGCTTAATACACACACTGTGTTGTGTTCATTTGTCTTTCCCCAGCAAACTTTGGCCCAGTGGATTGTCTCAGCACCAGACTGTTCTTGGATGGACCGAAGATCGCAGAGGAGTTTGAGGTGCACAAAATTGAAGCGTTTTTAATCTAAAATAGTTTAATTTAAAATGAGCATCATCAGTAGTTGTAAAATCTACACCACTGTCTAACTGTAATTTACCACTGGCTCTTTTACCATGTCTTTACACAATGGCTGCTTTGTCATTAGTTGGTTCATCAGTTATGACAACAAATCAGGTGTAGGTGTGTGTGTGTGTGTGTGTGTGTGTGTGTGTGTGTGTGTATGGCACAGCCAGCGTTGTAGCTATACATTGTATCTAAAGGTACTTTATCATCATTTGGTGCAAAGATGCCTCAATTGTTCTTCCTTTAGATGCATTCAAACATTTTTATGGTTTTGTTTTTTGTACCAATAGTTCACAAGAAACAGCGATATTGTTTAAAAGAAAATAATCTGACTGGCAGGTAAATGGATCCTGTAGAATTCACTGCGGAATATGTTCCATCAAGTCTCCGCTGTTTTCTGTAAGATCATGCATTTTAAATATATAATCTTAATATTCTATCCAACTATAACACTTCTTTTTTAAAGCTACTGTAATATCACATAAGAGTATTATTTATAAGAAATAATCTTTCCATCCCAATGGGGCCAATATCTCAGTCCAAACTGTATCTGCAGATGATTTCTGAGGAACATAAAGCCTGTTTCTTCTCTAATGGAAATTCAACAAACATGGAGTCCAATGAAGGAACGAAGCTAAGCTGAATTCTTTGACATGCAGATAAATTTGTTGACTACTGGGTGAGAAATAAGTGTGTGGCACAGCTGTACAGCAGTTGAATCCAAAGCGAGGATGAGTGTAGAATATACATCTGTAATCAGCCAGTTTAGTAAATTTTGCATGAATTGAATCAGCAGGCCAGGAACAAGTTTTAACATCAGCTAGTATGCAGTCGTTGGAAATATATTTGACATGTGCCGACTTGAAATTTCATTCAAAACAGGCGACACACTGTTTGTATCCAGCAAGTTCAGCACAACAGGGGGCTTTTCCACAGAATGACAGCAGAAGGAGCAAAACTTAGACTGAAGAGTTCAAACAAAGACTGAAGAGTGAATTTAAAAGAAGTTGTGGAGACAACTGACAGTAACCTTGGTGACAGATCAATGAGGAATTTAGCTTTGCAGGTCTGTGCATCCTGCCGTGTAATGATGCACAATCCTGGCTTGGTATGTTAAAAACTGCAGCAGAGATAGTCAAAGGAAAACGCAGAACATTTTACATTTGGAAGATGGAAAATGTTGGGAAAAGTATAATAAGCTCTGAGAGGAACAGGCAGAAAAAAGATGAATGGATTAGATTTTAAGAGATCAAATATTTAAATCTTACATTAAATAAAAAATAATAAAAGAAAATCTGAAATAAACAGAACATTAACAGTGATCTTAAAAGCAGCTATTTTAACTTAACAAAGAAATGCATCAGTAGCGTCTTTATTAACTTTTGCATCTTGATGTGTTTCAGTTCGTTTCTCTTAAATGTAACTTCATAATAGAAGAATTTATTTCTGAAGATATTTGAAAATCAACTTTTAAAACTGTTGCATAAATGTGTGAGGCTGCCGCAGGGTCATTTGAGTAATCTTCTCAGCTTTTGTGCTGGCAGTGTTTTTGTTTTACTGGTTAGATGAGATTTGTCCAAAGCTCTTCTGTGCGTTGCCTTGAATTTATTGTGGAAGTAGAGTAGATGTGTGAAGCTTAACTGCACTCTGCATCAGACTCCCAGCAGGAGGCACACTTCTTTTCTAACCTGTAAACACACCTTATCATAAATCTGTTCCCCCTACACCTTATTTTATTTCTTTTTCCTTTTTGGATTCTTTGATTTCTTTATGAAGAATTCAGATTTTGACGACATTGATTCTTCGCAGCCAGCGGCAACCATGTTTAATTACCGCTTCATATCACTGCAGTAAACCAGTTTCAGGCAGCCCGTAATTGATTTTTGCTCTGAGGGGCATTGGGAACACTCGTACTACTTTGGTAGTATATTATCATAGGAAAAAAAAAAACTGTTTTAATTTTGGGCTGATTCAATGGAGGGACAGACCCCCCACCATCACCTCCCCAATTAGTTTGAGGTTATTGGATTTGAAGCAGTCAAACAGTCCAAACTGTGTGACTCAAATCCCTGCAATAGATGAAATATTCAACATAAGTAGCTTTCCATCAACAAAAGGTGCAGTTTAAAAAGAAAAACACAACATTTCTAAGCATTGCCTTTGGCAAGATTCTGTTGTAAACTTTAAAAGCCAGTCATGAAGTGTAGAAGTATTTTTCTACTTTCCAGACACATTTAATTGTATTTTTTATTCTGTGTCACTTGATTTTACTGTAAATCCTGAAAGACCCAGTTTTTTAGGAAATAATGAAATGATATCAAAACTGTGACATGGAGAAATGGCTGCTTAAAGCCAGTTTTTATTTACCAAGTTACTGTGTGATGTTGACCTGGAAGCAGCCACTGTGCAGGTGCTGCTTCTGGAGGAGCCTCAACTCTCCAAACTTTTGTCTCGCTATGGGGAGATATGAGCTCACGGCCTCTTAGGGCACATTCACACCAGGATGGTGGAGCGACTCTGTTCCATTGGGCAGCGAATGCTGAGAAATGTCACAGCTTTATCTGATGTGCTTTGCTGCCTTGGACAGAAAACAGTAATCCCTCCCTTTAAACACCAAGTCTTGCAGTCTTGGGGGTTTCGATTTTGGCTTTGCTATTAAATGTACCTATTTTGTTCAGCTCTTAATTTCTAGTTAATACTGATATTTTTGGAGCAAGTTGTGCCAAACAAAAAAAAAATCTAGAAAACTATACATAACATCGGTTTTATTTGGTCATTTTGAGTTAGAGGAGACTTAGCTAAAGAGTTGGGTTTAAAATGCTGTGTTAAAGTAAAAATCAATGCCAATAATTTCCATTATTTCATATTTATGTTGATATTGGCCGATAATATTAGACATCTCTCGTATTAAAACCTAATATAGTTTTCACAAAAGCTGCCAAGAGGCTGCTCTCTGCATTAATATTGTATTTACTTAACTGGAAGGACCTTTTGTGTTCACACTGTAAACAAATAAAACCCGGGTTCACTTGCAAGTTGACCATGATCTTCAGTTTTTAAGTGGAATGTGGTTAATTTGTTTGGTTATTCACATTAAACCAAACATAATATACTATCTGTGGAAGTGGACCAGGGTTCATTTAAAGGAGAGCAAACTATGCAAGAGTGAATGCATCTTTAAGGCTCACTTGAGTTGAAGTTTATTGGTTGATATGACAGAGACATATTAATAAACATTACTGTAAATATAGTAGCATTAGCCAAATGGCTATTTTACTTCTGCAGTGGAAATTAAAAAAAAAAAATCAAACAGAGCAAGAAAAAGTCTCACACACACAAACAACCACGAAGATAAAAGTACCTGGCTGCTTTCCACTGCTTCCCTCTGGGAGGTTGTTTGGTCGTCCCTGCTCTCTTTTTCTGCGTTGGCTGCTGGTTTCTTGGGACTTGGGGCCCTGACTCCTGGAGGGAGTGCGGTTGCATTTGCATGATCACTCAACAGGAGTCACCCTTAAAGGTGGAGTATGTAAGATTTTCAAGATTTTCAAAATAAATTAACTAAAGAAATAACTACAATCAGTTAGTTTTTTTTTAAACATGTAGGTTCCAGTCTGTCCATATTTGATGCATTATTAAATTACAAGTTTAATTAATGACAAAGACCCTTCTTAAATGTTTGCCTAACAGTAAAAAAAAAAAAAAAAAAAAAAAAAAAAGCTTTTTGTCATTTGTCATTAATTAAACTTGTAATTTAATAACGCATCAAATATGGACGGACTGGAACCTACATGTTCAAAAAACTTTCTAATTATGATTGTAGTTATTTTATTAGTTAATTTATTTTGAAAATACTGAAAGTCTTACATGCTCCACCTTTAATATTTAGTACACACACACACCTACACCCTGCGCTGGGGATGGGCGATGTGACCTAAAGAAAAATGTATCCCGATAATTCCTGGTGTTTGTCATGGTAACGATAAAAAGGACGATAAATAAACACAAATTTAGCTGAATTTTTAACAATAAATTTATCACCAAAGTAACACTAAATGCAACTGAAAGCCCCATTTGAGGTCAAATTCCACCTTAAAAATATTAGGGTGGATGTAAGTAAGTAATTGGCTCAAAAACTGAATCAAATTATTCTCTTATTTGAATTGCAGTCATGTAAATGAAATAATTCTTTTATTAAGCAATATGTGAGCTGTAATCGTTTGTAACTATAAATTACAAACTATATTTTGTCACACATTCCTACCCTGCACAGACACACGTATACCTGCTCCTAGCTGTTCGAGGTTTTTACACTTTTTTCTTTTACAAGTCCTTCTGATGTTTGTTTCTCTACAGTTTTACAAGATGCTTAGTTTTATTTAGTTTTTTTTAATCCAGTTTATTGTTCTTGCTTAAAGAAGACTCGCTTCCTTTGACTACATGTAATTTATGATGAGACACATCTGGTTGATGTAAGTTTTATAATTGAAGGAAGTTGCATATTTTAAATTGGCATTTTCTCCTAAAGCATCATAAAATTGTTTTCACTTACTTTTCCTAGAAAGTCTTGAAATAATGCATTAAACTGCACTTACAGACAACATGAGTGATATTTGATACATAATGCATCAGTGTCCTCCGGTCCCACAGTTCCTATATATTTGATAACTGGTGTTTCTAACTAGTCTCAAATATTGATGATCTGGGACTCAAAGAGGGACATAAAAAGTTAAAACATAAATATCCGTCACTGAAGGGGAGAAAATCAGGTTGCTCACATGAGCCGTTTCATGCAGGTGAACTGGAAGGACACAATGTAGGTGGTGTGTGTGACGGGTTGTCTCAGTAATTATTAGGTGTTCCTAATAGACACCTTATTCTGGTGTTGGAGAATGGCACTTTTTGCAGCGCTGGCTGAATAGTGGAGCTACAGGAGCCGTGTCAAAGCATAAACGAGCCCAGACAAAGGCAGATACTACGCTTTGCTACCATGGGAACTAAAGTGATTTTGATGCTGATTTCAGCACCGAATCTTTGAGTGCTGAACAACACCAAAATCCTCAAGTTGCTGATGTCATGGGAATTTGATGTAAAGGCTCTCACAGTGATCATTTAGTATTGTTTAGCAGTTTATTTTAACCCAGTTACTGACCCTTTCTGCCTGCTTTAGGTGGGGAAACACGAGCACTTTGATCTTTTTAATCGCAATGTGTCATGTCAGAAATGTTCTGCAGATTAATCTGTGTGTCACTGTTGCTTCGCCCTACTAATTCTGACAAACTTGGATCCCATTTAGGCACATGCGCCAATGACAACAGTGAAATGCTAAGTAGTGCACACACGCACAAATATACTCCTACATACAGACTACAGTTCTGTCTATTGCTGTCATTCACCCACACATGCATACGGCACAAACAGGAGAAGTAAAACACTGACCTGTGTGTGTCTGGTGCATGACTCAGTTTTGGTATTTATCCCGTTTGACAGAAACATGCAGACAGATTTTGAAAAACATGGACAAATTGATGCGCAGCATGTCACCTGTAATGTGCACTGAAACCACCTCCTAACCTCATTGTGGTTGTCACAGGTGACAAGTCATTTCTAAAGTCTGATAAAGACCGGATGCTAAGCATAATGTAAAATGTGTCCCAGTCAGTAATATTGTAGCTCTGAATGGATAAGCAGATGATGCGAGGGCTATTAAGATGAGAGCACCACAGATGTATCGCTGAGATATGGAACATGCAAAATACACAAGAGATGCTACCACAAGAGTAGTACCAGATAGCAAAACAGCAGGCAGCTGGATGATTAGTTAGGTTAGGATGAATTAAAGGAGAATCCTATTGACTTGAAACCTATTTAAGCTGTTTATCTGAGTGTTTTAAAAAAACTGAATAATAAATTGACTGTACTGGAGTTTATCATGACATGGTTTACAGATTAATGTTTACGCCCTTGTCACGACCCGGCTAGGAAGTCAAGAGAAAAATTAAACAAGGCAGAACTTAAACCAAAGATAAGTGTTAACATATAAAGAACTGTCCAACAAAACCAGTTTAAACAAGATGAAGATATTATCTGAGCAGTGGGTTGACGTTTCTTAACTGCATTAAGTGACTGCATTTTTTTTTTTTTTTTTTGTCTTGTCCAGCATTTAAGCAAGCAGACTGATGTCCTGGATGCTGTGTTCTGCTGAGCAAATTTATTTTGCCAAGGGGAACTTTTATAGATGTAATGATCCCCTTGTATTTCTGGATTCTTATTTTATTTTTATGTTTGTTTTGGATAATTGTTTGGATTCCAGAGTTTATGCTGCTGGACCAGACCGGAGAGGACAGAAGACATAACTGTCCAAACCGGTTATGAAGGTGCTGTTGCTGCAGTCTTATTGGTTGGACCTCTGGCTGCTTTTACGTAGAGGTGTAGTTTTGATGTGTGTGCGTGTGCTGCTCTGTCTGGAGGTGAATTTGGGCACGTGCATCCAACTACAGCTTGATGTTAGGTAAACTACACCAACATTCAGAAAGACACCCTGGCTTCTATTCCAGGGCCGACTGTGTCTCTGTTTCCACCCCACCTTCATTCTGTTGCGCTCCAGCTGCAGCAGCAGCAATTCCCTTTGCTGCTCACGTCCATAAAAATAGAAGGAAAAACAAGTCATTCTCACCCTCAACTTAACCGCACAAAATGCATTTTTTTCATCTGGAAATCAGCCCAACTGGTTGCAGGGCTGTGGTGTAAATGCCAGTCGTGAATGAGGGCCTGCACGTATTATTTTACAGAGTGAAGACGACTCTTTGATCAGCCAGGAGAGGCAGAATGAAACTGCAGATAACAAGTTGAGTGAGTGGTGTGTTTTTGTTTTATGGAAAAGAGCTGGACAGTCTGGAGGCAGAGCCAACAACAAATGTACATAATCTGCAGTATATTCACTTAAATATACATAAAAAATATTTCTTACCTTTTTTAGAATAAGAGTGACTTTTTATTTTTCCATATTTTTCCTCTTTTTGTTAATTTTGAAATTTGGGGAAAATTTATATTTCATAACAATTATGAACAACTTAGGGGTTAATAGTAGACAAAACTTTCCACTTATCGTCCTGGTAACATAAATACAGGATTAAACATAAGGAAGACCGATAAAGATCTTTTATGCAGATTAAAGATAAGTGTTTCTTCAGGAACATTCACATCAGCCTTTTTGATGCGAATCAGAGTCCATTTGCTTGGAAAGTCCCCTTCTTTTGGGGAAGTGTAAACGCGCGAACGAATTCTGATTCGGACCAAAGAAGCGAACTCGGCCTGCCTACAAACACAGGTCTCAGCATGTTTCAAATGGACCAAATATGGGAAGCCAACTACAAAAAAGAGTCATTTACTGCATTTGATGTAGCATTGCATTGTGGGTAAATGCATAGCGATCGCATTCAGAGTCTTCTGCTTCGTCTGTTGTTCATACTGCATCCATTGTTGCAGTGTATTTCTGCAGTATACTTTCATAGACAAAGTTAAAAAAAAACAAAACAGCGATAGTTTTGTCTCCATTTTTAACTCGCAACAGAGTTTTCTTCTTCATGCTAGATATTAGTGCAGCGCCACCTATGTAGTGAATGGGGATATAACATTGTAAACGTTTGGCGTGTTTGATCAAAGTGCAGCTTGAATACAATCTCTCTGAATGGATACACCCCCCTACAACTGAGCCGAGTCCCCAATCGGACTGAGTGCAGCAGACTATCCTGATGGGAATGCACCCTTTAGTTGGGGCATGTCCATCGTTTGACTTAAGTAACTTTGTCATCCAAAATGTAGCAATCACACAGTCTTGTGTAAAGGTAACCAGTAACATCAGAGGCTGCAAGGACTGGGATTTCCATTAGTTTATGTAATGAGAGTTTTATGTCAGTCTGATGAGATGGAGTACTGAAGTTGTATCTTTAGCTGTGGGTACACACACATCTCACATAAAATCCTCCTCAGAGGAGTAATCATTTAATAGGAGCAGCTATGAGGAGACTTAGTGCAGGAACCACCGTTACAAAAAGAAGTTTTGTTTTTTGTGTCTGACAAAACGGCACAAACTAGAAAGAAGCTGAGTTAAAAGAAGCTGCATAGAGAAACTGGTAGCGATGAAGATTATCTGGCAG
Organism: Telmatherina bonti; assembly: GCF_933228915.1. Classification (NCBI taxonomy): domain Eukaryota; kingdom Metazoa; phylum Chordata; class Actinopteri; order Atheriniformes; family Telmatherinidae; genus Telmatherina; species Telmatherina bonti. Next base: position 25,503,926 of record NC_136616.1, on the reverse strand, counting down.
AGAGAAAGCAGAAGTATGCAAAGAAAGTGTTTGTTACCGGATGAGGAGTGCAGGAAATAGATGAAGAGCAAGATCACCGAGAGAAATAGAGACGAAATAAAATGGAGATCAATGTGTATGTGCAGCAGGGTGTATTTTAGTCTCTGCATGGAGACTTGGCTAGGAATATCAATGGAGACACAGCAGCCAGAGATAGCAGTGTGGCAAACAGGGAGGCTGGGAGTGGAGGGCTCGTGGAATAAAGGTGGATAAACACAACGCAGAGAGAGCTGGACAGCAGATAAAAGAGAAGCTGAAATGGGCAGATGAAGGAAACTGATAATAGCAAGAGTCAGTGAGTCCAAAAAGAGAAATCAAAATAACAAAACAAAATTTAAAAAAAAAAGAAAAACCAGCTATACACTGGAGAGCTGACAGAGATTGAAAGCCAAAAAACAGATATAAAGTCACACTGGAGGATCCCCCAGTGTGACTTTATATCTGTTGTTTCTTCCTGCATGTCAGTGTTTACATCGCTTATCTTCTTTTTGATATCAGTGTGTGGTAAAAGTCCGTCTGAACGTCGTCATGTGCTGGAAACTTTATTCAGACAAGAACTGAAATCTGAATCTAATGCATGGAATAATCTGGTTAATGTAAAAATGTTTAATGCAGGTGGAAATCAACTTTTCTCACACGAGAAACCAAACCTTCAGGGCTTTTTCCATGTTTTAGTGCTGTGTCAGAGCAAAGAACTGCTAACATCAGGAAGCATGCGAGCCTGATCAGTTCACATGTTGCAACCATCTCGTTTACAAACCAGTCAGTGGAGCATCTGCTTTGCTTAATTCAAAGGAGAATAAAATGGATGTGATGTAGAAGCAGCAGTGGAAAAACTGTTCAGTGTATTCTACATATAGCTGAATGAAAACAAATCCATTATACCATCATCAATAATCCAATTTATAATGACTCTGTTCAAATTAAGTCATAAAACATTATTACGGAGCTAAAAGACAGAGGAACATGAAACTCAATGTTCTCGTTTTCCTGCTGTTCAGTAATTTATTATCACCCGTCGTGTTTGGTACAGTGTGCTTTTCCCACCACATGTTCTTCTTTACTTTGAGCCTTTTCTCTTCTAAGTGTTGCTTTTCTCTATTTTAGAGTAGAATGATTGAAGCTATGTCTTCTTAAACATGTGGGATGACAGCTTACGCTTTTTGTGCAGCTGTTCCATGTTGACTCCTGACGTCAGCTGATGGTCCTGAATGCAGTCAGCCAGAACAGATGTAGTGTAGAAACACACACTGAGGATTCATAACGGCGTGAATGAATCTGGTTTGGTGCACAGACAAATCCAGGTTGACATTTCATAACCTCACAAGTACGACTCACGTTAAAAAAAAACCCAGCTTGTCGTAAACTAGACTGTTGACATGAGAAACATCAGTTACAAGGAAGACGGCTGAAGAAGTTGTTATCCTGTACTGTCGTTATAACAACAGAGGTTCAGGAGTACAATAGAGATGTTTGAAGTGACATAACAACTTGGGTCTGTCTGTGGACATTGTATCATGTTTGAACTGGCTCTACCACGAGTCTTAACCCAGCACTGGGACCACTTTGGTCAAAAACAGGTATCAGACAACTTAGTCAGGATAAAAGTAAAGTCAATGAACTTACACTGAATTATGCTGTTAACATTTTCATCTTTCTCTGAGAACCCGCAGCAGTCGAAGTCAGTGAAACCACAGCTGACTTCATTTGGATATTACCATTCATTCATACTGGTACGAAGACAAGGTCCATATTTATACCTCAGTCTCTTATAGTGTGGGAACCTTGAGCTCTGAGTCTCCCATACAGGTTTATTGTATCTGCGAACAATTGCATTCTTATCGTCTTGGTTACCAGAACCCTTTTTTTTCATGCGTAGCCTTGATTTAAAGATAGAAAAGATATATTTGACAGATTTACAAGATCGGATTCTTACTAAGGTCAAGTTGAGCTCATTTTAAATTATCCATATTTACAACATAAAAGCATTTAGCTGCTTTTTGGAGAAATCTGAGGTATCCATCCATCTATTTTCTTAACTGCTAAGTCCAATTCAGGGTTGCTGGTAAGCTGGAGCCTATCCCAGCAACCCGCAACAGTCACCAGTCCATCACATGAAATGTTAAGTACAGATGTTTCCACAACAACACTGTTGGTCAGCTAGAAAGTAAGAGTCAGACAGATGTCTTCTTTAATTTCACTCATGGAATTAATTTGTTTTTGTTGTTTTTTTTTTTTACTTAAATTGCAAACATTGACAATAAACCAACACCACTGTGGGTTTCATTAGAACACATTGGGCGAATCACTTTCACATCAGCCTTTTTGATTAGAAACACAGTCCGATTGTTCAGAAAGTCCACTTTAAGCTAAAAAGTCACTTCCTGCATTTGGCAAAGCATTGCATTGTGGGTAAATACCTAGCAATCATATTAAAGGTCCGCTGCCTCGTCTGTTGTTCAAACTGCGCACATTGGTTCTGGCAGAGGTTTCCTTCCTGTTAAAAGGGAGTTTTCTCCTTTCCACTGTCGCCAGTGTGCTTGCTCAGGATGGGAGATTGAGTTGGAGCTTCCAACTCAATCTGTTGGTTTCCTGATATAGGCTAGTATGAATTGGCTTTCATTATATTTTCTTTGTAAAGCGTCTTGAGATGGCATTGCCGTGATTTGATGCTATATAAAGTTGAATTGAATTATATTGTTTCAGTGTATTTCTGCAGGATACTTGCATAAGACTAATAAAAAACCCAAAATTGCGATAGTTTGGTCTCCATGTTTAACTCGCAAGTGGAGGAAAGTTTTCTTCGTCACGGGGTCTTGTCTTCTCTTTTGCTAAATACCAGTCCAGCACCACCTTTGATGGGAATGGGGATATATTATTCTGATGGTTTGGCTCGTTTGACCAACGTGAACGTGATCTCGGTCCACATGGACACACCCTTCTACAACTGAGCCAAGTCCCCAGTCTAGTGGACTATCCTGATGTGAATGCACCCTTGTTTTGTTTTTTAACAAAAAGGGATTAACATAATAACTTAAAACTCCATTAATGTCTGTAAAAATACATTTAAATTTTAAAACACTAAGAAACAGAAAACATCCCTGACTAAAACTGAACAGACCCAATATATTAAAAATTAATTCCTCCATCAATAATTTATCAAAAAAAAAAAAAAAAAGAAATGGTTAAGCAGATTAATTTAGCAGTCATTGACGTTGGTAAAATGTCCCTGGCTCATGTTTTTATCAATGTTTCAGTGCATTGAAATATGTTGTGGTGCAGCATTTTGATGATAAATATTAGTTTTGTTAATGTTCCAAGTCCATTATTACAAGTTAATACTGGGAAACGTCCTCACGGCAGGTGGAAATAACTGGAAAAGAGGAGGAAACGTACGTTTCACTTCACCAACTTCACTTAATTTCAGAAGGTTTTACAGTCTGTTTTTATTGCCTCAGTAGAACGTGTAAATTGAACACGTTGGTATTAATTCCTCTTCTCTGAACTCATTTCTGTCCTTGTTCTGATCCTCCTCCACACTCTGTCCCCCCAGGTGGAGCTGGAGAGAGGGAAGATCCTCCACATCAAGGCCCTGGCATTGGGCGACCTGAACAAGGCCGGTCAGAGAGAAGTCTTTTTTGAGCTGAACGGCCAGCTGAGATCTGTGCTGGTGAAAGACACAGTCGCCATGAAGGTACGCAGGACATCTGGAGGGAGGGGGGAGAGATGGACAGTTGTTGATGGGGTTTATGGAGCTAGGAGGATGTTGCTATGGTTCCCTGGATGACTGACTTATTTTGTCCCTTTATCCAGGAAATGAAGTTCCATCCGAAGGCTCAGAAGTCGATCAAGGGTCAGGTGGGAGCACCCATGCCTGGAAAAGTCTTAGAGGTCAAAGTCAAAGTTGGATCCAAGGTCAGTTAATTGACAACTTCTGCTTTTTCATTTCATTTGAATCTTTAATTTGTGCATAGAAACCCCAAGTGAAGTATACTTTGGTCAGCACACCCAAGCTAAATCTGCCTCCTTTTCCAGAATTATTAGTTCTTGTTATTATCTGCCTTCTCTGAAATCAGCTGGCTGCCCATTTTGTTTTCCGTGTTTGAAGATTTCCCTGCAGCTGCTTTCAAACTTTCCATTTCTTCTACTTAACCTGTTTTTCCTTTATTAATTTATCTTCAAGTGCAGTGAAGTAATCTAAACCGTGGCATTTCTACAGTGAGATCATTCACCAGAAAAGATGTTAGTTTATGTTGCGTAACTGGCTGAGTGTCTCTGAAGGCCATAGAAACTTGTTTACTGGAAATGTTTTGATGGCAAAAGAAGCAACAGACACTTGAGTAAAGCTAAAAGATCTTTAATGCAGAAAAAGGTTCCTTCATGAAATGACCCAGAGGTGCCTTATCTGTAACAAGTTGAATTTTCTAAATGCTAAGAAAAATAGCGGAAGTACGTTTAGTCTCTCCTTTATTAAAAGATGAGACGATGATTCTGTTCTGTAATTTCATCAATGCAATTAATTGTTTAGTTTTGTTTTTAAACTTAATTTGCAAACATTGACAATGAACTAACACCAATGTGTGATCCATCAGGGACACTCGGAAAACCTGCAGGACCAGGATTAAGGATCCCTGGCTTAGAGCAAATCAGCCTTTTTGATCCGATCCAGTTATTCTCTAATTAATAGACATTACTATCTGAGAAAAGAAAACTACACGTTCTTTTAATGTTACAAACCAAAAGTCTGAATTACCACCAGAAAAAGACACTAGACCTGTTTATGCTCTCTTTGTCTTTAAACATTGCTAATTATCGCGCCACTGGGGCTAAATTAGTAGCAGAGGTACCATGTGCATCAGCCCAATAGGTATATTAGGAAATTGTGCTCTAACAAAAGTTCTGCAATTAAAATGTGATTTAACATGTTAAAGTCCTGCCCCTACTCTTTAGCCAAACCCTACAGAGGTGCCAATTACTGACACCTAATCTAGAACATGTAATACACCACTGATGAAGCATGTGCTTGAATACATCAGTTTCATTGGACACATTTTTAACAAAGATTATGTCCAAATAGGTCAGCAGATTTCATGAAGTCTCACTTTTAAATATAATCATCTAAACGACCAAATCCAGTGAAACCAGGGGTGTCCAAGTCCTGCAGGTTTTCCATGTATCCCTGTTTCAACACATCTGGCTTCCATTAAATGGATCCAACAGCCAGTGAAGTTCTGCACAATGAGTGATTAGTTGGAGAAGCTGCAGGACTGAGGCTGTTTGAGGACCGGAGCTGGGAACTGTGTTAAACATTCATTACCGACTTCCAGGTCTGCAACTCAGATGTATTCTGGTCATTTTCAGCACACAAACTAAATTTTAGTTGTCTTCTCTGCTTTTGTGTGGATCCACCATCTGCCATAAAAGCAAATCTTCAGCTTTGGCTGCTGGGTTTAGTAGTTACTTTCATACAAACTCTCTGTCCTTGCATTGACAGGTGGAGAAGGGCCAACCGCTGTGTGTCCTGTCTGCCATGAAGATGGAGACCGTGGTCAACTCTCCCGTGTCTGGCACCGTGAAGGCTGTTCATGTGTCACCTGACGCCTCTCTGGAGGGAGACGACCTGATACTGGAAATTGAGGAGTAGATTGAGAGGGTACAGGTGGAGGGAGGGAACAGCAGGAAGTACTGACAATCTGATCCTGAAAATGGAGAGAGGTGGAGGAGTAAAAGCACATCTTTTTTCTGCGACCCTTAGTATGTGCATAGTTAGACCACGTGCACACAATGAGAGCCCTATGCATATCCTGACACCTGATGGATGTAAAGATCAGATGAGGTTTGACTGTCTGAATTACTTTAATGGAAATTTTCTTGTAGCTTTTTAATTCCTAGTTGTAGTGGTTAGCTCAGTGATGACATCTTTACTAATGTTCTGTCACGTTAGAGATCATGACATCAATATCTTAGATGCATTATATGTTAAAATGGTGATACATTCCACTGCATTGATGATGGTCTTAAATATGTTGCACTACAGTGAGCTAATCATGTCCGACGCTAACAAGGTTTTAAAATCTACTTGGAATTAAAGGCCACAATTTCCCTGTCAGTGCTGTAGATGTTGCCTCATACAGTGAGAAGGTTAAACTTTGACTACTAGATGTTTTCACTATGGTTTACAGGATTCAAGTATAAATCAGACATAAGTATCTATTGTCTTTTTCTTTCTATTAGTAAGCTCACCTTTGTGGTCTCAGTGCATTCTGGGAATGTGTCATTGCTGCTAGCATGGAGACTTGCTTTTTCTAGGTGAAAACAGAGTAAAATAAGTAACATTCAGTCCAACAGAAAAGCACAGTAAAGGATGAATGTTAGAAGCAGAGACAGCGATGCCTAAACAATCTCAAGTTAGACCAAAGTGAAGAGGTCTGTTACTGCATCAGTAAAAGCACATGGTTTGTTTTTGTTCTAAAACATCGACTGTAGTTCAATCCCCAAGTAGAGCCAATTTCATTGTGGGTCAAGCCAGATCAGCTGTACAGGCAGTCTCTGAAGCAGCTGGTCCACTTCTCTTTTTTTCCTCAAATCCAGAGACTGAGGTGAACGGTTAGTTTGTGTGGAGAGTTTTTATGCTAGGTGTAAATGGGATTACGGGACGGTGCTTTAATCTGATATTTTACCAAGACTCTACAAATTCATTTATTAACTAATTTCTGTCAAATTAGCTGCACTAATAAGATGCTCCCATTAGCAAAACTCATCTTTATATTTGCTTATGAGCACAGATTAGAAATATAAAGACAAACTCAACCAGTCCTGACCACACCTCCCAGCAACAGAACACATTCAGATATGCAGGTGCAAAATATTAATGGTGGCCCTTGAGTGCTGCTGTGTCTCCATAGCAACACCATCCAAATCAGTCAACAAGTGTTAAGGAAACTGGTCTATCAGAAGTTCTGGCAGAAAACGAGACTTTAAGAGCATGGTGCAGGTCAAAACCCCCTTAAATGTAGAAAAATACTGTTGGCTGAGGTTGAATAAAAACACACTAGGAACATGCAGAGACAGTGATATAGCACAAAAGAAAAAAAGCACCCAGTTGTTAGACTGTAGTAACAGCATCTCACCTGTAGATGGTGTGTATTTGTTATTACCCATAAACAATAAATACACATCTACAGGCGAGATGCTGTTACTGCGCTTCTCACAATGGGGTGCTTTTGTTGGCACAACAGGCTCCCTTTTCCTGTCTTGCAGGAGCAAAATCACAAAGTGTGTTTTTATTCAACATGTAATGGGAGTTTTAACCTGTAACATGCTCTTTCAGCTCAGAGTTGCAGGTGTACAGCTGCAAGCACCACTTAGTTTCTAATAGTCAATCAGGAGTTTGAGCCAAAAGGCCATGGATGCTTCCACCCCCTTGCAAAAAATCTGTTTTCTTTAACAGGCTCTACTGGCAATAACAGAAAATTGAATAATTGGTTTGTACTGGTCTGTTACCTTCAAGAATGAATCATCAATGGTGAGCAGTCACGCTGCAGGTAATTAAAGCACCAGCCCGCTGTTTCTTGGTCTGTCAGGCTGCATGTGAGTAATTTTATGGGAAGAGATGAAGTGGTGGGCTTGTGTGAATGATAAACACTAATGTAAGGTCTCCCCCCTCCTCTCCTTGTTCGCTTTCTCTGCCTCATCTATTCAACCACCTTTTCATAATGTCTCCCCCCAACTATATATTTGCACATGCAAAATAGTGGCATCAATTCATGCAATAATGTAAACAAGTATCTCAGTGTTCCTGTGACTAACAGCCATGTTTATGATGATGTACTTGTGTCTGTGGGGGGAAAAAATACAACAAAGTTTTTCTTTCTCTATAACTCATGTCATCAGAAATTGTCCAATAAAAATATATAAACCAGGATCATTGTGACTATTTAAATCATTTCCCTACATCAGGGGTCCTGGAGGGCTGCAGGTTTTCCAAGTGACCCTGCTAGAACACTCCTGACTCAGACAAGCTCTGCTCAGCTAAATACACACTGATTGGCAGCAGGGACACTTGGAAAGCCTGCAGGACACTTGAGGAGCAGGATTGGTGATCCCTGACCTACATAAATGACCACCTGCTAATTAAAATATCTCAGTGAAACTTCTTTCACTCTTTCTAAAGTTTAGTCTAATGGGAAAATAATAAGGAACTTGTTCTAAAGAAGCCGAATCGGCTCCAATAAGATGAACGGTCCATTATTAGATATGATAGAGTGAATTAAATCAGTGTTGCGGAGGTGTGTATGGCATATTTTACACAATCACCAACCTGATTCCATGTAGGACACATCATGCCACAAAACCAGTTGGACCCAGATCTTTGTCTTCTCCGAGATGATGGCCAGGCTTCAAGACTGGACCTCCATCCGTACTTCCTGTATGAACATAGATGTTTAGAGATGTTAATATTGCGACTGATTTTTCAGCAACAGAGGGTAACAAAGCTTGAATTGCAGTCAGACTCGGATGATGTTGGGAAGTCGCCTCAAAGCAATCGAGCATAAATTTGAATTTCACATCAAAGTTGTCAAACTGCTGCTGTTTCAGAAGCATGTGTACATATGTATTGTTGAAATGCAGATAAGTGTCACAAGCCTCTATAATTATTCCTCTCAAATTGTCTCATGTGAAAGGCTGCAGCATTATTTTCACTACATTTAGGGTGAAATTAACTTGGGATGGCATTCTTAAGGCGTAAAGAATAGAAAGAAAATGTCGGAGAATAGCGAGCGCAAACGGCATAGAGCGGTGATGCTGACATTTGGGTTTCACTGTTGAACAGTTAGAGGTTTGATTAGTAATTCTCCAGAAAGAGTGTAGGTGGAGGGAGGGGGTGCAGAGTTCATGCAATGTTCATTATTTTAACAGCTTGGGGGAAGAAACTGTTTTCAGTATCATTGTGCGTGACTGAATTGTCCCATTTCTCCTGCCAGGAGGAAGTAATTGGAAGTAGTGGTTGCCAGGATTAGTTGGGTCCCAGGTGATGCTTACAGCCCTGCACCAACAACACACCTGATAAATGTCCCAAATTGCAAGAAGCGGGGTCCCAGTGATGCACTGTGCTGTCTTGATGAGGTTTTGCAGAGCCCTCTGGGACTTCTAGGTGTAGAACACAAGGTGCCTCCAGACCTTCACCAGCAGGAGCTGCAGCAGGCCAGCTCGTCCCTGCTTCCTCTGCAAAGCTGGACATATGTGGGTCCCTCATTAGAATTAAGTGCATCTGAATCAGACTTTTTTCTTTGGCATTTAACTCCTGTGCAGCTTGGATGTGATCTACTCTGACACTTCGCTGTCTTTCAGCGGGTCCTGAAGAACTGATTAAGCCGTTATCAGCACACAAATCAATCCAGTTTGTCATTCAACTGGCATTATGGATCAGCTGTCACTGAGGCTGTTTGTGATTGGTCAGATGTTGGCACTAGTTGACACCCTCTAACACTGTTGGCCAGTGTTTGCTCCGTAATGAGTTGAGTGAAGACGACCAGAGATAAAAATGTCAGTGCCAGACTCAGAGAAGCTTCAAATGCAGTCAGATAAAATCTAAGGGACCCTTTTATTAAAGTATCTTGATTGACGGCTTTGATTAATAATATTTATGAAAAGTGGATGGTGAACTGGAGGACAACCATCTGTTTGGTTTGATTCATTTTCAGATATCACAACAAATATAAATACGGCGGCATCAGTGCTTTCATTTCCAAACCCTGCTAAAGCACAGACCATATTGCAGCAAGTACAGAGTACGAATGTCTAAAGTCTTTACATAAAGGCTATTTTCATTTAGTCAAAGTGATGATTTGTTTTCCAGTTTTCATTAGACAAGCGACCTTCCAGACACGCAGTGCAAAATGTAGACCACTGATGACTGGCACACAAACAGAGAAACATTTACTACAAGAGTCCTTAATGAGGCCTCCAGTGGCTTCCATGTAGTCCAAGCAATCATTCGTTCCGGCTGAATATTTATGCATTTCTGATCATCACATTAATGGCTGACCTACTAATCTACAATAACGGATTAATCTGCTCTCGGTGGACCTGGAGAGAACAGCGCCTTGTGAACATTTCTCATTACCTAAACTTCAGTGAAACTTGGTCTAATTACTACGTTTCCTGTTAAATCCACTCCACAGATGTTAATGATTACACGGTGTTGCACGTAACCAGGTACATGGCAGTTAATGACCAAAACTCACAGGAGCTTTTAATCCAGGTTCAGCTTACTGTGCTGTAAAACGCCTCTGAAATCACACCTTACTCAACATGAAGAAAGCCAAAACACTGAACAATAAAGTGTCAAGATCCCGCCATTTATCCGAGGAGGCAGGATTAATAATTGATATTGGATGAAAGTTTGTGTATGCAGAGCTGCAACTCCAAATAAAATCCTGTTGCATCGTTACGGCTGGATTGATTTAAGTTGTTTCTGCTGCTCTCAGAAAGTTTGTTTTAAACATGTCACATTTTATTCACCAAAAGCTGTTTATACTTAGATCTGCACTTCTGCTCTGCTCCAACAGACTTTATTAAAGTTTGTCTTATTCATACTTCAATATTGAATGGAAAAAAATCTGCTTTTTCTTTTTTAAACACCAGAAGCAGAGACTGAAGCTGCTGAAACTTTGGCAGCAGTAAGACTGCATGTGCATCACCTAACCTACCTTATTTTTCCCAGCACAGCTAGAGGTTACTGGTCTGCAGCTAATGAAAGGAAGATTCTTTCCAAAAATGAATCTTTGCTTTTTCCTGATTGAAGTTTTTATCCTTTGAAGTTTTAGAGAGCGGAGCTGTGAAACATTCAATGCAGCTTTACTGCTTTCAGCTCCAAACAAAATTCATCTCGAGGCCAGTAAAAAAAAAAAGCTCAATACAAATCCAATTTGTTTCAGTCCAGTTCGGTATGATTGTACTGATATAATGCAAATTATATAGGTAAAGAAACCAACCGATCACATCTTCAGCTGGAGTCCCCCATCCTGAGCCGGCATGGGGGTGGTGGGTGAGTATGGAAATGAAAAAATCTCCTTTTCTCATTAGTTTGTTGGTTTATACAAGGATGAAAGGAGAAAGTATCTGTTTTAGTTGAGCTGGAAAGATCGCGTCAACGAGGAAACATGAACCACCCCCCCCACCCCAATGGCTTTAAATCTGATTATCAGAAATCTACTGTGATGGAGCTTTGTCTCGAAGGCTGTATAGTCTTGTTAATTAACTCAGTTTTTTTGCAGTATGACAGAACTAGAATGAGCTACTGGAATATCTGGTAATGGAAAATAAATACAAAGCCAACAAAGACTAAATTTTAGTTCACAAAAACAGTAGAAAGGACCAGGTGGACGATACATACCGACTGTTTTAACTTCTGGGTTTTAAAATGAGAAAGTGGGGTACTCCAAAAAGCTTTTACTAATATTTCTCCTAGAACCTCTGATACAATCCACAACAGCATCATGTAAACTATCAGCCCCTGGGAGTAGCAAGAGGAAACTTTAACTAGCCGCTGCAACTCCTGCACGACTTTTAACCTGTCAGCACAAAGCTGAAGCACAGCAGAGAGAGATTCCAATTCTAAAGCACCATCTCCTCAGGCCTCACAAACAACCTTTCCAACTTCTGAGAAAACATTAGATTATGAAAAAAATCATTGACTGACAGTCCAAGGTGAACTGCTCTTAATGTTTCACCATCGACAGTCAGGAAGCCAAAGACGCTCAACATGGCTTCATTTAAACAATGAAAGCATTGAAATGGAAATGTTTGAGTTGCCTGGGTGCAGGTAGATGAAAGCAACGTGTGCAAAGAAACTCAGGAGACCTGGAGTAAGCACTAACACAAGCATTAACTGATTAAAGTGTGATTGGGGGAAATTAAGAGCACACACATTAATGAAATGCAATGTCAGCCTAATTCTTAGAGCTCTAATCCTCGCAGGGTGCAGTTTGATACACACAACTCATAAATGCATGCTTCTCACTCAGCATGTGAAGCCACATTGTTTGACTTGATTGTGGCTTATTACTGCTGTTCAGTTTAGCACTGCTACCTTTTAAAGCTCTTCATCTCATCTTCATCTTTAAGAGACAAAATTTAGGAAAGACTTTTTTGTAAAGCTCTGCTACTGGTAAATACTTTAGGTAAAACAAACGGCAGCTAATCTGCCAGTAAGATGTCCAGGTTGCTGTACAACAATGAGTCCAGTTTGTAACTTACAGGAAAGCAACAGAAAACATGAAGATTTGTGTTATTTTACTGTTGTGACAATGTTTTTCGGTAATAAAATTATACTGTTGCAAAGTCTGTTTATTTCCATTTTAAATATTGCTACATTTGCAAGGAAAGTTCATTCATGGGATGAGCAGCAGAGCTGAGTCTGTTGGCAACATCTGTGGAAAACAGCTTATTCTACTATTCACTTGTTTGGTGTCATTTATGAGATTGGATTACTGAAGTCTGAGGAGACCAGTCTCATAGCTGCTGGTCACCAGCTTGGTTACACACACTGCATGTTCTTCTTCAACCAGCATTTGTCTCAAGTTGGCCAATGAGGTTGCAGTCAGCATGGGCAGAGAAGATATGGAAGGTTTTTCATGAGCACAACTCCCTCTCACCCCACAAATGCACTTTCCTTGTTAATGTGGCGTCGTTTAAACAGGAAATAAACAGACTTTCCAGCAGCATAAAATTTATTACCAAGAAGTGTTGTAGCAAAGAAAAAAAAAAGTTAACATCAATTTCATTCCTTTTTATGTTAACTTCAGGAAAAAATACTAATCGGTGCCTTAAAATAGGTCAAACAAACTGTTCTGTTGACATCCCAACATCTAACGATAAATGTTTTCATGCTTCTGGGTCCCGACTTTCCTGAAGCCCTTATGTTGGATCCCAGACTTAAACTAGCTCCAGTGTAGAAAAGAGTGCCAAGAGTTCAAGTCCTCTTTGTAGCTTTCATTTGTTCATCCCTTTCGTCCACTCTGCTGTGGGAGTAAAGCTGGAAAGTCTCGTCAACTTTGCATATCAAGCACCTTCTGTAAAAGCTCTGGATCCTCGACAGAGCCTGGAACAGCAGCGAGCCAGCTTCCTAACCCAAACACCAGTTTCTGACTTTGGCCATGGGGGTCTGCTGCTGTGTTTGACGTGCAACTTCCCCCTCTAATCCCTTTGCTGCTGTTCAATAATCCCTTTGCTGCTTGCTTTGCTGTAATCCCTCTGCTTAAATAAAGAGAGAATAGACAAGAAGGACGGGTGCATAGAGACCCAGAAAGAAAGGCTGGATTGCTCTGTCAGTCAGTACAGCCCCGATCTGATCCATGCAGCCACTAATACTGCCCACTTCCACGCTGCTTTTCCAGCAAGTGCTAACCAAACACATGACACAGATATGACACAGAAGCTAAACGCCTAATCAGTACGACAGGTGATTATTAAAGCACAATTAAGAGTAAAACACAAAAATAATATTAATGTAAAAGAAGGAAAACTTCTGATATAAAGCAAAGTGGGTGTAGTTTAATGACTACCTTCTAACAAGTATTCCTGGGCTTGTTTTGGTAAAAACATGTCAGATAATGACAAATACTTCAAGCCAACACTTCCTGTTCTGTGGCTACAATTTGTTTAGATTCAGAAATGGTTTCCAGATTCTGTTTCAGTCCATGATTTTCTTCTTCACATTAGACAAACGAGAAGCTACACGGCGCCATTATTTATCCGATATAAATCAACAAACCATGCTACTTGTGGAAAACGGCCTCACCGACCGTGTTCTTTCCAGATCACTCAGCCTTACTGAGTATAAACACAAGTATTTCATTATTCAGTCACACAAATAGTGTGTTAATCCACATCTTAGACCACTATGTGTAACTGTATTTTATCCCTCTGATGTATGAATTATTAAAACCAATTCCACATTTTTTTTCAGACAAAATATTTTAGTCCAAACATGTAAAGAGACACTTATTACACACATTTGAATTTTTATTTATCCTATAGAAATATTTATTAAATATTTTCATTGTCATATTTATTTAATAGAAATATTTTATTAAAACCTGCGATGGACTGGCGAGCTGTCCAGGGTGTACCCTGCCTGTCGCCCAAAGCCAGCTGGGATAGGCTCCAGCTTCCCCGTGACCCTGAATTGGAATAAGCGGTTTAGAAAATGAATGAATGAATGAATAAATTTTATTAAAACTGACTAGTACCATGTCCGTGTTCATCACTGAGGTAAACTTGGTAATTACATGTACGTGTATATATGAAATAACATATTTGTTTATTCTTCAGTAAGTGACGTTGTGTGACTCTCTTAATGTCCACCAAAGTGGCTAAATTGCAAATTTTCCATCCTCAGTGATAAATATTCTAGACAACAGCCTTTAACAATGTGTCCAATACTGGAAACGATGCATGAAAGGGTTAAAAGTTTCAACTAACTTTGTAGGTTTGTGTGAACATAATAAGCATAAACAATAATTCTTTCAATTAGAGAATGTGTGTGTATTGTTGACAGTGGAGACATGTTTATTCTGCCGCTGTGTGACATGCTCTATCTGACTACGCTGATATAATACACCCACATCAAATGCTGCAGATAATCTATGGAGTTAATTATCTTGTTCGCTGATAGTTTTGATGGCTGTGTGCTCATCTTTCTCTGGTGAACACTTAACGTTCATTTAAATATAAGACCTGGAGTTAAAAAGAGCTGCAGAATAAATTATTCAGAAGGAAAAAAATAATTCTGCTGAGATAAATACATTAACTCCAAGTCCATTTTCTAATTAGATTTCTTTAATGTACTAAATAAATTATATATCTCCATAGTTATTTTTGCACTTGTGATGAACTGGCAACCTGTCCAGAGTGCACGCTGCTGGGATGGGCTCCAGCTCCTCCGGGACCCTTAATCAGACTTAGCGGTTCGGAAAATGAATGAATGAGTTATTTTTGCTGAATTTATTTATGTATTAGGGATTTTTCACAGGTGTGTTTATTTTCTTAGCATTTTTCTCCATTTCCACAGCTTATTATCTATTTATTTATTATTTAATGTTGATTTATAAAAACTACAGCCTGCAGGTGTTAATTGCTTCCTTCTGAACGCCTTGACACAAAATCCTGTCCATTGGCGGGTTTCACCACATTTATGTGCAGATATTATATTAACAGGCATCAAAAGATTTCACTTTCACATGAAGGATGTCCATCATTTGCCTGGCAGGTGGGGTCCATTCCTTTTCCATCCCTCACTTCTCACTGATTGCTTTCAGGGACAATTTTCCAGCTGTCTGAGAACTCGCACCCGAAGGCCTGCAGAGCAGTAAAACATTCCAGCCTGTAGTCCGCACCGAGCTGCTGATGGCACATATTATGTAACACCCCCATTCAGATCTACTCAGTTTCTCGATGTGATGATGGTATAAACCTCTGGGGTGCAAGCCACCACACATTTGGCGTACAGACTGCACTCCAGTGATGAAGACGGTTAAATGACAAGAAGCTATCTGCCTGTACTCTCCGCCTCCAGATTCACATGCATCATTAAACATTAGCAGCACAGTGCTGTGTGGCTAGGCCATGGGCACCCACGACCGATGGATTAACAATGCACACATCAATTAACCAGAGAAATCAATGCTGCCTGCTGACCACATTAACAAATCCAATTTCTCATGAATGCATCAAAAAAAAAAAAAAAAGGCCAGCAGCATGAAGCGTTTCCTCTGGCTCGTTCCCCGTCAGCCACTTCTGATGCTACAGCTAGTGACACCCTGTGCTGATGCAAGTGATTGCGGGTGTCAATGTGCAGGAAGACTCAGGAAGAGGGATAGAAAGAGTGTTTATGCTGTGTGTGTGTGTGTGAGGAGGCATCTCATTACAGGCTAAAAGTGCAGAACGTCTTTCGACTCAGGTGTCTCAGAGGCCACATGTCAATGCACACATGCTGCTGATGCCTTTTGTTCTTTAACACATTAAAGCTTTCAAATGTGTGTTCCTGCCTGTGTGCATGACTCAGTGTGGCCCGTCTGCGCCATTGTGTGTTTAGAACCGTTTCAGCTTGAATCAAAGCGCTGCAGCAGAAATGAGAGGGAAGCTGAAGAGCCGAAACGGAGACGCAAAACAGTCAGACGGGGAGGATTGGCTGCGACAGAACGGCAGGAGAGCGGCTCAAGCTCCATCTGCAACATGGAGCAGAGATGGTTATTAAAGAATAAAAAGCAAAGAGCGAGTAGATCAAAGGAGGAGAACCTATTTACTCATTTTTTATTCACACGCGTCAAACACACCACATCAGTCATTAGATGTCTATTTGTGCAGCAACATCATCCTTTCTCTTGGTGTCAGAAAAATTACACTGTTACTATGGCGACAGGCGTGTTCGGGGCATAACAGTTTGCTGCTCCAAAAAGAACAAACAGTCAAAGTGGGCTCTTTATCACTCTCATCCTCTCACTGCACACTGTGCCTTCTTAAAATAGGGCCAAGTTCACAGCTGAAGGTCTCTTGCGTATGTGATTTCTAAAGTCCTCTTAATTGGGCTTCAGACGCTGGTCGATCCATACGTAACAACTCATACTCTGAGTCACAGCTGGTGATCAGGACTCTGCATGAGAGAAGTCACACTTGAGCCTGCAGCCTGGGGAAAATATCAGTTTGTACAGAACAGACTTAAGGTTGGGAAGCTGCACAAGAAAACACTTTTTACTGAACAGTTGTAGCTCACGTAGGAAAACAAAGTGCTTCATACTCAAATGTTCCCCCATTTCCCAATTTAGAAGTAAATACCAGTAAAGCCTCGTCTGCTATGTCATTGTCTTCTTTGTAAACTTAACTGTCTCCACCTGCACAGCTGAAGGCTTTTCCTTGTATCTGCCACAACGCCAAAAAAATAAAAATAATTTAAGGAAAATCAAATACTTTTCAATAACTTACTGAAGTATTAAGTCATGTTAGACAAGTCAGTAATTTATAAAAGTACATTTGACAGTCATTACAGCTTCAAGTCTTTTTTTTCCACCAATTCTTTGCAGGGTTTACTCATCAACACTTCCTCCACTCCTCCCAACAGATACTTTATCCTTTGTTAAACATGATGGAAAGAGTCTATAATTTCATGACAGAGTGAACAATTTGGCCCACAGCACAAAATGAAAAATAACACGCCGCAAAATGGTACCATGACGATGCTTTCCACACTTATTTCTCTTCATTTATAGAGATGCATGCTGCATGCGTGATGAAATTAGGTCAACATCATGACAACAGGAATGTTAAGTAGAGAAGGTAAAAGGACAGAAGAGTCTGCAAAACATTCAACAGTATTGTCATCATACTGGAAAATTAATCGCTGCAGCATTGTCACTTTCACAACAGTGTAGTTGTGGAAAATGACATTTTGGGTACAAGATGCCTCAAACACCAACTTTACGTCGGTTTCCATCCTTAAAATTCAGGATTTTATGCCATAGTATGAAATAAAGTGTGCTTGTTTGATCCTTACCTCCCAGTCATTTAAGTATTCAGTTTTCCTTGCACTGTGACTAAGTCACTGTTGAGCAGGGGTGTCTCTAGGATTTAATGACGGGGGGGGGGCTTAGCTCTAAGAACATGACATAATGATGAAAAACATTTATTGTTACAATCTTTAACTACTGTTATTTCAGACACAAAGCTGTGTGCGACATGGGGGAAGTTATCATGACCTCATGCTTCTGTTTAGTTAGTCTGGATAAAATGAAATAAATGCTAAATATTTGAATAGAACTGCCTCATTCCCCTTTCTATTACATCATTTACAGGTCTGTTCACCAACACATTTCCCACATGTGCTTTATCCTGTTTGGCTTCATTCACAATATAGAATCACCAAATAAAATGATTCTTTGTTTTTTTGAAGTGGGAAGTCATTAATGCAGAGAGACAACATGAAGTCCTCATAAAAAAGGCCCGAGCCGAGGCCGAACCAGGAACCTTCTCACGGTGATGAAACTAAACACTACACCACTAAGCAGTCTGTCCGAGGTCTCCATTGTTGATTGATTCAACAGGAGGATTTATTTTCATGTAGAATGCAGCAGAATAACCAGGATCAAACTTGAGATTTACTTCTCATAAACTCTGAACTTAACTGGACTGTCTCTGTTTTAGCAACAGAAGTAAAATGCTCTGATCTGTAAACCAATACTATCCTATGGGCAGCTATCCAGCGTCTGTCTGGTCCCGTGGCTTTGTTACATAATTCAAAAACACTAGTCCTAATAGAAGTCCACAATTTCCTTGTCAATACTTTAAACTTCAGTCCTCAGCAGATGTCTTAGTCCTCTCTGTCCCTCCTCAGTCCGTTTACAGGTGATAGACTGATAATTCAGACTATTTTTGTAGCTTGAGTGTGCTGCTGGGAAGCATTCATAATACATGATACTGTGCTAATGTATGGTTTAAATGGTGCAGGAGCCATTACATAATTGAAAACAGCAGCTGGTGCAGAGATACAAGCAAAGGAAAAAGCAGAATCTCAGGAGCTAAATTCTTCATTGTCCCATTATAACATTTATAACATCAGGATTCCTCTGTTGGTAGATGTCAGTGTCTGTTTGCAAGCAGAGAAAAGGTGCATGTCTGCATACATGGCTGTAATTACAGCATTATGTTAAAGGTGTAATAAAGCTTAACATAACATGAATGAAGCAAACACAATCCCACTGCCTCCCTTTGTTGATCCAACCAGACTAAGACAGAACATCAGGACTTCTGTCACAGCTTACACCTCACTGACAGTACTGCCGTCAGGTAAAAAGCAATTACAGGGTCAAAAACAGCACAGAACAGAATCCAAACAATGTGCGGATCAACCAACTAGGATCCACACACAGAAAAAAACACTTAAAATATATCTAGCAATTTGTATCCGAGTTGCCTGCATCGCGCTCCACTGCAGAAATGGTATTAACCAGATGTTTCTGCCAGACATCATGCTCGTTTCTGTTTCTAAATAGTTGAAATTTTCACTCATCAGTTCAGAGAAAGGTTTTCCTAATCCACACAGACTCGGTTAAATGCTGCTTAGCAAACAGCAGGCTGTCATGCTGCTCAGAGCAGCTTCTGTCTAGCAGCCTGATTGATGGAGTGCTCTCGGCAGGTTCTCCCATCTCTGCCGAGGACTTTTGAAACTGTGATGGAGTGACCAGTGGGTGCCTTGTCACCTCCTTTTTTGCATGAATTGTTCTCTGGGCACAAAATGCACCGAATAAAAAGGGTTTTATTTCAGACAGAACACGTGTTAAACGTGCAGATCGTGAGTTTGCCTACGCAGAAGTAAAAGAGAAAGCAGGTGGCGGTAGCAGGTTTAATCTAATGGGAGTGCGTAGAAGAGCCGGAACAGTCTGTTCCACGATACTTCTTATAACGCCTCAAATAAATACACTTCTGTTGTGTGCAAAGGACAGCTGGTTGAAACCTGATCCTCAGTCGTGTGTGTGTGTGTGGATAGAGGGGTGCTTGTGTCTTGATCTGAAATGAGCTTGACCTCTTCACAGATAAAACTCAAACAAGCTTCAAGTAAAAACAGAAACTCCTAAGTTCTCTACTTCAGCCTCATATGGTGTTAGTGCATCCAGTTCATAAATGACTTATTCCTCTGCCGATCTGTCTTTGCATAGAATTCATGACATGCTTTCAGCTGAAGCTCTTCCTCATAGCCCCTTACAGGCAGAGCGCAGGAATTTCTCTTCTATGTGCCTATAAATATCCTCGTATTCGACAGTCAAGAGCTCCGGCACGTCAGCACGTAAAGCAGCCGCAAGACAGGCTGTGCGAGTTGTTTTTTTGCAACTTTTTTCAAAGGCTCGAGCTACTCCTAAGTCATCACTGCATACTATCCAGCTGTGGATGTTCGTGCAAAACAAAGCTGCTCCCTCCCCTAGAGCTGTCGGGAATCGTC
Organism: Telmatherina bonti; assembly: GCF_933228915.1. Taxonomy (NCBI): domain Eukaryota; kingdom Metazoa; phylum Chordata; class Actinopteri; order Atheriniformes; family Telmatherinidae; genus Telmatherina; species Telmatherina bonti. Next base: position 25,483,894 of record NC_136616.1, on the reverse strand, counting down.
CTTAGAAATCAGCAAGTTAAGGAGAAGCAGGTGAGGCTGAAGTGGATACAGAAAAAAAAAAACGCTGCTAAATTACAGCTCTTCATCACAAAGAAACTCTCAGAAAGTGCCATTACACAGATGATGTGCATCTCTTCAGTGAAAGAACTTTCGCAGATTATCGACAAAAAGTCACTTATGTTTTCAGAAAAGTAATTTTAGTCTGTAATGTTTGATTACTGCTTCTGCTCCCCATCGAAAAGGGTTGGAGATGAAAACCGCCACCGTATTTTAGCTGGAGGTGCTTGCCTAGGTCTGCGTTACGTCTTATGAAGAGAACGGTATTTTAATTGGGGTCACTTAGAGGAACAAACTTGTATATTAAAAAAATCTCCGCGTTACACTTGTGCCAAGAAATAAAAAATAACCTAAATTCCTGCCATGATGGATTTTCTTCTCTCACAGTCACTCTTTAGTTACTTTTCAACTTAAACTATGATTGCAGAAAATGAGTCTGCATCTGTCATTTGATTAATTGGGTTCAAAAGCGAACACTTCACAGGTCTGTGATACCGTGACTCTTAATAATGTAACGAGTCGCATTTAATTATCTGCCAAATAAATGCGAAGCCAAAGTTTTCCACACTGAGTCACGCGAACAGAAGCATCACTTTTACTATTCTTTTCAGAATCACAGACATGGATACGTTTGTTTTATCCTTCTTGTGATCCCAGATGTTTCATTTACACCAATGTCCTCAAACTGGAGTAGTTAAAGCTGGTTAGAAGATCTTTTAGCTCGGAGATGTCAAGCCTGTTTCATCCTAAATAGGCGCAGACAGTAAAATAACATGACCTATAAATAAACTAAATGCATTTTCCCTCACTTTTATCTTTATCTGCATCACTGGTGCTCCATTAGTCGCCATGCTGGCAGCTCGAGACCGACCCACTCCAACCAAGGGCTGCAGTGAGAGCTCTGGCAACAACAATCAGAATAGTTTATTGACGTTGAGCTAACCCCGGCACAACTAAATTCTTCCAGTATAGCCTGTCCAAGCCTGTAAAACACCAGGAATAAACACGGTAAACCACCAGGAATAAACGTGGTAAAACACCAGGAATAAACGCGGTAAAACACCAGGAATAAACGCGGTAAAACACCAGGAATAAACGCGGTAAAACACCAGGAATAAACGCGGTAAAACACCAGGAATAAACGCGGTAAAACACCAGGAATAAACGTGGTAAAACACCAGGAATAAACGCGGTAAAACACCAGGAATAAACGCGGTAAAACACCAGGAATAAACACGGTAAACACCAGGAATAAACGTGGCAAAACACCAGGAATAAGCGCGGTAAAACACCAGGAATAAACGTGGTAAAACACCAGGAATAAACGTGGTAAAACACCAGGTATAACACGGTAAAACACCAGGAATAACACGGTAAAACACCAGGAATAAACACAGTAAAACACCAGGAATAACACGGTAAACACCAGGAATAAACGCGGTAAAACACCAGGAATAAACACGGTAAAACACCAGGAATAACACAGTAAAACACCAGGAATAAATGCGGTAAAACACCAGGAATAACACAGTAAAACACCAGGAATAAATGCGGTAAAACACCAGGAATAACACGGTAAAACACCAGGAATAACACAGTAAAACACCAGGAATAAATGCGGTAAAACACCAGGAATAACACGGTAAAACACCAGGAATAAACGCAGTAAACAGGGAACAGTTGATGCTGGCAGGGGTAAACCAGTCTAGCAGGTTTATTCAGCTTCACTCTGAATGACAAAGTTTTGCCGTCTAACTTGACGTTGTGACACATTCAAGCCAAAACATTTACCTTATCTCTTTATTGACAAACAAGGATTTTGGGAGCGTAAATTACTGCATCTCTGCCACATTTGTAATCATGTAGTCATAGTAACAGAACAAAACAATAAATTGTTGCAACACACAAATGTGATTTTTTTCTGTACATCAATGTTACATGTGCAGGTCTTTGCTCACCCTGGTGCTCGTTTCCTCCAAAAAGGCATAGTAGGGATGTTCTTCCGCCACTAAAACAAGACCAAGACAGCTGCTGATTGACGGGACACAAATCGCATTCTTCACTTAGCTGTTTTCGTTATGAAGCTGAGCTCTCGAGTGTAGCTGTGACTTGCTTTGCAAAAAAAAAAACCAAACTAATATTACACCTTTTTAGTTCTGATTAAAAGTTTTTCAATACAGAAATGCATATTAGCATAAAGTTGTGCTGCAGATATGACGCAGAGAAATTCCTGATTTAAAAATAAAACTCAGTAAAAGGAGGTGACTTTATCACAAATGTACTTTTGACTGCTAACACGTTACCACCTCACATTTTACAACCATGATAAGACAGTTACGTTACCTAGACATAAGGACAAATGTACCTACTACACATTTTATAGACACTAATAAATATTGTTGCTTTTTCAGTAATTATACTCAAGGAATTTTTTATCCACATTGGTACCTCATAAATATGTAAAAGTGCAGATATAAATGATGTATTTGTGTTAGATATTGCACACAATCACACGTGTTACTAATATAGGTGTATTTGCCAGACGTTGCACACACACATACACACATTGATTGTAGTATTGACTGTGGCAGATCAAACAGCTTTGTTAAGATAACCTCACGACCTAGTAAACAACGCTGTGCGTGTTACGACCCTCAATGGAGTTTGTCCAGGGGTAAAAGGGGGGGGGTGGCAACATTAACAAAAGAATACCATGAAAATGTACAAATGAAGGCTTTATTCTTGGGACCCACTAGTCCCTAAACGCATCAAAGACCAGAAAACAACCAAACAAACCCAATAACAAAAGTGTCCACCAAAGCTGGCACCAACCCAGCGGTAATCGCAAAAGCGTCAATGCAAACACCCAACAGTCAAAACTCCTTCGCAGTCACTGAAGGAGTGGCAAGCTGTGGCACCAGGCTCAACCAGAACACAGCTGCCCGGAACGAAGTTTGGTGACAGCCTTTATTCCGGTGCTCTGTAGAAGGTCTGGCCAATCAGGGGCAGGTGGGCGTGTGGCGACCAATCAGCACCCAGCACACATCAGCCTGAGGGCAGCTCCAGGAAGGAAGCCAGGTGTATCAAATCCCCCAGGTGATGCTTGTTGAAATGATGAGCTAGATGACAGGCCAAGGGGCGTAACACCCTCCCCCTGAAAACAAAAGCCATTAATATACACAATACAAAATTATCTACACACTCACCCTGGACAGGGCATCGGCTAAAACGTTGGTTGCACCCTTTTTATGCTGTATTTGCAGATTGTATCCTTGAACAATTAGTGCCCACCGCATGAGGCGCTGATTGTGGTTGTACATCTTTGCTAGAAAGATCAGAGGATTATGATCAGTAAACACATGCACGGGCACAGAGGCAGATCCCAGGTATACGTCGAAGTGTTGTAAGGCTAACAACATTGCTAGGGTCTCTTTTTCAATGGTGGAATAATTTAACTGATGTCGGTCAAACTTACGGGAAAAGTAGCAGACGGGATGATCAGCTCCATCTCCACCTTCCTGCAACAGAACGGCACCAGCTCCTACGGCACTGGCATCTACCTCCAGTTTGAACGGCTTAGCTAGGTCCGGAGCAGACAAAACTGGGGCATGTTTGAGTAGGGCTTTCGCACTCTCAAAGGCATGCTGACATTCAGGGGTCCAGAAAAAGTCATTCTTTGGGCTAAGCAAACTAGTCAAAGGATGCACAACGGTAGAGAAGTTCCGGCAAAATGCACGGTAGTAACCAGTCATACCGAGGAAGCGTCGCAGAGCTTTCCTGGTGGTCGGGACAGGGAAGGCAGCAATTGCAGCAATTTTTGCCTCTACCGGTCTTACTTCCCCCTGTCCAACTTCTCGTCCCAAATAAGTGACAGTAGCCTTACCAAAGGCACACTTAGCTAGGTTTAATGTGAGTGAAGCACCCGTGAGTCTTGTAAAAACCTCACGAATGATGACTAGATGGTCATCCCAAGAAGAGGTATAAAGGATGAGGTCGTCAAGGTAAGCATTGCAATTTGGCAAGTCATGAAAAAGGGTGTTCACGAGGCGTTGGAAGGTGGCAGGCGCATTACACATACCAAAGGCCATAACCGTATACTGCAGAAACTTATCAGGCGTGACAAAGGCAGATATATTGGAAGCACGGTTAGTCAGGGGGACCTGCCAATAACCTTTTAGAAGGTCCAGCTTACTCACATATTTCGCCATACCGATCGCATCCACACAATCTTCAATTCGTGGGAGTGGATAAGAATCAGTGACAGTAACAGCATTCACCTTCCTAAAGTCAGTAATGAAACGGGGTGAGCCATCTGGTTTAGTCTCAAGCAAGCATGGAGAGCTCCATGGACTGCAACTTTGTTTAGCTATTCCATTAGCTAACATGTACTCCGTCTCACTGTTCATTAGCGCCCTCTTAACAGGGTTTACCCGATAAGGATGTTGCTTTATCGGCTTTGTGTCCCTGACGTCGATATCATGCGTGATAACAGAAGTCTGAGAGGGAACATCACTGAACAACATAGGGAACTCGGCCACAAGCGAGATAATGTCATGTCTCTGATTTTCCGTTAAATGAGTTAGGGTTGTTGGCAGGGCCTGTAACATCTCTGAGTTCAACAATCGTGGAGTCACTTGAGATGCTAAGCGAGCACATAACCCATCATCTGCTGTTGGGGTAGTGGCCATGTCTGCAACAATGACAGCGGAACTAGCTGCAACATCCAGCACAGGTTTTCCATCATGTACAAAGGTGCTAGAACAAGTGACATACGGTTTTAACATGTTGATGTGACAAACACGGGTTTTCTTACGTCCCTCCGGAGTAAACAGAACATAATCTGTGTCACTCAGTCGTTCTTTGATGGTGTACGGACCAGAAAAACATGGGGCTAACGATGAGCCTGGTACGGGTAACAGTGCCAGAACAAGGTCCCCAACCTTGAATTCACGGAAAACTACAGCACGATCATGTTTACGTTTCATAGAGTGCTGTGACTTACTTAGGGTCTCACGAGCAGCTACACGAGCACGATGTAGGCGTTCACGAAAGGCAGAAACAAAATCCAACACATCCCTTTTGGGAGAGGTGTGGGATTCCACCATCTTCTCTTTTAATGCCTGAAGAGGGCCACGAAGTGAATGTCCAAAGACTAGGTCAGCAGGGCTGAATCCTAGTGATTCTTGAACGGACTCACGAGCAGCGAATAACACAAAAGGAACTCCGTCATCCCATTCCTTCTTTTCAGCCAAACAATACTTCCTTAACATGGACTTCAGCGTTTGATGCCAACGCTCCAATGCGCCCTGTGATTCAGGGTGATAGGCACTGGAAGTTGCATGTTGGATCTGCAACGTACGGAGGATTTGCTTAAACAGATTAGACTGAAAGTTACTACCTTGATCAGTCTGGATGGTGCGTGGGAGACCAAAGGTCGAAAAGAACTTAGTAAGTGCTTTCACTACCGCCTTTGCTGTGATCCTCCGTAGAGGTATTGCTTCAGGGTAGCGAGTAGCAGAACACATTATCGTTAAAAGGAACTGGTTTCCTGACTTAGTTTGAGGAAGTGGACCAACACAGTCAATAATTATGTGTTCAAAGGGCTCTCCTACAGCAGGAATGGGATGGAGTGGAGCACGGGGAATTTGCTGATTGGGTTTTCCAACTATTTGACAGGTATGGCAAGATTTACAATATTTGGACACATCCGACTTTAAACCAGGCCAGTAAAAGTGCTTTAAAATGAGCTGGTAAGTTTTCGTGACACCCAAGTGTCCCGACCAGGTACTTTCATGTGCCATCTGTAGGATGTGCTGCCTGAAAGGCTGCGGAACAACTACTTGATGTACCACATTCCAATCAGAATCAGGGAGAATAACAGGGCACCATTTCCTGGTCAAAACCCCTTTTTCAAGACAGAAAGCTACAGGCTGTGCCTTAGCATCACCAGCACTTACCACTTTGGCGAAACACTGATGTAAGCTAGGATCAGCTCTCTGCACTACACCCAAGTGTGCACGTGAGACCGGAAAAGTGTGACCGTCAACAGTGGTATCACGCAGGGCCTGGACTTTTATATTGGCCTGAGCATTATCATCACCAGCTGTGACATTCTGATCAAGCTCCTCAGCAAGAACTGATGCCAAAAAGGTGTCAGACAAATCACAATCAGAACCTTCCTGTTTTTGTTGAGTCTGAGCACGGGTGAGCACACAAACGGGGAATATCTGAGTTTGTGGTTCTGGAGCACAAGTCGGTGGTTTGTCCAGAACTTCTAAAGCAGGTGTAACTTTACCACCTGCAATGTCGTTACCCAATAGAAGGACAACGCCCTTTACCGGTAGCGCCGCACATACTGCCATGGGGAAAAGCCCTGAAACCAGTTTTGTTTTTAGGTGCACCCAATGAACAGGCTTGGGCAGGTAACCCATTTCTACCCCCTGGAGAATCACATGATAACCAGCTGATGATGAAGCGGAGAACGGTAGAGCATCAGCCAGTATCACACTTTGTGATGCCCCAGTGTCACGTAAAAGACGAACTTCTCTCTGGTCAACAGCATTTCCTGTGAGGGAAATTAATCCGTCCAGTACAAATGGTTCATAGCAAGGATCAAGGGTACAACCAACGTCAGCAGACTTCTCCTTCAAAAGACCAACTCCCTTCGATGGCGCTTGGGAGGGAGGCTGGGTCTTTCGTTTCAGTGTCAGACAGTTAGCAATTACATGTCCAGTTTTATGGCAATAAAAACATTCTCTGCCAGTCTTCTGTGAAGACTCGGGTACAACAGACTGATTTTTTGAAGAACTTGAGTGGAAGACAGTCTTATGAGTAAGAACATATTCATCAGCTAACACTGCTGCAGTAGACAGTTGCGTTACTTTTTGCTCATTCAGGTGAACAACAATACGTTCTGGCAGACAATTCTTAAACTCTTCCAACAAGATCATTTCTCTGAGAGAGTTAAGGTCAGTAATGTTACATGAAGCACACCACTTGTCAAACAGAGACCCCTTTTCTCGGGCAAACTCCATATAGGTTTGAGTCTGTTTTTTTTTGTAGGCCCTGAACTTTTGTCTGTATGCCTCTGGCACAAGTTCATAAGCCTTCAATATGGCAGATTTTACCACATCATACTGCAAACTGTCACTGAGTGAGAGGGCAGTGACAACCTCTTGTGCCTTTCCATGAATTTTACATTGCACGAGTAGTGACCACACATCAGGAGGCCATTTTAAAGCTTGAGCAATACGCTCAAATGCAGCGAAATAGCTGTCCACCTCAGCCTCCCTAAACTCCGGCACCAAAGCAATGAATCTGGTCACATCCAAAGGACCAGCCGGTGGAAGAACAGAGGGAGAACCACCATCTGTGACAGAAGCGTGCATAGCACTAGCTCTCACCTGGGAGTCAAGCTCAAGCTGACGCAGCCTCACGGCTTTTTCAGCCTCGATCTCCAGTTTTTTTATCTCCAACTGGAGCTGTGCCTGTCTTTGTTGGACTTTCTCCTGGGCCTCCAGCTGAAGCCGAGCGAGGCGGACTTTCAGACGGGCCTCATCTTTGGCAGAGCCACTTTCACTGAGGGACTCAAAACGTGGAAGAGTAAAAGGCGTTTTTGGCCGACCACTCTTCTCATCGTCACCCTCCAAGGCAGGTGGGGTTCCGCCCCCAGTGCTTGGTTCACTGCGTGATGCAGCAAAGGGGTCCTGATCCTCTGCTAATACTGCAGTACCATGCAGAGTTTCAATGCCAGACACAGACGGCACAGCTAAGAGCTGCAACTCCACCAACTTCATCACCACCAAAGCCTTCAGCTCTCTTTTGACCAATTGCTTTGGGTAGGAGAGGGCAAAGTGGGCCGCTATTTCAGCTAGCTCAACTTTGCGGCAGCTATCCAGCTGTTCTAGTGAGGGTTTCTCAAGGAACCGCACCAAATCAAAACTGCTGGAAGCCATTTCCTGAAGTCTCTCCCCACTTCTCAGCATACAATACACAACACAACCCACACAAATCACAGGATAGAGGTACTCAGTATCCCGGACGAGCCCCCACTAATGTTACGACCCTCAATGGAGTTTGTCCAGGGGTAAAAGGGGGGGGGTGGCAACATTAACAAAAGAATACCATGAAAATGTACAAATGAAAGCTTTATTCTTGGGACCCACTAGTCCCTAAACGCATCAAAGACCAGAAAACAACCAAACAAACCCAATAACAAAAGTGTCCACCAAAGCTGGCACCAACCCAGCGGTAATCGCAAAAGCGTCAATGCAAACACCCAACAGTCAAAACTCCTTCGCAGTCACTGAAGGAGTGGCAAGCTGTGGCACCAGGCTCAACCAGAACACAGCTGCCCGGAACGAAGTTTGGTGACAGCCTTTATTCCGGTGCTCTGTAGAAGGTCTGGCCAATCAGGGGCAGGTGGGCGTGTGGCGACCAATCAGCACCCAGCACACATCAGCCTGAGGGCAGCTCCAGGAAGGAAGCCAGGTGTATCAAATCCCCCAGGTGATGCTTGTTGAAATGATGAGCTAGATGACAGGCCAAGGGGCGTAACAGTGCGATAGCACTAAATTAGTGTGGATACACACGTGCAAGTCAGCGCTCAGCATGACTGAATAACACCACAAGTGAAAATCTCTAACGCATGTCTAACTTAGACATTTTAATCTCTCTCAGATAAAAGATTTAGTCGAAAAAAGAGACGAGTGAGAAGCTGAAGACATTAAAACTTCATCGTTTAACATTTCACACTAATACTGACTAAAATGATTCTGTGAAGGAGATAGTGGGTCCCTATCTTCCCTCTCAGGTAATGTCAACATGCAAATCTCGTTCTGCCACATCTTCCTGGTGCTTACACTTAATCTCCTATCAGACCAACTGGAAAACTGTGAGGGGAGCTCACATCCAGTCCTGAAGTGGTTTAAATCCTACTTGAAAGGCAAAAACTTATTCAGATCGCTCAATTTATTCAAAGAAAGATGACATGTGGAGTCCCACAAGACTCCATTTTGGGCTCCTCAAAGTTATAAGATCATTGAAAACCAAATTTCTCAGTATAATTATGCAAACAACATTCAGCTCTAGGTTACTTTGTCACATTCATCATTATTTTATTAAGCAAATGAGGATAAATAAGAAATCTGTGTCCTCTGAAGGGAAGATGAGCTGCTTAGTGTCCAGCTTCAGTCAGCTTTGTTAAAAACAACAAATCCAGCCAGAAAGATTGGTGTCATTTCAGAGCCTCAGCTAAAGTTTGATAACTGTCATCAATCCATCCGATGAATATATGGAAGAAAAGGACTACTGGCTTTCTTCCACATATTGTAATTAACCATAAACTATATAAAAACATTAATAAAAACATAAACCTAACCAACAAATGGTTTGAACATGCTTTTGATTTCAGCAGGTTCAACTTCTGTAATAAAAAATAAATAGAAATAAAAAAAGCTGCTGCTTGAGTCCTCACTAAGACCAAACGAGGGGAAAAGGAAGTGTAGACATCTGAGAACTCCAATTCATTTTATATTTTATTTGCTGTTTTCAAACCAAGACACTGGCTTTGGTCCAAAATATCTGATCTGTTGAGGCCATGCACCCATCTGAGTCAAGTTCACTTTCCATCCGAGAGTTGAAACTAAACACAGACAATCAGTGCTTAGTTTTCATTTCCTAATAGTTGAAACAAATCCGAAATGATGAAGTCTGCTCCAAACTTTTGCCCTTTCGGGTCCAGTCTTACAACTCTGCATCTTTTAATTAAGACGGAAATATAAAAGAAAAACTGTCTGTCATACAGAAACGTCCACAGACACTACTACTAGCATCAAATACTGAACAACAGCTAGTAAGACACAGCAATGACATGTAGTCCGCTGGTGGCTGAATAAAAATAATCAGGTCATTTTATTTAGCCCGGCAGTAATTTGTTATGAATTGGCTTGTATCAACATTGTTATTACATCCACTAATGTGGATTTGTTTTAATTGGATCGCAGTGACTTGGCTCGTTCTGGATTATGCCTGTAATGGCAAGGCAAGTTTATTCATTTGCTTCATTCATTCATTCTCTATACCGCTTAGTCCAGTTGTGTCCAGAGTTGGTCCTCGAGGGTTGCTGTCCTGCAGGTTTTTGATGTATCCCTGATCCAACACACCTTGCTTCTGTTAAAATGGATCCAACAGCCAATGATGTACGTCACAATGACTGATCATTTGAGTCAGGTGTTTTGAAGCAGGGATACATGGAAAACCTGCAGTATTGTGGCACTCGAGGACCAGAGATGGACAACGCTGGCTTAGTCAGATTCAGGGCAGCCGGAAAGTTGTAGTCTATCCCAGCAAGTAGCCAGTGTGATGAACTGGTGTAGCTGGATAGGTCGCCAGTTCATCACAGGGGCTTTATTTATACACAAAACAATTCAATGTGTTTTAGATACTAAAAGAAGAAGGAAATATAAATAGTGCAGGAAACATTAAATATATAAGATATAAAAATCAAGAACATTAAAACTAATAAAAGCAAACAAGTGTAGAAAAGTTAAAAGAAGACGACTTCGTACAGAATTTTTTTTTTTACAAATGACTTATTGGCTTATTTATTCTGCCTTTTTTTTTGGTCTGACATTATTCACAAGTTTCCCTAAACAGACATATGTAAAATTTTAAGCAGTTTCTGCTCAAATTTCCTCTGAAATAAAGAGACCAGATGCAACGTTTCCAAGCTGTTTTCCTGTTTGGATGTCAGATGCCGTCAGATCATAAACTGGCTTGTTCTCATGAAAAGCCAGGAGAACAACATGGAAAGTCATAACATAAGATATCAATGAATAATTTTACTTAGTTTGCTTCAGAGGGGGAAAAAAAGCCACTCTGAACGATTTCATGCCATAAAATAACAGTGATGAAAACACAAGTGGCATGCAAAAGCTGACTGTAGTGGCTTGCTTTTTATATGCAGAGCCATTATATCACATTATCCAGCATGAAAAGAATCAATCTCCAATATCCCCTCGACGACTTTGCCACCTGAATAAGATGCCACTTTTTGGACCCCTGCTGGAATAACCAATTGATCTGATGACTAAAACAGATACAACCCTCTTTCATAAGACCAGATGAATTACCAGATGCTGCAGTGTCTGAGCGTAAAAAGCCCAGCCATGCTGTTGTCATCACAACCAAACTTCTGTTATGTACGTAAACTAAAACTGAAATGCAGAGAAGAGTGCAACAGGATTCTATGTAAAATGTTAAGATATATCATTCAGTTATATCAGCCATGTTTGCAGGCAGTATATTTTTGTGCACACGACAGGTTTTACAGCTCAGTGGAATATCTTCAGATAAAAACACTAACTCAGCCCTAGAAGCTGAAAGTGCGACCACAAAATGTGTAAACATCTTGTGCACAACCTACCTATTTCATATAAGGCTTGTAACGCCATGCAATTCATAAAAAAAGGTTTTCAACCTGCACAATGCATGAAAGGAGCTCAAATTCCAACCCAGAGGGGTATGATGGGTATTATTTATTAGAAATGATAGGTCAATCAAAGCATTTACTCAACATGACATATTCCCAAACAAATGATCCGCACTGTCAAAACTAATCCGATGCAAACCTCAAAGCACAAACAGAATTATTAAACCAGACACATCTTACCGCCGAATATGTGCTGTATGTCAAGAAAAGTGAAGGCTGGCCTCAAAAGCATTTACTATTTGGCACGCGAGTCAGCTTCTGCAGTCTAACACCTCGGGGAAATAACTATGCCGAATGTGAACCGAGCAGAAAGTTTTCTCTGAAACAGTATCATGGCCTGACACCGCGAGGATGTCACTGCTGTCAGGGTTCTGGCTTCTCACGAATTCACAGAGAAGCCTGCTTCGAAAAGCCTGGACCCCGAACGCCACGCCATCTTCACTTCCCTCCATATTTGCAAACCCTATTACATTTTAGAGGAATGCATCAAAAGGTGTGGAGGGAGGGAGGGAAGGAGGGGGGGGGGGGGGGGGGGGGGGGTTGTAAATCCATTCAAAAGACTGCACTGAATCTAGAGGGTGTGTAGTAAACAGCATCAATACTGGAGCAGTGTTGTGAGTGTTGCCATATTCATATTTGATTGGAAGTGCACCTCTGGGAGACTGGTTCCTACCCAAAACAAAACACACCACACTTGTGTTTAACGGATTATTGAAGCGTCTCACAAGCAGCATTTTCGCTTTGTCTCCAAGACTTTTCATCTCTGCTGCTAATAAATACCACATCAGTGGATAAACAATATAGTTTATCATTGTCACTGCAAATATTCGACTTGAGTTGGCAGGATGGCCAAGTTTCTTTCCATCAGTATATCATCCTAAAATCTGTCCTATTTTCCCACCTTTGGTCTGGACTGTGTGTGTTTTCCAAACAGTCCTCTCCACTTGTTTTCGCAGACAGCGGTCCTCAGAGTCATGAGACAGTCGGAGGCTTTGTGGAAGTGAGGATGAGATCAGAGGCCGGACGATGGGAGCATTATGAGGACGAGGAAGATGAGTAAAGGGGACGTAACGAGCGCTGTGAACAGCAGAGGATGAAGTTTGTAATTAATCAGCAGCAACGTGAGGTGAGCTGATGAGGCAGTGGGCAGAAAGGCAGGAGAAGCAAAGAGCTGGCCCAGTTCTGAGTCCTTGTCTTGTAATCTGTCACCGTGTCTTAGCTGTCTTCATCTCATACGGCACACACACGCTGTTGTTTATGAATACCCACATGTACTGTTTATAGAAACTCGCATACACACATATTCCTCCTAAAATGCTTCTTCTGTTGCCATCTTTCCCCTGTTGACTAACGAGGCCACTACTGACACACACTCGAGGTCCATTATTCCACTGCACTGACACACCTTCCTGCAGCCACTGTCGTAGCACAACAGCCAGGTTCAAACAAGGAAGGGTGCCTCTGTGCGAGCAAAAATATCAGTAACATGCAGCAGTACCATAAAGCTGATGGGTCTTGTGCCGTCTTCTGGAGGCATAACTCTTTATAATTTCATTTTGTCGCCATTTCAACTGGTACAGCAGCCACATCATAAAAGCAGGTATACAACTCAGCAGCTGTAAATGTCAAACTCTGCAGAAAAAATCCATTTGAGTGCAAACACAAATAAAAAACAGTCTCTGTACAACTGGATTTTATATGAGCCAGTATTAAATACTGAGTTTTTGTTGTTTAGCCTGGCAAAAATAAGCCCACCAACCTGAAATTCCTCTACACTTCATATGAGCTTTTACTTCATATGACATAAATATTGTTATGGTTTAGGAAGCCAGAACCCAAAACTTAGCCAACCAAGAAGTTTAAACAGATTGTTGAAATAATTATATGTTGAAGGTGGTCTTGCTTAGTCTGATCGACAGGAAGTCTGGAACACAAAAAACGGTGGTGAACCAAAAACAGGGGTGAGATGATACTGTAGAGGCCAAGAAATGAATGTTCACCAGGAGATGGGAAATGGGGAGCCTCAGAGTAGTCCTCCAGAGCAGGGAAAACAAGCTCCATAATCCAGAATCCTAAGGTCCAAAAACAGTCCAGGGTCCACACCAAAAGACATGAGCAAGCAGAAGAAATCCAAGGAGAAAGCAACAGGCAGGGTCAGAATCAAGCTGGGTTCAGCAACAGGTGACCAGTTCACACCAATAAGGACATAGCGAAGACGGTGGTAGGGGTCAGGCAGGGTCAAGACCCGGTTTTCTCTCAGAGCCAGGCACATGAACAAGGCTTGAAAGCTGTGGAAAAGACAAACGATCTCGCACCAAGCAGATCTAGGCTGGTGTTTAAGTCGAAGGCAGAACAGATGAGGATGATCAGCTATCAGGCCAGGGAAGAGTGCAGCTCATTAAGGGCAATAAATGTTTAATAATATTATTACAAAATACAGGACAGTTACGTACTAATGCATCTGACTTTGCAACACACCACCTTGATCTACAACACTGAGAGAGAAACTCAGTTTTCCCTTCTTATTTTGGGTGCATTGGGATGAATGTTGAGAACAGCTTTCTGAGATTAGCCCCTATTTGTCTGCCAGCGGCGTCACATGAGAGGGGTTATCCCTCTGGCTCCTCGGTGCCAGGCAAGATCAGCGGAGCACAGATAAGTGCTATTGATGCTGAATTACACCCAGCTGGAAAACAAACAACATGAATCTCTTGTCAGACATAGTGAAGAGGAGGAGAACACACTGGATGTGAATTAAACCTGCCCTGAAATGCTCAACAACAACTATGCTAGACGGATCTAAATGAAGACAATCTGATGAAGAATACATCGTCTTAAACAGGAAGCATGTGGCGTGGCCAAAGATTATTCCGAAACAACTCTGATTTTTTTGCTTTCTTTTATATTCCATCAGCTTGTGTTGTCATCGATTGCAATTTATTTCTGGATGGAAAATGTCTCACCTTGACAGTCTTAAATGCCACGCTTTGGCTCGGGGTTGTACCATGGATTAGGTGACTGATGGTATAGTAGAAGCATTTATTTCTCCTTATCACAGCTTGTGCTGCTTTGTATCAGGGCTAAACAGCATGATGTGATGATCTGGTATACTGGCAGACAGATTTTCTAATAAGAGTTCAGTGCATTAAACAAAACATCCATACATGTTTACACTGCAGGAGTTAAAGAACTGGACACCTCGGACTCTTCAGTTATTCATTTATTCACTTATTAGAAGTGAATGAGAAGAAGTTACAGCCATCTTTTCCTGTCTGAATATGGTAGAAGACACTTAACTGAAACCATAAAGGCTGCAAGAAATTAAGTAAATCAATTACTCTACAACAGTTGATGAAAAGAGTCCATTTAGACATGCAATCACATTTTACTGGCTGAGAAATTTATGACATGACATGCTAATTACTTTTGCAGGATTTAATGATTACTATAGGCTTTTTACTATATGGCTCTCAATGAGCTACTGATGCAGTCTCATTTCACATTGTGTGATGGGGGAAAGTGCAGCATGTGGGAGGGGGCTGACAGAGAGGAAAAAGACCTGCATGCCTTGGTGAGTGCTTTTGCACAGCAAGCTGGCATCATAGAACTCACCAGTAACCATTGATGCTTTCTTCACTCAGCTGATTCTGTGATGCTGGCTTGATCTGCGTGGCTTAGCTGCTTCTGCATGTGTGGATTACAGAGGACACTTTTCTGTGCTGATAATGTACAGCCGATACAAGAAGGGCTACTTAAAGAAATGTGGATCTAAACAGTGTATGAAAATTAAGTGAGGAGACCTGATCAGCAGTGAGGAAATGTAATAATAATGCACAACCATACTCTCCCAGAAGGACAAGATTTGCATTGATCCTGAGTGAGACTAAATGTTTAAAGTGTCTCTATTATGCACATTTCAGTCTAATTTATTTTAAAATCCAAGTCCAAAAGGGCAAGAAATAATTAAGTATTTTTCACAAACCCCTTCGTTCATTTTGTATTGATTCTCTCAGATCAGCTTCTGCCAGAAACGAGCAAACAGATAAAGCTCCGCCCTCTGTCCCGCCTGCGGGCTGCGTCTGGTTGGTCAACTGCTAGGAGTACTTAAATTGAGTAGTGAAGGTGGGTGTGGCTTTCTTCTTGTAAATGTGCACAACCTAGGGAAGATGGCCAATCACTGAATCCCTCCACCGGGACGTCACTAAAATTTTGAAGTAGAAAAATTCTCGAACATGGAAACTGAACATAGACAGTGCTGAAAAAATTCAAACGTATTTAGGTGATTACAAAAAAAAAAAAAAAAAAAGACGGTGCCGCTCATATGTCTGATGAGTATTTAACACTATAACACTGTAGAAAGCCGCCTGAAATGAGTTTCCTCCGCAGGGCTCTCCCTTAGAGATAGGGTGAGGAGCTTGGTCATCCGGGAGGGGCTCAGAGTAGAGCTGCTGCTCCTCCGCATCGAGAGGAACCAGTTGAGGTGGCTCTCGGGCATCTGGTCAGGATGCCTCCTGGACGCCTCCCTGGTGAGGTGTTCCAGGCACGTCCCTCTGGGAGGAGACCCCGGGGAAGGACACGCTGGAGGGATTATATCTCTCGGCTGGCCTGGGAACGCCTCAGGATCCCACTCGTCGAGTTGGCAAATGTGCCTGGGGAGAGGGAAGTCTGGGCTTCCCTGCTTAGGCTTCTGCCCCCACGACCCGACCCCAGATAAGCGGCAGAAGATGGATGGATGGATGGATGGAACACTGTAGAAAGCTAAAAAAAAACTAGAAATAGCATAATAGAGCCCCTTTTAAAAATGTGCTATTAAATGTATAAACAGTACAGAAACATATTTTTATTGCTGCATTGTTTTGATTAAACTATTTTGTATTAAATTTTGTTTTGTTCACATGAAAAAATATTTTGCTGAATTTTATTCTGTGGGTCAAAGACAACCACTTAAGTAAAGATTAAACATCGAAGATCCATGCATTAGATGATTATAATGCACACCAAGGAGTCTAATACACCATGACGTGCAGCAGAGTGCACGATAACCCTCTACAACACGGATCTGAGCGTTTAATCTGCTTATACCATGGTCCCACACAGTAAACTTTTTTTTTTTATAAAAATGTTTATTTCTTTCTTTTTTAACAAAACTTGCTAAATATGCTAAAGTATGCTAAAAATATGCTGAGCTTTGGACCCTATAAGCAGGACTAGTTTTAATCTAAGAAGTCTCAGAGCTGAACATCACTGGTGCAAGGCATACTGAGTTGCACTTGAATGTTCATTATGGAATGCCATATCAGTCAGCACTGAATACATAAATACCTCAAGAAATCTGCTCAATATTAATAAAATTGATTCATTAAATGAATCAAACTAAATGCAGCCTAAAAATAAATTGATACGGTTTATGTCAGTCCTTCCATTTGCTTTTCTTATATTCATAGAGGACATTTCCATTTATTTCCTGGTATGTTGCCAACGCTTTCCAGTGGAAAGTAATGTGCAGTTAAGTATCTGAACACTTTACTGGTGCTGCTGCTCAGTGGTCATGTGACTGAAATGAAGAAAAACAATCCAGAAGTAAAAGGTTGAATGAGAAATACATGCTCTGTCAGTTTCCTTCATAAATTTCAAGATTTCAAAAACTATATCTAAGTACTTATCTATGTGTGAAATCTATAGGAGGGATCCTCAATCCTGGTCCCCAACGGCCGCCATCCTGCAGATTTGAGGAGCTGCCCTGTTGCAACGCATCTGACGCACACTTGTGAAGAGCTTGATGTCAACCTCTGCAAAATTCTGCAATTGCCTATTGATTTATAGTTATAGTCTTCCTCAGAGACTTTTTATTTTTTACTCTAGGTTAAGTGGTTCCTCATCCTGATAGTCTAGTCTAGCCTAGTCTATACATTTTGTAATCATGAACAATAAGAAATATTGCTAGACCACTCAGTTTACTGTAAATCTGTAAAAACTCTGACCAATCAAAACGTTTAGACAGAAGTTGTTCATTTGCTATATTTCGTAAGCTTCTTCTCCAGGCTGATGAGGCTCTAATGATTTTGAATGATTTAGTTGTTTGTGTGATAAAGAAACATGTCTTTCAGCACCATAAAGTCACTGTATGAGAGAAGTAGCTTTCCTTGCTAAAGACAAAAGGCTCAACAGTGTACCATTACTATACTGTAGAACAAAGTATCTCTTGAATTACAAGTAAATACGTTTTGCTAATACTATCAGCTTCCATTAGCATGAGAGCAGGATGTTGGGCTCTATTCAGTAAACACATCATCAGTATCCTAAAGAGGGATACATTTTCCCAACAAGTGATTTTAAATCTTTTATTGTGTCAATAAAAAGGATTATTTCCATGTTTTACATTTAGTTCCCAAATCAGCTTAGTCAGATTGGGATTTTTTTTTTTTTTAAACACCCCTGTATTCATCGTGAATTAAAGTGCATTTCCATTCACTCTATGCAATTCTACTTTTAGTAATGTTCAGTGAAGCCTCCCATTTTCCATTTCATGGATTGTCCTGCCTCTATGCATACTTCAGTCTGAGCTTCAAGAAGTGGCTCTTACCGCAGATAAATGAGATGCAGAGCTGGGGTTTAAGGTGGCCATAGCTCTCTTGACAGCCTCCTTGTTACAGTTGTCAGCCAGCTGAGGTAGTTTGACACCTGTAATCTCTGTTTCCTGGTGGTTTTCAGCCTATTTCTGTTGGCAGCGCTCATACTGTCCACGCAAACCAAAAGGGGAAAAAGGGGCTCATTTCACCACCAAGTTGTGTAAAAGTAGAATCGACTTAAATAAACACCCTGAAGGTGTGTCGCCTCCATAAAAATGCTCAACTGTCAATTTAAGAGTTATTAGTAACTGAGGTTTATTTTTTTAAAACAAAACCATCTCAGCTGAATTGTTTCCAAACCTAAAAGAAAAATAAAGAAAAGAGCATGTCTGCTTAAAGACATTTCACCCCAAATTACATCAAACTAAAGTGGCTTCCTTCCGTCAATTAATTATGTTTTGTATCTTGCAACATATGTCTCCATCTGCATGCAGGAAAAAGAAGAATGTGTGTGTGTGTGTGTGTGTGTGTGTGTGTGTGTGTGTGTGTGTGGTTCTCTGGTATGTGGGGATTCCTTCTCCTATGGTTGGGCAGCATCTTGACTTGGCATAGTGTGTGTGTGTGTGTGTGTGTTGTAAGCTTCCTACAGTGTGTTGTGCATCCAACACACTGGAGGAGGAGTTTAACACGA
The DNA here is from genome assembly GCF_933228915.1 of Telmatherina bonti. Taxonomy (NCBI): domain Eukaryota; kingdom Metazoa; phylum Chordata; class Actinopteri; order Atheriniformes; family Telmatherinidae; genus Telmatherina; species Telmatherina bonti. The sequence continues at coordinate 25,465,086 of NC_136616.1, read as the reverse complement.
CCAGGCAATTACACAAGTTAATACAAGTATGCTTGAGCCGAAGCATCACTTTGTTGTCTGAGTTTCCACTCGTCTGTGAGCATCCAGTGATCTGTTGTCCTCATTTATAATGATGTGTGTGTGTGTGTGTGTGTGTGTGTGTGTGTGTGTGTGTGAGAATGCATGCATAAACATAGCATGTTTTTCCTTCCATAATAGATGTATGTGTAGCTGTGCATTTGGCATTAATATGCTCTGTAATGAAAGGGGACAGTTTGCTGTTGCCGTGGTAATGAAGCAGTGGAGCGTTGCCAGGCACGACGACTGAGATGGAACATAACTATAATTGTGCCATCTTGAAAAACACAAAGAATGATGTGTTTGGATTCAGGCAGACAGAGACAGATGGAAACATGGGTGGGAGGGCGGAGGGTCATACAAGAAGCAAGTGGACAGCTGAAGCACTAGGCAGTCTCCTACTATGTCAAGTAAAGTGTATGTAAGTCCAAGAGAGAGACTGAAGCTGATGGATCATCCTGTTTCTACAACAGGAGGTATACAATGCGGAAGGAAGAGGGATTTTTTGTGTGCATTGTAAGGGGATATGGGTGGGATGATGTGATCAGTTTGACTGGGTGTGCATCCCCTTGAGAGAAGTATTCAAATAGATACAAGATCCAGCAGAGGAAGAGTCGCCTTGAAAGACGGATGGATCAAGTTAGAGGAATGCAGGAATGACAAACAGATGAAGGGAGTAAGATGATAAGGAGTGTCAGGAAAGACAGATTTATACTCAGGTAGATGGTAAAATAACGAGAGATGAGGCTGAGTCGGGTCGATAGAGAGGCAGACACCAAAAGCTCCTCCAGTCAACAGTTATGGCTTTGTGAAGAGATGGAGTGCACAGATGACTTTCTCATGAACTTGGAGCTGAGTGGTTTAAATGTAGTTAAGAGTGAGTGGAACAATTTGGAGAGGCTCTGCTCAACCATGTGATGCTGTATAGAGCTGTTGGTCTACAGACAGTCAAAGGCAGAAGGTCACATTTCATGGTTCAGATGTGTCTGCATTACAGAGTGGAGATTGTTTCACTTTAAACACTCACATGAAGGCAGCAGAAATGGAGAGTTCCTTTAGATTTTTCTCCAACTGGGTGTTTAGACTGCTGATCCAAGCTAGAGATTCTTCCTCTTCCTTCCAGTATCAGACAGATACTTTGGTTTTTAACCAGTTATGCTTCATAGTTAACACCTTCTTGGCCTTATAAGCATGTTTTACTGAAATAACCATATTGATTGTTGATTAACATCTTAAAGTTTGACTCATAATTCTATCTTGTAAAACAGAGTTTATATGTGCAGCATTTAACACAAAATATGCCTCATAGATGTTTCTTTTTTTTCTTTTTCTATCTTTCTATCCATCTCATAGATGTTTCTTTGTTGTGCTACATCCATCTAAGGCTACGTTCACACTACAGGCTGAAGTGACTTAAATCCGATGTTTTTGCCCCTATGCGACCTGTAACCGATCTTTTCTTAACAGTCTGAACGACACAGATCTGATATTTTTTAATGCTACCCAGGCCGCTTGGATATGTGGTCCTAAATCCGATATGTATCTGATCTTTTGCCAAGCGACTTCAGTCTGAACGGTCAGGTCGCATTAATCCGACCGACGTGTCATTGACACGCGACAAACGTCACTATTCTGCGTTTGTTGTTTATGAAATCTTTATCGGTAAATGCGCTCACATCACTCCCACCAATCCTGACTGCGACTTCATACCCAACGTTTCTCTCTACAGTTGTTGCTGCCACAGCTTCACAAAAGGCCTTGACCAAAACTTTTACTTTCCTCTTCTGTAAGCGTCTCCTTAAAACAAACCCATTCACAATGTTGTGGCTACGGTTGGACAAAACTTTTAAAAAGCAAAGGCTCTGCTGCCATCCATATTTACTTCTGCAAACGCAAAGACGTCACATGCACGCTCACTGCACGTCGCCGAGTCTTCTACGCATGCAGGACGATTCTGGTGCGCATGAGGTTCATACTGGAGATCACATACAAGTCACATTTGATCAGAAATGTGAACGGACTTTCAAAACATTTGGATTTCACAAAAACATCTGATATGAGCAGCAAGTCCTGCAGTGTGAACGTAGCCTAAGTCATGGCAAAGGTCAACAAGAAGGAGCAGGGGGAGTTGGATGAAGCAGGTAACTGCCTCAGACATTACACAAAGAGACGTTCAGTCAGAGGGTTCGAGACTTAATTTTTTTCCTCCCTTGCTTGGGAATTTTTGGCAAATACCATAGACTGTATATAAAAGATGGACAAAGGCTCTGTGACGTCACCCGTAGGTTTCCGCAGAGCTAAAATGAAGCTCATTGGGCGGTTCCTACCATCGCCATTCTTGGCAGCGTCTCTCTTAAAAAATACAAAAATTGGCAAAGTGGTGGAGCTGAGAGGTTAGCAGACTGAAGCTAAATGATGCTGTTAACCATCTACTGCAGTTGTGCTACTAACCTTCTTGCAGGGGATATCGGGTACACGCCCCTTGTTATGCAAAATTTTGAGATTACTTCTAAATGGAGGAGTTATAAATTGTCATGAAGGTAAAGCTGACCTGGTAAACCTAAAATAGATTTTTGTACCAGGCTGTAAACATGTTCATTTCTGCTGTAAAGTTGGCCTTTTTAACATGGGACTCGATGTTTTGCTCTGTTTTGGAGCCCCTAGTGGATGAGGGGTGAACTGCAATTTCTGGCACTTCTGCATCGGCTTCACTCCAAACCACCGGAGATTGTCGCTTGGCGAATGCAGAACTTAGAAAAAACAAAGGTGAATGAGGATGTCACTGACATCATTTCTACCTTTCACAAAAAAATTTTCTCATGATCACTAGAGTTCACCTTCTCTCGTCACACTCTTCATCAACACTTTAATCACATGCATTGTTCAGGCTACATCTCCAACACATTTCATCTTCACAGATCAGCAAATATTACCAGCAGCCTCCCATATCTGCCTGAATGTGCAGCATGTATTTTGACTCTGCTCAAACACCCTTGACTTTTCTGCTCAACTACATTTGCAAACAGTTAATAACATGCTGAAAGCAGCTAATAATGTCTCTCTAATCTGAGATAAACCTTGCTCTCAGTCACCTGCTGTGGCAAGTTGCTGCAGTTTAATAGGATTTTCTTTCCCAACACTTTTCACAATGTGATCAGATTAAAAAAGAAAAAAAAAACCCTAATGATAATGTTTCAAGTCTGAAAAGAAGCGAAAGGCATTGTGGGAATTCACACTTTGTACTTAAAATATATACATAAGAGAATACTAATAACTTTCCTTCCCTGCTGCTGGTTAAATCCTTATGAAACGTCCCTTTGGATAAGTCTGCTTAAACACACGAGGGGGGGTCTTAAATACACAAACAATGTCACAAAATAAATTAAAATGTGCTTTCTAAGGATAATTACAATGGTCGATCCAACATAGAGAGGTTACTTAACTCACATTTCTCACCGACATGTGTCACTGTTTTGGCCGTCCATGATGCTTTTCGCCAGATCAGTCTGTCAGACGGTTCGCACAGCTTGTGAACTAAATCAGTCTGTTTTTGTTGCAAAGTGCCAGTTACAACCTCGAGCACAATGAAATAAACAACTAGCTGATGTGAGTGTGAAGTGTTTCTCCCACCATCTTCATGTTTTCCAGAGAACAAAACAAACAAAAAAAGGAAAAGACAGAAGAGGAAAAACATCCATCACATAACATTAAAGGGATAAATGAACTTGATATAGTTAGGGGGAGTCTAGCTCTCCATTACTTCCATTACTTATGCATTAATGGGGACGTCACCTGATGCATTGAGTAGTAGCTTGCTCCTTTTTCCTAATGTTTAAATACATGATGGTATTGCCATCTTTAACATATTTCTACTCTGTCCACAGGTCTTCCCAAATAAAAGCTGCTGTTCATGTTGATCTGTCTTTCCTGTCCTCTCCACCCCAACCAGTCTAGGCTGCCCTCCCTGAGCCGGGTTCTGCTCGAGGATTTTCTTCCTGTTAAAAGGGAGCTTTCCTTCCCACTGTCTCCTCATGTATGCTTAGGATGGGGGATTAGATCAAAGCAATGGTTTGATGGAATAAGTTGGTTTCTATTAACTAGGCTATTTATAAATTAGCTTTAAAGGTAGAGTATGTAAGATTTTCAATATTTTCAAAATAAATTAACTAAAAATATATCTACAATCATAATTAGTTTTTTAAACATGTAGGTTCCTGTCTGTCCAAATTTGATGCGTTATTAAATTACAAGTTTAATTAATGACAAAGACCCTTCTTGAATGTTTTCTGACCAGTAAAAAAAAGAAATACTTTTTTTCCCACCAGTAGGGGGAGTATAAGCCCATTTATTGCAGAGCGGCTCTAAGCTACAGCTCACAAGCGATTCCTGCCCTCATTGGAGCTGGCAAGGAGGAGGGGTGAGTTGTGCTCATTACTGCCAACCTGTGGTCGTTTGTGGAGGTAGCAGTTTTGTGGTTTTGCTCACGACCTGGTGTTTGCCACCTGGTGGTGGACAGAATCACCTTGAAATCTTACATACTCTGCCTTTAACTGATCTGTCTGTGAAGTGGCACTATACTAATAAAGATGAATTGAACTGATACATCTTAAATTACAAGTTCTTAGTATCATTCTATCTAAAAAAAAAAACCCCAGAGCATTTAAGGCTAAGAAAGCACATGTCACAACTTTATGTTTCAGTCTGAAGCATCACCTGACATCTTGCTTTGTGACACCATGTCACACGGCAGCAGGTGGAAATCAGCACACACTGGCTGTTTGGAACGTGCACCATGTCTGATTACGCAAATAAACCCAGCAGATCATTATCAGAGGAAGCTAGAAAAGAATCAACATCAGGCTTCTTTTTACTGGCTGGAAAGAGTTCAGGAGAGACAGATGCTTGATTAGCCTTCGACGGGCGTCGTCAAGGAGCAAAAGTCTGCCTCAGCGATGCATTAAAACTGCTTTACATCATCAAGTCGGCTCAGCAGCTCAACTGCCTTTATTGTGTCACGCTGAAAGAAACGTCATTCAAGGTTAAAGTTGCGTTTCAAATTGGTTCAAACATGTAGCTTAAAGTTACATTTTAATGTGTCACCTGCACTGCATTTGAGTTTTTATCCAAGTTACCTTAAATGAAATAAAAGCTAATGCATGTAATCTACGCCAAAGAAACTATAGGACAGTCTCTGCCTTAATGGACAACACTTAGCTGTAAAATCTTTGTCATCCATCTTGGATACGACATCCTTCTCGGCTGATTTAAGGGAGACTTCATGTATTCTGTCTTAAACATGAAGGTTTGCAAAGGATTTGAAACAAGTTCCTGCTTTGAGACTTTCTACGGCTTCTGGTGCAGTCGCTCGCACATCTTGCGCACCTCCCTCGACTCATTTGGGTAAACAAACTGTTTTAATTGCTGTAGTTGTTCCCTTTAGAATTATCTCTAATTACTCTCCACTCATTAAAACGGCCTGCTGCGTTTTCATTCTTAGATTTGGTCTTATAGGTGAGAGTCCTTGTGCTTTTGCACACTCCGTACAGCCAAGGCAACATGAAACATTTCATTTTAATTAGTCACATGTAGTGTTAAAAAAAAAAAAAGCCTAAAAACTTGAGCTTTGAGGTGAAAGTAATAGATAAATACATTAACCACAGCAAGCATTAAGGCAAATTTAGTCCAAACTTTGACAGTCACTGACAAAAACTGCTTGAGTAATAACTCACACTTGTCACATGTAAAAATAAAATGAGCACTAAATTATTTCATTCTGACCTTTTCAAGTTATGTTAATCTGCATTTACTTTTACTCCCAAAGCTTTTTGAGCTATTTTCTTAAGAGTGTGACTAAACTGTGACTTATTATACAACCAACTGCAGAAGTCAAGTTAATAACCGAAGAGTCCAGCTCATCACTGCAAGCTGAGAACGCTGCTTAGTACGCTTTACAACTTTTCTAAATATCCTGATTACTAATGAAGCTTAGAGCTGCTCTGTTATATTTAATAGTACACCAAACGAGATGCCAAGTGCACACAAACACACACACAAACACACACACACACACACGTGGGAGAGCTGCATATTCTCAAAAGTGAAAACAGGTGGATCTAATTGAATCATTAACCCATGTCCCACAATGTCTTGGCAAACATTATATAAGCCTTTGCAAACCCTTTTTCCCTCCACACTTGCAATTAACTGCAGGAATTTGCATTTTTTAAACAACAGATTACACAAGCCATCGTCCTTTAATAAATACAAGCATGCACAATGTCAGCGCCAAGCACCGACTGACAAGCCATCAACGCCAACATACAGCCATGCTACGCTTACTTAAGGTCATTACTGCCATCTAAACAGTCCATGATGCAAAGGTAGAATGAAACAACATCAGAGTAGCTGGACATTTTTTTGTTAAATATTATCAGCTGTAACTGTATTTTTCCTTAAGGTCTTGTTATTATCTGCTTTATATCCTTCTTTAGGGAGACAATCAGACTGAATCATTCTGTGTGTTTACTAGAAACATTATCTGTTGACTGGACTAAGTGATCTTTTCTGCAACAGAGGGCATGAAACCTGCCTTTCATTTACTGTTACACCATGTTGCAGCATTCACTCAGTTTAGCTGATAGGTCATTCATTCATTAATGATTAATGGCAGTTTGTTGCAGTTAAGTTAACCTCTGTCTATTTTTTATACATGGGAGACTTCGCCTCTCAGAAACGTCGCTTTAACATCCAGTTATGTGACTGATCCGTTCATGAATAACATTATTAGTTGTCAAATGCTTTTCTAGTTGTTTTTAATTTCAGTTCATTACTTTTGTAGGTTTAACTGTAAGATGTGTTGTAGCCATTTAATTAAAAATAAGCAAACATTGTTCATGAAATGTCTCACTTTATAACATCTTTTTTTCTGTTCTGCTGGAGAGAAAATATAGCTTTATGGGATTTGCAAAACATTGCATAATGTTTTCATTTACAGTTTACCAAGTAACATTTTTTTTACATTAGCACCAATAGTAATCTAGATTTCTTGTAACTGGATAGCTTTATTTACATGCAGAAATACTCCATAACCTTCATTAATGTGGAGAATAATGAGTAAATCCCAGGTTTGAAATAGCAGTGAAGCTTATGATCAGTGAGAGCTGAACCATCGGTGCTGTGTAAGCACAGAAGGAAAGAGAATTGGAACATCTCAGCATCCAAATCCAAACATCTAGATTTCAACTGAGGAAACAAAGCTTTCCCAACTTTATATTTTAGATGTAATTTTTTTTTTCTCTTTTTGTTTTTTTTTTGTTCCTAGGTCCCTAACATTTGTCATATGTTCAGCTATACCAGTGATTTAAAGCAGGGTTGCCTCTAACACATGCAGGGGAAGGGGGTCCTGAGCCCCGGAACTGAGAAACACTGATCTATACTGACTGGCAGTACAGGCATTTGAAGCTTCAGCATCTCTGTACACTCAGAGACGGGTGACTCCCTGTGGGTTAATGGGCCTGCAGCACATCCCTCCCTCACCTGTTATTTATAGAGACAAGGGAGGCGAGATGGGACAAAAGCAGTGGGAGAAATGGGAGGGATGTTTGCTGTGCATGTGCAGTATATATTCTGGTCGATAAAACTGGTCTCTTCATAACTTCCTTTCATATGTATGCGTCATCCCCTCCATCCCCCAGTATTTTTCACTAAAAGTCAGCTTCTCCGGCACCTATCTGCACAGATTCATTTCCCCTCCTCTTTTAGAGTCACATTTAGTAAATCTTTCACCTCGACTCATTTAGATAATTACTATCAGTTGTGCTGTCAAAATCCATGTTAAAACGATTATAAAGTAACCTACCTGAAACTCACATGCCAGCAAAACATTTACCACAGTATTTAACTCATTTATATTTATGAAGTCATTATTTTGCTTTTATACTTAATCATTTGTGTTTAACACAATAATCCGTACTGATGATTTAAATTCTGCATGTGCCCATTTAGACTAAGTACACACACACACACACACAGACACAGCTGCGGTATTATTGATGAGCATGTGTGTGAAAATTATATAGAGCTTTTGTGTATTTGTTTTCAGAACAACCAGTAACAACAACAGAACAATTAACAACTCTGGACTTTGACGTGTTCATAAAAATCCCATCTCAAGAGCAGTGGAAAAGGTTTTTAAAACTCCTGCAAAATATAATATATACTGTATATTTGTAGCTTGTCAATGTGTTTGGACCTTTATCTATTAAAGTACAAATTTACTTCTGTCACTTTACTGATTAATTTCATTAAATAAGAAAAATAATGTTTGCAACTTGAGGACAGCAACACAAAATAGGATGAAAAACTTTGCAAGATTTACAAGTAACATCCTTCTGGAAGAAGAAGGTGAGGGTGTCAGTATTGGGTATAAAAGCTATCGACTACTAGCACACATAGGTATTTTGACAAAGTCCTTTCCTTTTTGCATTTTTCAACCACACACTACATAGTTTATGGGAGTTGAAAAACGTTAAGGAAAATGTGAAAACTTTCACATACTCTTGTATGTGGAAAATAAATCTAAGGAGCCTCACTCGCACCTATCTATCATGTCTTCTTCTGTTTGAGTTCTCGCTTGTGTAGAGTAGAGTTGGAATAGAGTAGAGTAGGAATAGAAAAGAGTAGACTAGAATAGAAAAGAGTAGAGTAGGAATAGACTAGAGTAGAGTAGGAATAGAGTAGGAATAGGATAGAAAAGAATAGAATAGAGTAGGAATAGAAAAGAGTGGAGTAGAGTAGAGTAGGAGTAGACTAGAGTAGAGTAGGAATAGAAAAAGAGTGGAGTAGAGTAGAGTAGGAGTAGACCAGAATAGAGTAGGAATAGAAAAGAGTGGAGTAGAGTAGAGTAGGAGTAGACCAGAATAGAGTAGGAATAGAAAAGAGTGGAGTAGACCAGAATAGAGTAGGAATAGAAAAGAGTGGAGTAGAGTAGGAGTAGACCAGAATAGAGTAGGAATAGAAAAGAGTGGAGTAGAGTAGGAGTAGACTAGAGTAGGAATAGAAAAGAGTAGACTTGAGTAGACTAGGAATAGAGTAGAGTAGGGATAGAGTAGGTATGAGATAGAAAATAATAGAATATAGTAGGAATAGAAAAGAGTAGACTAGAGTAGAGTAGGAATAGAGTAGGAATAGGATAGAAAAGAATAGAATAGGAATAGAAAAGAGTAGACTAGAGTAGAGTAGGAATAGAGTAGGAATAGGATAGAAAATAATAGAATATAGTAGGAATAGAATAGAATAGAATAGAATAGAATAGAATAGAATAGAATAGAATAGAATGCAGGCTCCGTGTCTACAGTTTGTTGCAGGATCCGATTCTGTCATGTTACAGATTGATTTCTCTCACAAGGATGCTGAACAGTTCTTTTTTGTTTTGCATTTTAGAGCTCACATTCTTGAACTGATTAAAATCAAAATAAAACCCTTCAGATAAATTTTTCCTCTTCTCTGCCCTCAATTTCATTACTTTTCCTTTTCTCCATCCAGCAAAAATGCTGAAATACCTGCTGCTCATGATGGTTGTATCTTACAATGAGCTCAAATATCTTTGACATGTTCTGTCCTTAGGGACACAAAAATCAAAAGAAAACGTGTTGTAAGGTGTTTCCACCAGCTCAAAGCGTATCTCTTTGTGTATATACATCATGCTACTTTACCAGACAAGCACACCTCTGCAGGCAGTGATCAAACTTATAAACTCTAATAGTGAAAATAAGATTAATGTCCCCTACAAGCAAATTTACACCTTCATCAAATTTAAATTAGGACAGAATGAATAAATTAGCTTGGCCTCACCTCTCCATGGCTCTCCTACAGCTGCTGCCATCCTGCCACCACATTTGTTCAGAAGTTCAGGCTAATAAAAAGCAGCAACAGGTCCTGAAAAGAAAAGCTGCACTTTAGGGGAATAATACTGTCTGTAGATTTTTAGGAAAAGGAAATAAAAAATCTACAGACAGTTGGGGCACAGTAGACATGCGCTAGCTGTTTCATGCTCAAATCAAAACTACTGCATCTATTCTACATCTTTCATTTCTGCTGAGCTGCAGACTGTAGTCCTCGGCTATCTGTGTGCATGTGGCTTATGTGTCTGCAGGATTAAGCAGGCTATCACTGGGTTGTGAAGATGCAACCCGTAGTGGTCATGAGAGCAACGACGTGGTAAAAATGCTCATGTTGCATAAAGAAGATATTTAGCCTCTAACCTGGATCATTGCTACTTGTTGCATCTTTTGCATAACAGCTGACGTAAAACAAACTCTCAGATGCATGTGTGTGTGAGAAACTGAAAGGAATCCAGTAAAGACCTACAATAAACTAAAAGAAAAGCACACACAGCTCAGACCAGCTCCACCTCTCAAGCTGACAGATGTTGGAGAAAGTTCAGTATGGAGGTGCAACTGCTCAGTAAGGCGTGGACTGCTTGCATCTACTCATACTAGCCCATAGCAGAAAACCCTCACAAGGACACCTCCACAAGCATAACAGCCTTTCTTTTTACTGGAAAGTTTGCAAGGTAAAAAAAAAAAAAAGCCAGATAAAAAAATCTATTTATTCTACTGCAGCTGTAGAAATTCACCAAATACCACAAAAAACAGAAATAGATTTGTCCTTTTAAATACGTTAGCTTTGCACATACACACAAAGACATAACCAAAAGACAAAATGCAAACAGACAGAGGTCACCTCGTCTCAAAGCCACATTGGCATTTAAAACATATAAATAAAAGAAAATGTTCTGTTCTTGTATTACACCTTTAACTTCAGCTTGTTGAAATAGCTTTATGATGGGTTTGTCTATTTACACTCAAACCTCTGGAGAAGCATTTTCTAAAACATTCACACAACTGATACAAAAAAAAAAAACTATGAGTGCAATCCAATTCTGAGTGAAGCATGTGTGCAGACAGGGAGGGGAACGTGTGCAATTATTTATCTGCCCTAAAAAAACATGAAGAAGTCTGTGTGCACTCTGAAGAAACATTCAAGCAGCTTGGAAATGCGCCGTGTTTTTACTGCTTTTCTTTCTTCCTCTGAAGACCAAGAAGATAAAGAATGTCATTAATTTCCTTCTACAGAGACTCCAAACCTTTCAAAAACATCAGAGGTTTCATCAGAGGATCAAAAATTTCCCTGGATGCGACTTAAAATTAGTTAGTGATGGTGACCATTGCTTTCCTGAATATATAATCAAATCATTAATAAGCGTCAGAAGGCAAAGCTGAAGCAACTGTCGGACCATATGCTGGAAAAATAAAAAGATCTGAGAACCAACATTAGATTTCCCACTCATCTGGCTATACCAGTGTGTACGTTTAAATTCACTTTAAAGGTGGAGTATGTAAGATTTTCAATATTTAAAAAAAAAAAAATAAACTAAAAAAATAACTACAATCATAATTAGATCGTTTTTTAAAACATGTAGGTTCCAGTCTGTCCATATTTGATGTTATTAAATTACAAGTTTATTTAATGACAAAGACCCTTCTTAAATGTTTGCCTACCAGTAAAAAAAAAAAAAAAAAAGTGCTTTTGTCATTAGTCATTAATTAAACTTGTAATTTAATAACGCATCAAATATGGACGGACTGGAACCTACATGTTTAAAAAACTAATTATAATTGTAGTTATTTTATTAGTTAATTTATTTAGAAAATATTGAAAATCTTACATACTCCACCTTTAAGGAAACTTTTCATAGCACTTTTCCAACTCTGCCACTTTCTTTACAAATGAATATAAAAAGAGGACAAATGATATAACCCCGGAAGAAACGGGCAATAAAAGGAATAAGATCCCATATGCAGTGAGAATTATTTTTATAAGCTAGACCTGATCCAGACAGGAGTAAGAATGGGGATGAAAAAACGTGTGCAGAGAAGACAAAGTAAGATCAGCTGGATGCAGGCAAAGTGTTTCCAAAAAGAAAGTTTTGGAGAGGAGGCTTGTGCACATTTAGCAGCCTGGTTATCATTTGTGACAAACTGCAGGTTTTATGCTTTTATCACCCTCCTGTTGTGTCACACACCCCACCGTCAAGACAGAGGACCGCCCCCCTGAGTCCCACTCTGGAGTTCTTCTCTGCTGTCACCCACTGTGACATGCATGCTCACGATGTGATTTAATCAACATGAAGACTTGATTAATTACTGAGGGTACTTTATATGAATTGAAATAAAAAGTCAGTCCACTTTTTCCCGTTACGAGTCAAACAGCAGGACTTTGGACCTACTGAAGATGGTGCAGACTGATAACTCAGGGAATTGCATCACATTGAGCTGAATGCAAACAGACTCTGGAAAATTCCCTGATTTCTGAGATGTCTAAGAAGATGTTAAATCTGTTATCCAGAAATAAACCTTCAAAGAAGAAGAAACTTTTAAAAACCCAGTCTCATTAGACATAAATACTCAACTGGAAATATCCTTATTTTCCTCATTTCTGTTTTCCAGCCCCTCGTCACCATAATTAACTATTAAAAATACACATTTTTAAAAGATATTCCCAAAATCCTCCATGATGTGTTAGATCTGTGACCAGAAACGCATTCCTCCTCCTGAACACCTAATCTTGTGTTTCTGTGGTCGTTCGTCATCTAACCTTCAATACGATTTGACAGTTGCTTAAATCAAAGCACACAAACAGACATAATGCATCATACGCAAATAAATTTCTTGGAAGATTATGAAAGAAAAGTGGCAGAGGAGTGACAAAAATGATCACGATTACACACAGTGACAAATTCATAGCTATTTGAGTGTTGCATTCAGGCCAGGTAAAAAGTCAGCAGACGGCGGAGAGCGGTGAAGATTTCATGCCTGAGCATTACATTACATGGCTGGTTGCTTTTCTAAATAAGAATCTAATATTTTTGCACGTTGATAAGCATCTTAGTGCATAAAGACTGTCTTATTAAGTATTCATTTTTACATGACACACATTTGCGGTTGTATTTGCTGCAATATTTCAGTCCCAGCATGTTTAAAAAAAAAAAAAAAAACCACTTGAATATGACTAAGTAATTGCTGGACTAATTAAGGTAGAAACGCTGCTTGAATTTGTAATACTTACACTAAATGGTACTTTCATGCTTACCTGTTAGCTGGGTCAAGGTTTTTGAGTTAATGGCATGCATGCAGTACATAATGGTGATGGATCGTTTGCTTTCTACAGCATCTACAAAAGGTCTGAGCCCTTTTCAGCCATCCTACTCTCTGATCACACACCTCTGATGTCCATCTCTAAAGCCTGACATTGTCTTTGCATCATTTCTCCTCTGCAAGGAAGAAAACAATGATCACATCTAAGGATAATTTCTCTGAAAAAAGTAATTAGATTAAAAAAAAAAAAAAAAGGACCGCTTCATTCATGCCCAAAACACTGATCAAACCAAGGCAGAATAATTCCTGTCCTGCTTTCCAGACACACACTTGATGTCTAACAGCAGAGAGATGATAGAAAAACAGAGTAGGGGTTTAGTTTGTCTGATTTCCACTTAGACATTCCTTCAGACTAAAAAAAAAACTTCATACGTCTTGGCTTAAACATGCCCCTTTTGTCAAACACAAGGGGGAGGGATGCATGCCTGAGTTTCTCCTGCATAATATCTTTGGATGATTGGGCAAAAGTTATTCATACAGCATAAAGCAGAAGAGAAAACTCTGAAATCTTCCCAGTTAAAACCCAGGAATAATAAATGCAAAAAGGAAGATGGAAGATTCTGAACAGAGACCAGTGTAGATAAGACAGTACACTCAGCAGACTTTCAACATTAAAAGTCTCGTCTTTGCTTGTAAAGCAGCTACAAAGTAACAGTGAAAGATCCCTGATTTAAGTTTGAACATGAAACTATTAAAAATCCTTCGCTTATACTGCTGGCGTGAGGGACCTACAAATGAGCGAGATAGCAGGAGGAAATGTTAAGTGCAGAAATTGGCATTGTTCAGACGCAGAAATATCAAGTTTTATCATTTTACTACCAAAAATCTTTGCAAAAGTAAAGCCAACCAAAGAGGTGTATTTTCACTCACATTACCAAAGTGATGAGCTGTTCCTACATGCTCCACTCTGATCAGACAAATGGACTGTCCAGTAAAACCATTTACAGAAACATGTCATCACATGTGTTTCAGCAGGCATAAATCATTTTCATTCTGCTTCATGCACCTTCTGCATGTCTCTCTAATGCAACCTTCAAAGATTATAGTTGATGCAAGTGTTTTTTTTAAGTATTGAAAACTATTTATCAGCCTGCAAAAGGTAAATGAGGCTTCTATGAGGAGCATCTCTTCAGTCATATCAGCTTTCACTTCACCATTTACAAGTTATTCCTGCTTCGCTGTCACTTCCAGCTCGCCTCAGTCTAGATTCTGTTACCACTATTCTGGTTCAATGAGTCTCGTGGACCAAAGCCAATTGGTCACAGATCCCAGTTCTTTAAAAATTCATTAGGACTCTTTCAGTCTGACATCCACACTGTTTGCCAGAAGAAGCCTCCTCCTCTTGGATGTCGACTTTCAGCCGTCTGCTAAATCCGCTCCTTCAGCGGCGGCGGCGATACTGTTCTGACACTCCATTGTTGTCTAAATACCAACATTTATTTGCACAATTAACTGCTGCGCAGTCATAAATGTTCATTTACATCTAAATGATCTCTCCTTGTTAAAAACGAGGGCCATTGTTTTACTTTCCGGTGACAAATTACAGCATCTGAAATTCACCGTGATATCACAGAGAGCTGCGAACAAAGACAAAGCTCCTCTGCGTTCATTAAAAAGAAACAATTCTAAATAACCCAAAGCTTCTAAATGCATTATGATCTGCAAAAAAAAAAAGGAAAAATAGTAATCCATGCATAAAAGACAATCTGCTCAGCTAATAATATTAATATAATAATAATAATAATAATAATATTATATAACCTCATTTTATTCAAGCTTTATGCTACACTGGGTACTTTAACAATAACCTAATACTGTGTTTAAAGCTACCACCTCCCCAATCATCCTTTTATTCACCTGCAAACCAATATTGTTATTAATGTAGGAAAAATGCATCATTTTGCAAGACTATTCATGTGCTTTTATGTTACACCCAAACATGAATAAGTACATATCAAGAGCTTATGCATCATGAAGTCATACATCATAAAATCCTGTTTGACACAAACAGACGCTGATTATCGCCATCTTTCCTACCAATCATACTGTAGTTCAGCACTGGGGGAAGAATGACCAGAATGCGCCTCAAATTAGTTTTACAGTCTAAATAAGACTAAATAAATAAATAAAAAGTATAAATTTATGCATTACTTAAAATATGTAAAGAGTAAAGTCAGATAGTTTATAGTTTGGACCAGTTATTCAGAGCGGGAGACATTCTTACCATCAGAAGGAAAACCAAAACAAACAAAACAACTTATTTCAACGATGTCACTTCCCATTTCAAATGTTCAGTCATTTACTTGGTCAGCATTACGTCACCATGTAGCTATCACTGAATGTCTGTGTTGTGATGCCTCACTGCTCAATGTATCCTCCTGCTGACCCACCATGACTTACGAATCACAAAATATCAACAAGACAGAAAAATGAATCAAAAATATGGAAAACACAAACACCAGCTTTACAATCTTAACAGTTGTTACTTGCAAAGTAACAAATGTGGTGCACAAATGATCAAGCTATAACCCAAGTTACAGTTATCCATGCATCCATTTTCTTAACCAGTCCATTACAGGGCCACACAGAGAGACAAACCAACATTCATGCTCACACTCACTCCTAGACACAATTTAGAGTAACCATTTAACCAAACATGCATGTCTTTGGACTTTGGGATAACCTGAAACTCCACACAGAAGAGCCACTGGTTGAACCTCCCCCCCCCTAATGAGGCTCAAACTGGTGACCTCCTTGCTGTGAAGCCACAGTGCTGACTACCACTAGTTGCACTTCAATATAAAACAAAACTGAGTATGTTGAGGGCAAAACCCTGTACAGAGTGCAATTATAACAATAAGTCAACCGCACCGCTAAAATGCTGCTTCCACACTTTGTACTATTCAAGAAAATTAATCACAAGCACAGAGGCCTCTCCAGAGAGGAGAGCACCAAGGGCTTCAACTTGTTCCTCCGTGCAGTGTAGCAGATATACGTTGTTACTTTCCATTATTGATGTGTGCAGCAGTGCGCAGGAGCTGACTGCCAGAATGAGGTCATTGCTTCAGCTCAAATAGCAAACCAGGATGGAATTACAAGTTAGATGAAGAAGTTGTTGAGAATTTCTAACTAACTGAGACCCCCCTCCCCCCTCTTTAAACATTATTTAACTCTACAGTATGAAGTGTATAGTCTGCATTAACCCTTTATAGGACACTCAATGAAATACCTTGAAATCAGAAATATTATCCTAAAGTTGTCCTTCTGGTATGTACCAAGATCTCCATTCTGTTATGTTAAAAGAAAATGTTTGATGCTGAATATGAAAGAAAACGAAGCGATCAAAAATAGTTACTTGCCCCCATAAAGGGTTCAGACATCCCAACTGAAAAAAGCTTTGCAGCAAAAAAAGATCAGACACTAAACCTGACCGTACTGGGGGGCGTTCATGCTTCCTGTCCATCCTGACACTGACAGCCAAAAGCAACATGCTCAAGAACGCCCAAACAAAAAATAAACATTTTCCAGTTAGAACAAAATGCCAGTAACCATCATTTATCATCATTAATCTGGACACAGAATGTGTCAACATGAATAAATGAAACTTTTTAAAATGACCTCAAGTCAACTTTGGTATTTCAGTTCTGCAATTTGTGTCATTTTTTGTTTTTTGTTTTCTAAGAACTGGCCAGAATACTGTTTACACAAATAAAGATAACAGCAGCCGATGGAGCCCATCATTCCTGGTAATTAGCCGAACACCAACAGATAACTGCCAACTCCTGCTCATTAGTTTTTCACTTCATCTCTATTCGTATCAAAGGCATGATGTGAAACTAATCAGCATATGGATGAGAAATTATCTTCAGCATTTGTGGCTAAACTGAGGATGAAAAGCAGAAACTAACAACAGATGCAGAGCTGGGATATTGTTCATCTCTTAGATGCACAGAGGATGCAAAACCTAAGACAACTGGCATGCTTTAAACCAGGTGTGTCAAACTCCAGGCCTCGAGGTTCTGTCGGCCAGGTTTTTATTGTTTCCCTGTTCAAACACACCTTATTCAAATCAAATGGATCCAACAGCTTCAAGTACAAGTATGTTGGAGCATGGAGACAATAAAAACCTGCAGTATACTGGCCCTCAAAGACTGGAGTTTCACACCTGTGCTTTAATAAACTGTGCTAAATGCAATGTTTAGGCTCAGTTTATACAAATCAATTGCTATTAAACATATAGCAGCCAGCAACTTTATTACATACAGCTCGCTAGTTTTGCGTTTGACCCCCTTTTGCATTCAGAGCTGCTTTAATTCTTCATGTCATGGATCCCATACGGTGTTGGAGACCTTCTCCAGAGATTTTGGTCCATATTGACATGATTGTGTCGAACTGTCGCTAAGGCTGTCAGCTTAACACCGTGATGAGAAATTTTCTGTTCCACCACATCCTGAAGGTGCTCTGCTGGATTGAGAACTGGGGACAGTGGGGAACATTGGAGTACAGCAGTACATATACAGCAACTGAAGATATCCTAATTTAAGCCACACTTAAAATAACTTTTACATCTCTCTATGCAGTGATTAAAACACCTAAAACATATAAGAAATATCAAATACTATTAAACATAAAGAGTTTTGCTTTAGATGGATTGACATTTGTGAAGCTGCTGCAATGCGACCAGATGTTATAAGCTTTAGGAAGTAATCTTTACTCATCTCTCCTCAATTTACTGAGTTTGTGTTTCTGCGTCGCACAAATGTGTGGCTTCACTGTTTGCCTTCACGGCTGGACATCAATTTGTTTTCCTTGTGATTAAAAACAAAAAATCTGGACAAAGGAGCCATTTGGTCACAGAGAAAGAAACTAAAGGACAAATTAAAGGATCTCACATTTTAATTAAATCGAACAAGCACAGAGTATTTAGCTTTGTGGTAAATTAAATGACATGCTGCAAAATGCTGACGTAGAATAAATCTTGTTCCTAAATGTCAGGTGTGAAAAGTTAGCCTCATCCCACAAAGAGGCAAGATTAAACCAACCTGTAAGGGATCAAATGCCGGTGGTTTGAATCTGTGTCTCACTCCTCAGATCAGCTTTTTAATATGCACACTTAATACATAGAAAAAATTTATTTGTATCTGCTACCAGTGATTAAATAACCACATCAAAGGAAATATTAACACAAGAGGAATTTTAAAAAATGTAAATAAATGAAATAAATGGAAACAGATCAAATGCAAAAACAAAACAAAGGGGGTGGTTTAATGTAGAGTATTTAAGTCCTGTGCAGATTGTACAGGTGGACTGTTTCATTCACATCAAACACAAACAAATCAAGTTTTCTTTTTGCCCAAAAATATAGAATGTGAGACAAGTTTTTATTCTGATGCATCGATGTCTCTACAGAACTCAAACCTCTTGTTCACAGCCTTGCTTGGGTCTGGTCCTCCTGGGCAAGGCCTGTTTTTCATAGTTGCTCCCAAAGATTGTCAACTTTGTCTTGAAGCCATTGCCGCTGGTTTTCTGTTTCCTTACTGGTGCAGCAGCTGGTTTTCTGGTTTTTCCTGGTTAAACAGCTGATGCCATCTTTCTGTAGATCCTCGTCTCCCTTTTCTTCCTCACTCTTTGTTTTCTTCTGTTTACTCTCCTTTATTTTCCCCCACCCCTTATCAGGTCCAGCATTAAAACGTAAATACAGCAACAGATCATTTCTAAATAATTATACTAAGGGGTTTTATATCTGTAAAAAGGTCCTCTTGGCAAAGCAAAATTCATTCAGCATAATGCAGCAGCCAGACCACTGTTCTGCTTGCTATGATGCCAGACAGGACAAAAAAGGTTTGCACATTTCAGTATATTTATGCATAAAAGAGTAAACACAGTCACACGCAGCAGAACAGCTTTTCACCCCAAAGTCGCAGGGCACACCGCAGGAGGTTTGGCTCATCTAAATGGAAACAAGCTCCACTGATTATTTTCCAACATGTTTTGTGGAACAAGAAAAAAAACATGTAAATCAGGGCATTGGGTAGGAGCAGAAAATCTGAATATCTCCCGGGAAAAAAAAACCCCAAAAAAACAAAACTTGTTCTTGTTAAAAAATTCTTCATCCAGAATCATTTAGGTCTTCATTAATTACCAAAAACTCGATTAATCAGCCAAGAGTGCTGCCACTTGACCCACCAGACCATAATCCTCTCTGATTTACGCATTAAGTGGAAAGTAAATGATGAGGCCTGGAGAGCAGCATGACGCAGGATGTTTCAGGCTATGCTTGATGAGCGATTTTACACTTGATCCATGAAACAAACCAACATACTGTCAATATTTAACGACTGAAACTCACATCTTTTCAGATGAACTAGTGAATCATCATAAAGCTACTGTGGAAAAACAGTTTGGAAATGTGGCGAATCAAGCTAACCTGTTCTTTACAGTACTATGCAGCATGCTAAATACCCCCGGAGAGTGTTGGCACTTAAAATAATGTATTCTTTTTATGTGGTTAACATTTCAAGCTCAATTTTGGAGAAGTTTTACAAGATCAACTAAAAACACCAATATCTAAGTATGTTTTTCCCCCTCCCCATCAGTCCCCAATGCCTTTACACAACTTCCTGACCTTAAAAAGCCACGCTTCTGACTCAGTTTGATGCTACACTGACATTCATTAGGCACATTCCTGGAGCTGTTGCCTTGCAGCATCCTGAGGCTGAGAAAACACACTTTTGTTTTACGGAAGCGCATCATACGCTGGCAACCGCATGTCAACACAATGGCTGCTCCAGACACTCACCATGGATGAGTCAGGGAAAAAAAAAAACCCCAAGTAGACATTGTTAAAGGAAGAAAGTGAGACAAATAGAGAAAGTGACAGTTCAAGAGACAAAACAGGAGTCAACCCTGGACTGACTTTCACTCATTGGCAAGAAATCAGAAAAGAGAGAGGATGCAAGATGGATGCAGAACTGGCCTTCTTTAGGAGGCACCACACTTAAAAAAAACTTGCCAAAGGTCAGTAGTGGGGTTTTAAATGAAGCATAACAGTGGAAGGTCTGACTCTGGGTTGGTCCTAGTCAGGAGCATAGAAACTTGTTAAAGCAACAGTCACAAATGACTTTGCCCTTAAATTCATTCTAGTTTTCACAGCATTCATCATAAATGGTCATAAACTACCAACTACACACCATCCACATAAAGGCTGCAGCAGAAAGACGGAAGCAAGGGAAACGCCACAGAGGGTGGCGCGTCTGCCGACAAGCAGACTAAAACTTAAATCATTTTCTGCATAGCATGCCTTTAATAGCAGTAAAGGTCTCTACATGTGCCCTGTTTGGTCAGAGTACACCAACCGCTTTATCCAAAACATCTGACAAGAGAAGGGACGGCACCGATCTGGGAACAAGGGAAATTTATCAGTAATGATGACCGTTCTACCATTCAATGCAGAGTTAAATGTAGATGGTGAAGTCAGGAAGGACACACAACATAAAACCTATCAATATGCAGAATAGTTCAATGTACTAGGAGGTGTGAAGGTAGGATCAGATGATGCGTTCTGGTGATTTCCCCCCCCCCCCCGAAGCACCACTTAGTGTACATCTACTTAATGTTTAATATGAATAAGCCTAGCTTCAGCCTCCTCAGCTCAGTCTAACAAACAGCACAAAGGAAATCTTGACAATGCAAAACCATTTTCTCAGCAAGTGGCTTCAAGTCTTCGCCTCACTTTATGTTGGTGTTTCAGTCTGTCATGATTGCCACAGAACATCTGTGTCTGCATGCCTCTAATTGTGCAGGAAGGACTTCCTCCCCCTCTTGTCTTGTTGTTCAGGGTCTGCTTGCCTCTTTCATGTTCTACCTGGGTGCAGTAATGAGGTTCACAAGATGGCACAGCGAAGCCACAGAATGCCTCCGCTTTCATTTGTGCATGCCCTTGTGTGCATTGTTTAAAGTGCTGCACTAATGTAAAGCTAACCTGGTTTGAAACAGTAAAGTTAGCAAAAAGTACACAGACACACACACTTAAAAAAAAAATAATACAAAGGACAGGAACAGCAGCAGATAAATGCATGCATGGACACAAATGGAGGACACAGAAATATAATGAGACAGGGTTTGCAGAGTTTGAGACAGGAAGAGACGCGACAAGAATGAGTTCAAAATGGATCGGAAGGCCGTGTGAGCTTCGCACACACTCCTGCAGAAGAGGGGGAAGAAAAAAAAAAGACAGGAGGGGGACTTGCAAAAAAAAACTGAGATGCTTGTGTGTGATAGAGACAGAAAAAAGGAGTGGAGGTTTGGTGTGGAGCCAGGACCATATACTCACACAGCTAAAAGAGCCAGCAAACGGAAGAGTAGAAGTATGTGTGTGAACAAGGGGGAAGAGTGGGAGGGGTGGAGGAGATCACTTGCTCACACTGTCTGTGCTGCATACAGAAACAGGAGGAAAGGGGATGAAGAAATGGGAAGAATATGAAAGACAGGAGGTGAGACGATGCCAGCCAGAAGACAAGGAGCATATGGAAAGCGAGGGGTAGGAGGAAAGTGAGAAACAAGTGAGAGATGGAAGAGGGAGTCGAGAGAGATGTCACATCACTGACAGGAGCGAAAAGAGGGGAGAATGAGGAAGGACTGTAGAGGCAAATACAGAGCTGCTGCGAGGAAGACATAACCATAACACATTATGTCTATTATTAGAAGGAGAGGAGAGGTCTGCAGGAGGGATGGAGACTGGGGGGGGGAGCAGACATTGGGGAATAGAAGGAGAGAAACAAGCTAGATTATGTGAAGAAAGACACAAACATAAGATGAGATTTAGGGAAAAGAAAGAAAAGAGACATTAAAAGAAGGGGGAAAGGAAGACAAGTGAACAAAGCAAGCTGATTATCTGCTTTGTGAACAAGCAACATATAGCAACAGACAGCAGGGGGAAAGACGGAGAGATCAGTGTGTTATTCCGGAGCAAGCTGGAGCATGTCTAGTTATGTCACTTCACATTTGTTACGTATTCCTCACTTTTTCACAGCCTCACTCCTCAGTCCTTCCACCTCATCCTCTGCTCCACTGGCTTCAGCCTCGCTCAGCAAGAGACTCCGCAGCCGGCTGCAGCTGCTGGCGCGAGTGTGAAGCCTCAAGAACTCTCCATCAGATCGCTTTGTCCTCTCCACTGCACCCCCACTTTCAATGCTTTCTGCGTGCCAAGACGTAAAAATGTTCTGAAAGCAGGAGAAAGTGAACGATAAGAGCTCCGCAGGACTGAACGTGTGTGGAATTTGTTATTCTTAACACTTTACATTGGTGACAGCCTATTTTTTTTTGTCCCCAGATGAAAGCGGCATTTCCGCCGATTGGAACCCCCTCAAAGTCTAAATGGTCTGCTGAACGTCCCCCTCTGACAGATTTAAAGCAATTAATTTCCATTTTCATACAAAGCTCTTTACGCTGTCAAGCTTTGCACTATAAAATTTCAGACACACAGTAATCCAAATGACAATTTCTATAAATGACATTATTCACAGTTGATCCAAAAGGTGACACAAAGACACTTTCTTTTCATGGTCTCCACTTCATGCTGTGTTATGGAGCCAAGCCTGTGAAACTGGGCTTAATTTGACCAATTATAACTGAGCTTCACTGAAAAACTTTTCCAAATGTCTGCTAATCCACTTTGTCTTTCGGGTATTTCTGAGAAGTCAAGAGCCACAACCTAGATGTGGAGCTCCACTGGTTTTCCTTTTTTTTTTTTTTTTTTTAAAGTGGGTTTGATTTCAAAGAGGTTTGATTTGATGTTGTAGAGCCCCAGTGCCACCAGGTGGTCTGAGCTGGTTTAAACCTCACTGTGATGCAAAGCTTACAAAGAAAGTAGAAACCTCCAATCAAGTTCAAGTCTCAGAAGTCAAATTTAGAAATGTTAAAGAAATCAAATCAAAAGAATGAGAAGAAATTGTGATGTGGTTTAAAAGCTCAGATACATGAGTCTTGAATTAATTTAACCACTTCCCACAAATTAAAGATACAGAAGTAAATCCAAAAGACAAACCATTTATTACTTTCATACGTTTGGAATATGATAATAAGCAATGTGAGATTATTAAAGCTTACTTTCCAAGTATGAATAGATGTCTTGTCAAACAGCCTGGGAGGGGAAAAACAGATCAGGTGGAGAGAACGTGTGCGATCTGACAGGATAGTTAGACGTCACTTCTAACATATTACAAACACGCCGTGGAAATTTATATGATCTGTCATCTAAATATGCTTTTTTTTTTAATGGAATGCCAGTTCCATTCATACAACTTTTGCATTCATTAAACCAACTGAAGATGCAAATAAAGAGAAGAGGCAGGTGGAAGCAAAATCCAAAACCGCCGCTGTTGTCTGAGCCCTGGAGACAGGAAAAGATGAGGAAGGGGGAGAGCCCAAGTATTCAACAAGAATGTAAAATTTACTCATTTAAAAAAAAAAAAAAAAAAAAAAAAAAAAAAAAGAAAAAGGCAAAAATAGATTAAAAACTGAAAATAAAACTATTAAAAACAAGTTGAAATAAAGGTGATAAAAAATGTAATTCATAGTCATTTACAAAACGAGTATTGATTCAGATATTCTGATGTTCTGCAGCTGCAGGTCGGTGGATCAAATCCGCTTCGCCTGACTAGACGTCTAATGGACACGGAAGCCCGCCTTGCCCTCCCCATGTGCCCATTGGGGGATAAGTGTGTGTGTGTGTGTGTGTGAGAGAGAGAATGTTACATTCAGTGTAAAGCACTTTGAATGGTAAAAATGTCTGCAAAAACACCATTTATGAACAAATCCATTTATTATTCCCAAGCTGGGAAGTTCTTTTAGAATAAAAACTTGAAAGCGTTTGGTTGCTAATGTGTGAATTCACACCTGAGGGAAGCTGGATGGTCAGCCGCAGCGGTCTTACACAAGTCAGACGCCAATTACAACCCTGATTCCAAACCAAGTCTGGATTTTGTGTAAAATGTAAATAAGAAAACAAATTCAGTGATATGCAAAGCTCATAAACCTAAATTTATTTACTCATGAAACATAAATAATGTTAAACTAAGACATTTAATCATTTCCAGGTAAATAAATTAGCTCATTTTGAATTGCATGGCGGCATCACATCTCCAAAAAGATTAAACAGGGCTCGAATTAACCCACCGACATCTGACAACCAATTGGATGAAATGGTAACTGGTCAGTAACGTCGCTGCGGATCGAAAGAGCATTTCAGAGAGGCAGAGCTCTCAGATGTAAAGGTAGGCAGGGGTTCACCAGTCTGTGACAAACTATATCTAAAAATTGTGAAACTCTTCCTTAAATCGAGACTTTACAGATCACTACAGTGCGATAACGTTCGAATGAGATCATATGGAGGAATAAGGCTGAAGGTCAAAAAACGATACTTGTGAGCTTCCGTCTCTGGTGCAGCAATGGATTATAAACAGGCATTATTCGCGACTAAAATGGCGGCATCAACGGCTGGATGTTGCCGTCTGTAAGCAGCTCACTGTGAAATCCACAAACACAGGTTAAATAAAGTTTTCTTTCATGCAAAGCAGCAACCATATATAAACATGACCCAGAAATAATGCAGTCTTCTCTGGACCAAAGCTCAGTTCAAATGTTTAGAAGCAAAGTGGAAAACTGTTCTGTCATCAGATTAATCAAAATGTTTTGGGTTCTTTTGGGTTTTTTTTGGCTTTTGGAACCACAGATGTCATGTCCTTCAGACTAACGGTGGGAGGAACCATGATCAGCAGTCAGTTAAAAAGCCTCCATCTTTAATGATATGCGGTTGTATAATTTCCTGTAGCATGGACAGCTTACACGTCGGTAAAAGCGTCCATTAACACTGAAAAGAACATTTCAGGGAAGTTTAAGGGCCATCAGGACAACACCTTTTGCAGGAAAGGTCTTGCAAACTTCAGCAAGATGATGCTAAACTACATACTGTACCATAACACTGTATGAGCACGGACTCACAGGAGTACATGTGCTGAACTGACCTGCCGGCAGTCCAGACTTTCACCAACAGAGAACATTTGGCTCCTCGTGAAATGAAAAGTCAGGCAATGAAGGTCCAGGACTGTTGAGCAGCTAGCACCCTGAATCTGGCAAGAAAAACATGGCGTTATGAAACCTGCACATCCCTGCATTCTGTTTTTATGCACATATTACAAACCATCACAATGGATGTGGGGTTAAAGAGGAAATCTTTAAAAAGTAACCAAGCAAATGAAAGATAAATAAGAGGAAGCGATGTCGAGCTCAGATGTATGCATTTAGCTAAAAGTCCTTTAAAACAAGAAAAAATGATGGAAATTCTCACTTTCAAAGTGAAGCTGGTGTCTCTTCAATCCCAAACCAAAGCGCTCACAGAGGTGCCTGCAACAGAAGTAAACATCCCCCATTTTCCCAAACGTTGACTTCATACCAAACAAGCACATTTTTAAACAACCTCATATTTCATTTTCAGGATTTAATATCTTCGCATCATCACTGCATTTTCTGCTGATATATTTTAAGAAACTGCCCCATTCAAAAGGGTTTTACCTCAGTGTATTGCTTTTTTTCTGCCTTGCACCCCCCCCACTGTTTCTTTCAGTCCAAAGAAAAGGAGATGGGGAACCAGCTGCAGCAGCAGTCAAGAGCTCAGCAGGGCAAACAACAAAGGCAGATCTGTAGAGCGACATCAAGCACCAGAGAGACTGTCAACACCGGCAGCTGAGAGGGGTGAAAGGAGCGCGAACACACGTCTGCAAACAGATACGCACATCAGTGGCTGAGAAAAGGTGTGGCAACACAGGAGGCTGTTTTTGTTGATGCCATGTTAGATGACAGTTCAGTGTTACAACCAGTCATGGAGACAACAGCACTGATGCTCAGATCCTGTCACCAGACTTCTCACAACATATTACTTCTGCAGCTCAATCTAATAATGCCGTATCTGTCTGATTTAGTCAGTTTTTATATCCTGTGGGACATAGAGCTTACCAGATTTTGTGCTGAACAAAGTTTCATGCCTTTCTCGGTTATATTTGATAATAAAAAATTTTTTTTAAAAATCTCATATGCGTGCTTAACGTGAAAGCTGCTGAACACTAAATAGCTTTAGACCGAAAGACATATGATACACAGCTATTTCAACAGGCTTCACATAGAAAACGACTGCAGGACTCCGTTGGATCCAAGTTCATGCAATAGTGATGATGGATTACTTATGCAAAAGAAATTGTCAATTTGCAGATAATTTAAGGCATACTTGATACCACCAGCATACAAAAGAATTTCATCCATTACAGACTAAATGGTGCATGGGTGGCGACGCCACAAACTGCTTCTTCTTGTGAGGCTTGAAGACACATCAGGGCATTATGGTTTTTTATTAGACTTTGCTATTAATAGACATTTTTGCAAGGAATCCCAATGACAACATCTACATACAAGCCTATTATAGTTTAAACAAAAAGTTAAATGCAGCATGTTTTCAAATCTCTTTAAATCTGTACTGAAGACCCAGTTGTTTGTGCTGGCTTTTTCAGCACAATAAGTTGACTTTTTAGATCTAATTTTATTTTGATTGTTTTCATTCGATTGCTTTTATTTCTTTATTGTTTTTAGATGTCTAATTTTTATTTAAGTTGTCCTAATGTGTGTTATTTATTCTGTTTTTTTACCCCCCCCCAAAGTGGCACTTTGGTCAACATTGTTGTCTTTAAAGTGCCTTATAAGT
Source organism: Telmatherina bonti (assembly GCF_933228915.1). Classification (NCBI taxonomy): domain Eukaryota; kingdom Metazoa; phylum Chordata; class Actinopteri; order Atheriniformes; family Telmatherinidae; genus Telmatherina; species Telmatherina bonti. Next base: position 25,438,062 of record NC_136616.1, on the reverse strand, counting down.
AAAGTTGTATTGCACTAAAAAAAATACTTTTTTCCCCTTCTTACACACTTTGATGTAACATTTGCACAATGCTAAACGCATCCAAGTCACAAAGTCAAGCAGCTTCTCATACACTAAAAACTACTTCAGCTACAGCAGATATGAAAACAAACCTCTGGTTTCTGGACGTGACGAGTGATCCAACAACAAGGCACGGGCTCCTAGGAAGATGGCGGAGAGACTGGCTTGTTTTATTTAAGTGGAACATTTAGCAGCCGTTTGTATCATGACTGGCTGGCGAGGACCAATCCAAATCATTAATGGGAACAATATTTCTGCACTTGTTGACACAACAAACTGGCACAGAGTGATTGAGAAGCGAGAACAGGAACCGCAGAGCCTGATTACTGGATGAGTGTCAGGTGTGTTGGCTGATTGCAGATGATTGGGGCGTCACTCTCAGGGTTTGTGCAAGAAAACCTGCTGGACGCTATTATTTCACCCACTCCATGCACTGCTAATAAAAGCAAACATGTAAATTCACAAATGACACTACGTTTAAAGCCGTTCCTGCATTCATCCTGATCTGAATTCCCAACTCAATAAACAAGCTATCAGATAGTCACTCCTTATTCAGAGGAATAACCTGATCAAAATAAGAGGAAACTACATTGACAGTCCCACGAGATGTGCAAAATCTAGAGAAATGCTCTACTTCCCGACTCCTTCACTGAGTTGACAGACTTTTGTCATAAAGTGCTTTGTTGTCTGTCCCTGTGGAGTGCAAAGATGAAAATGCATGACAAGGAGGACTCGAGACGTACAGCACCTGACATAAACCGACATACAGCAGAACTGTGAAGTTAGACGACACAGCAAACATCAAAATCAATTCAACACGACGGGGCGTTCCTGAAACACGCGAGACAAATCCCATCCAGCATAAACAGCGCATCAGATGTGGCATCACATAAACACAAACAGCCCGTCACAGTCTGTCTCCATCAGCCTTTCATATATTAATAACCTTTATGAATAATTTTACACCTCAGATACATTATTAATCCAAAACAACCTTTCGGCTGATACATCATACAGCTGGTGAGATGAGAAAGCTTCACGATCCTCATTAGTTGTTAAAACTGACTGGATATGATTGGTACGGTGGCCCTGAGGTATAAAATATATTTCCCTAAACACTATTTTAACAATGTCATTTCACTTAACAGAAGACGTAAGGAAAATGTCTCAGGGAACTGGATTCATTCAGAATTTCCTAAGAGGTAGAACTTTTCATTTTCTGGCTTATTTTCGATAAAGCAGCTCCCAGTATGGATCCATGACTCCAGTTCTGCTTCTACAACCAAACTAAAAACATTCCTGTCTCACTTTAACCATTTCGTGCTGATGTTTCTTTTACTTTCTCTTACATTTTCTTGAATTTTTTTCTTTTTTAATCTTTTTGTCTGGTAATCTTCTTTAGGTTGTGTGTCAAATACTTGGAAAGAGTTACATAAAGGCCAAGTTGATCTGTTCCACCTGGCGACAGGACGATGCCATTTTCTGTGTCTGTGCTGCTCACCGCAGTGTGTCTAAGTGGTAAACTAAAATTTAAAGGCTAAAAGAGGAACTGAAATAGCCAGTGAAAAACTAAAGGCAATTTGGTTTATATTGTAATTCTCAATGTAATTTTTTTTTTTAATCACATCTCATGAGAAGAAAAACAACCAAAAGACCAGCAGTGCTTAAAAAAAATTCTCTGTGTATATGCTCATTCTGATTTAGTTTAATTGAAATGAACAGAATAGTTTTATCTTTTTTTTTGAGAAATTGAAGTGTGTAATTTTTTATTATGTTTGGTAAAAATCTTTTTCATACCATTATTTTCTAACATTTCTATTTCTGTCTTGTTTATGTGGACCGGTTTTTTTTTTCCCCCATATGAAAATGAAATATTTTTTCAGCCACTCAATGATTTGTCTCTTAGAAGAGTCTGCTCATACGGCCTCCAAATGGCTCTTGTATATGGTTTATGTGTTAGCATGCGATTCAGTATTTCATGTTTTCACAAAGGCTGGATCTTTTAGTACAGCCATCTCCTAAAATTTGACCAAATAATTAATCTAACATGCACATTCCAGGTCAATGCATTTTATTATGCAAGTCCAGAAGGGCAGAAATTGTCAAGCATTTTTCACAAACACCTTTATTCATTTTATATTTTTATATTGTTAAAGCATGAAACACCCTGAAAACAAGAGGAAACAACTCAGCAACCAATGCAGAAACATCTGTTTGGTAAATACTCGCTTTCCAGCTCTAGTCTGGAATAAAGTCGTTTGCTGTTTTCAATCGCATTTTATCCTCTTAAACGTCTCTGTTAATAGGTGTATATGTGGCAAACATACCACCACCTGGATGTTTTGGCATGGTCGTTACATTTTAGCATCCCTGTATCATCAATAGGGCTGTGACGATATGCTTTTTTCCGATTCAATTCGATTCTGATTCATTTGGGTGCCGATTTGCTTTAAATTGTGATTCTCACAATTCTTCAATATTGCTGATTTTTGTAGATTTAAACCAAAATAGATATATAAAAACTTTTTTTTCCTTTTTTTTTGCTTGTCATTTTAACTCATTTTAAATAGGGGGAAAAAAACACAGCAACCAGATCATTAATAATTAAGGCAAAAAGGAAAGAAAAAAAAAAAAAGAAAAAAATTATAATGGATCATTTTTATTTATGTGGGGGGAAAAAAATTGATAAAAAAAAATTGATTTATAATTGTGAAGCAAAATAATCCCGTTTTTGATTTTTCGATTTGATTTAACCCACCCCTAATCGTCAATGTTTCATTAAAATTATAAAACATAGAAGATTAACAAAGTTACTCAATGCACAGTGTATCTCAAATGCCACAGTTTCAATAAAATGCATTAGTCATTTTCATATACAGTTCTGATAGTTATCTAGTCATCTTTATGTACGTTTTACCTGGTGGTAGCGTTAAGGTTAAGTAATTGTGGGTTAATTCCTTCACTTATGTAATTGCTTACACACTATCAAAACAAAACCTACAACGTTTCATTTTTTGGGGGAGGGGGGGTAATTCTGTTTTACTTACGGCTTGTGTCTCAAGATGGGAAACGCGGTCCTTCATTGCCAGACTTCAACATGTCATACTGGCCCTTGGTTATTCAGCAGTCTTCAGTGAAGTTGTTGTTGAAACGCTTTGGCTGCTCCCAAAAACAAACTCCATCCATTGTTGTCTAGCCATTGTTTCCTTCAGGAATTTGAACAAATTCCCCTCACAGCCGAAGAAGCAGTTCTTGTGCGACATGTTAGCATTAAAGACCTCGTGGTGTCCATCAAAGTCTGAGTCTCTTCCGGCAGCGGAGGTGGGTGTGGCTTCGTTTTCTAGAACGTGCGCAACTAGAGAAGATGACCAATCATTTTAGTCCCGCCTGTGAGACGTCACTAAAATCTTGAAGTTGAAAAAACTCAGAAACCATTAGTTTCCAGCACCATGGAAACCGAATGTAGAGACGTGGTGAACAAGTCGTACATGCGTTTATGTGACATGTACTCCTCAAAATAATAAAGGGAACACCTAAACAACACAATATAACTCCAAGTCAACCACACTTCTGTGAATTCAAAGTGTCCACTTAGGAAGGACCACTGATTGACAATCAGTTCCACATGCTGTTGTGCAAATGGAATAGACAACAGGTGGAAATTATAGGCACTTGGCAAGACACACCCAATAAAGGAGTGGTTCTGCAAGTGGTGACCACAGACCACTTCTCAGTTCCGATGCTTTCTGGCTGATGTTTTGGTCACTTTTGAATGCTGGCGGTGCTTTCACTCTAGTGGTAGCATGAGACGGAGTCTACAACCCACACATGTGGCTCAGGTAGTGCAGCTCATTCAGGATGGTACATCAATGTAAGCTGTGGCGTTTGCTGTGTCTGTCAGCATAGTGTCCAGAGCATAAAGGCGCTATATATATATATATATATATATATATATATATATATAATTTTGTCTGCTGTCTATTCAATACTATATTACTTTAAAAAGCCCAGAAAACTCAAAAAAGCATAATAGGGCCTTTTATCGTAAAAGTAATCAATTGATATTAGTGTTTTGCTTCCAAAAATGTAAGAACCTGGTTTAGAGAGTTTATCTCCAGTTTCAAGTAAAATCCCTCAGGTATTTTTTTTTTAATTCAGATATTTCCTCAGAGTTGAAGGATACTGTATACTTCTTGATAACTACAGAATACAGTATTTAGTTCAGGACTTTAAAAAGAAAAATAATTGAACACGATAACAAAGAAAAAATCTCAACACAAACCCAGGAATACCAAGCAGATTGACTTTATTTGTATCTTCCACAATAATAATTGTCATCATCTTCGCCAGGCTCATGTCAGCTGACAGTGTTAGTACCACCAGCTCCATTACCTTTACTGTCACCATCCACTCAAAGGATGCAATTACATTCTCCTGCACAGGCCTGGGACAAAAGCTACAATCTGGTGTGATATTGACAATCTCATTATCAGTTACATATTCATTAGCTGAGATACTGCAGACATTTTCGGTGCTCCAACAAGAAAACCCATTCTTGGCATCTTTTCACACATCTCTGTATGACAATAATGCTTATTTATGTGCAACATTATCGTTTTAACTCCGTACAAAACAGCTACACTGTGGGAACAATTCATTTGTTTGACGGTTCACAAGTAATCCAGCAGCATTAAATACTTAGCAAGTGATAAAATGATGAAATCTGACTTGGAATAGAAGAGTGGGAGTTTTTGCAGCAATAAGAAGTCACTGATTGAGTTGACTCAAAGTTTAACACAACCATAGCTTTGTTTTCCTGCTGTCAGATAACACAGCTGGGTATAACCTGATTCGATACAGCATCTTTTAGCAACCTCGTCCTGATTCTGCCTTGCGCTGAATGTTCTGCATGCCAATTAACTAATGAATCCAAGATTAAATGACTTTTTAATCAACGCATTACCGTTGTAAGACAGTGATGAGATAATCAGTATTTGTCTTTTTAAATGCCATCAACATCAAACTGGAAATGTACTCTCCATTTGATGTGACGGCAAGTTGCATCAACAACTCATTATTCCAGTGAAAAAACAAAGGCCACTGATACTAAATATACATCACTGCAGGTACAAGGCTTAAAGAGGTGAAGAGCAGTGAGCAAAGGTCTGCGAATAAGAAAAAAAAAAGATATACTGGCTAATGCTTTTAGGTCACAGGGAGACTTATAAATGCAAGCAAAGGTAAAACCCCTGAATTCTAGGTATTGACTATTTCTTCAGATATAAAATGATAATAGTCTGCAATTTTATTTGGTTTAAATTGTCCAATGTCAGTAGTTTTACAATGATGGTGTGAAAGGTGGTCAACGGGTCATGCGGACAGTTTGTTGTATCCACATTATAAAAGAAAAGCTTCAACTGCAGCTGGAATTCATGGGACTTCGAGTCAAACCAATCCTAGACATGTTATTTTACAGTGCTGGACAGATCTGGCAAGACCACTTAACTCCATCACAAGAGTAACAGTAAGAGTATTGACAATACACTGGTCATATTTGTAAGAGCATTCCATAATATAGTCAAGTATGATGTTGGCAAGGTGGAGGACAAGATCAGAATGATATTCACATTAATTCCTTTTACTTTTGCTGAACAATGCAGATCATAACCCAGACTGACTCGCTCTCTGTGTCGTGTGGAGCAAACAGCACAACTTTGACTTACGCTGCTGAAAAATAAAAAAGCTTTGTCACAAAACGTAAATCGTCTATCTAACAGTGTCATCATCTTGGTGATTGAAGCTCCTATTGCTTGCAAGTTTAAAAAAAAAAAAAAAAAAAAAAAAAAAAAGCTGCTTAGCAATATATGCAAGAAAGTCCAGGCAGAAGCCAGGTTATGGGGCAGTATCGCAACACATTCAGTCACAGTTAAAGGAAAACAAGATCAGTGAAGGCCTAGAAGATAAATGGACAATCCCATAACGCTGCGGTTTGTTCTGAGTGGTGAAACGTGACGTGATGCACTTCTGGCCTCGTTTCTGCCAAGAAGGTCACAGCGTGTGCTTTTTCCTTTTCCTTAAAAAAAAAAAAAAAAAAAAAAAAAAAAAACTGTGGCAATCACCTGGTTGACTGGCGTGTTTGCAGATGTTTGACATGCTTACGTTTAAACCCACACAGGACAGAACAGCAGCTACTCTCCACCTATCTGGATCACTGGCCAGTGTGCCTTCTGAATACAAGAACATGTAAGGCTTTGCTGCCATCTAGTGGATAAAAGCCCACATAGCCAGGTTCAACAAATAACCGTGTGTCTAAACATTCTGATGGATTTACACAGAAACTGCACCATATACATAGTGTCTAGTAATAAAACTGTGCATGATGGTGACAAATATCCTGCAAAAGTTATGCTGTTAACTGGCTATATATATCTATTATTTTGAGTAAATCCACCGCTTCTTTCCAGATCAGTCTATTGCACAACGTGCAAACTGTTAAAAACGATGTGCATTTGCAGGCATTTCTTTGTAACTTTCATTTTGTTTTGCTTTGGCATGTTAATGGACTTGTATGTGTGAGTGTGTGTGTATGAAAAAGGATTCATAGTGTCACAGGAATGCAGCATCAACTGTAATCCTGAGCAAAAAAAGTTGGCAACATGGGATACAAAGGCAACCCAGCACACTTTGTGTGTGTGTGTGTTCATGTTTGCTGTAAGACTGCATGTCCAGGATGATTATGGGTTTGGGATTAATACGACTCTAGTCTAAATTAAGCTGTTATAATGGCTGCTTCGCTGCTGTGACTAAACGTGCAAGCACACATGATTGTGTTTGTGTTCGTGTAAGACATCATGGGCACAGAATTCTCTTGGCACACCTGAAGCGGCTGACACACTTTTGACACACTCTTGAGATAATAAAACTGCATATAAATATCTATTAACAACACATAGAAAGTGTTCTCCACTTAACATAAATAAATGGACAAATACACAAACAAGACTCACAAGCAAGTATAACTGGATCTAAATACTGCACTCAAAGTGGAACATAAGATCACTGGACAGCCTGAAGAACTTGAATATTTTACAAAAAAAATCATTAGAAAATATAAAACAACTAAGACAAGAACTTTCTGAAGCTTACGAAGGCATTTGCAATTTACTTAAACCTGAAATAATTACTCAAGTATGTAGATGATGTAAAAACTTGGGATTATAGCAGGAATTCACATTTACTGATTTAAAATGTAAGAGCAAAAACATACAGATCATCGTTTAAAGCGAATTTAAGGGAACTTTAAAAAAAAATAAAAACAACTTAGGAAGTCAAAAGTAGTGAAAAAACCAAAATCTGCAAACAAATGAACACAAAAGTGTGTTTAGTGCTTTTTAGTGCTTCTTTTTTTTCATGGAGAGTCTTATGCGCAAGTCAAGAGACTGAAGTAATGATTAAATGATGTAAAAAATATTTGTCCTTTAATCTCACACGTTCTGCCTTGTCCAGTCCAGTTGCTCATCTTGTCCTCATCATATCGTCTTTTTCCTGACTTCTTTAGTTTCCTTGTGCGCACTTCAGTGTCATGTCCCCGAAAAGCTCCAGAAGGTCCACGGACCAGATTCAGTGCATGAATGTGTGTCATGGTGTGTGCACGTGTAAAAGTCCCCTACACTAAACCAGGTCAGCAGTCTTGCTCCACTTTATTTTCCTTTTTCCGTAAAGTTGCATCAAGTTCCCCTCCATCTCTGCTGAATCCAGGCGGGATGTTGCTCTCTTCGTTTTTTTTTGTGTACCGTGTGTGGCCGACATTCACACCTTCAGCACCACCATCAACTTTTTCTAGTGTGCTTTTCAGAATCACGTCAAAAGTAAGCAGAGAGAGCAGGAAGGAGTCGTCTGCGATATCAGAAAGTGGCAGAATGATGTTTGAGGGACGCCAGTTAAGAAATGCTCATCTAACTACTCTAAAGGTGCTACTTCAGCAGGTTTACTGTGCTTTGTAAAGTATTTACAAACAAAGCACAGATGGTTGTACGCTCTGTGCCAACTGCCTCTCCCGGGTCCATCCCTCTGGATTCTTGTCTACATATTTGTGTTGAATCTATAGATCCCGGCTATTTGGCACCGCATGTTGTAATGTTAGCCATTAGTTCTACTTTGCTACTAGTAGCTTGTTTTCATGCATTTCTATGCCAGCAAACTCGTCTAACATTGACGGAACTTTTCACAGAACATTGTTTCTTCTTTTTTGTTTTTTTTTTTGCAGGTGAATCTTCAAATGGAGGAGGTAGCAGCTTAGCACAACCTGACCGAAGCTATTCAGTATCATTCAATATTAAAAATTGGGGCTTTTTTTTCTTTTTTTTTTTAAAAATACTATCAGCTTTTGTGTGGTCCACACTAAATATAGAAGCTGTTAAGAATTTCTTCAGATTTTTCTTATTTAAACTGGAAGAATGGCTAAACAGCTCGATTTTTGCTTCCCATGCAGTCCAACTTTAATGTACACGAATTAGACAACGTGGTGAGTTTTCATGCCTAAAACACATATTGTGATATATAGTATACTAATACTGGAGAACGGTTCTATGTTTATTTTTTTCTTCAAACTGTACAGGTCTATCATTGGGAGGAAAAGCTACACTGACAGAATTGGTAGAAATGACCAACATTTTTACTCCTATTTCCATGTGAAGGCTCTTCTTTATCTTCACCTTATTTGTTCGACTCTTATTCTGCTTCTTTCAAAAAAACACGTCAGGAAAAACCCTCCATATGAGTTTAAATATCTGAATTATAAAATACGATCTGTGGGGAGGAACCGAAGCCAACGGGAGATGTGATATGTGAAGTGAGTCGAGATGAAATCTGATTCCAGCATCTCCAGAGAGAAGAATATCACATAATCACCACTTTAAAATACGAGCGAGAAGCAGAAGAGGAAGCAAGTGAAGGAATATCTGGATCTATTTTTGTACAACTCCTTCTGCTGTGTTAATTCAGCAGACACAATTTAAAAAATTGCATTTTACTGGTCGCGTTTAAAGAAAAAAAAAAATGGAGATGCGCTTCTGAGAATTACATCTACCCACTTGTGGTTTTCTGAGAGGAGTGAGTGGGAGTTGTGAAGGAAAGGAAGGAGTGGAGAAGATGGCTCTAGAAAGGAGGGCTGAGCAGTAGAGGAAGCAATTGCTCTAGTTTTTATGAGTTTTTTTCCCCTATCAGCTTCATAACAATAATGAACAATAATGGACAGAGTGGTGGGGAAGCTAATGGTGTAGGAAGGCGCAAAGCAACATGAGGAGATGAGGACGGAATCGATGTTTTTAGCTTTCGTTGGCACGGTCTGCTGGAAGAGGCTGGTTAGGTGATGAACAAAGTCATGTAGAGGATTTTACATGTTTGGAAATTATCTGAATTTCTTGATTATATATCAGTTGAACTCTTTTCAATTATTTTGTTAAACCGTTTTTATGAATCTGAGTCATCTCTAAAGCAGATTTATGGTCAGCTGGTCTTTTCCTATGTTGTTTTTCTGATGCTGAATTTCATTTGTTTTCTTAGTTTTCTTTCTTTCTTTTTTTTTAAACTTTTTTTTCTCTCTAACTTCAATACATCCCAATTAGTAGTTGTTAAATATCTCTCCTTTTCCTTCCAGATATGAAATATTAAGAAATGCTTGTATTTTCATTTGAGCTATAGTTTCATCCAATTCCTGTTTTAATTTATCAAGTTCAGTTTCTTAATAAAATAAAATAAAAATAAAAAACAAAAAAAAACAAAAAACAAAAACAACATATACCACTCAAATGGCTCAATGTCTCTCCGCTGCTCTCCAAGCTATCTTTAGACTTGTCACCCCTCCCACTCCTGCATAGATATATCTGGAAACAGATTTTGCTAAGTTTACTCTATCTGATCCGTCAAGCTAATCTCTGTGCAGTTAAGCTTTCAGCTACAAGGATTTTCTTGCTTTCGCTCACTTTCTTGTACTCCAGCTTATCTTGCAACAGCACTCTCCATCAGCTCACGTCTCGCTCTGAATTAGTGGCTTTGCTGACATTTTACAGCATGCATTGCATGTGTTCAGATCTCCTCCATTTGTTATCCCAGCCTGTTTTGTTTTGCCTCACCTCTGACAGTATCTCCTTTTTTATTTGAACTAATGCTGCAACTTCCTCCCTGCTGCCTTGGTAACACCATAACAGATCTACTTTTCCCTCTCTTCCTTTGCTGTGACTGTGTATGTTCGTTCCGATCCTGCTCGCCATTAAACTGCTCATTTTTCTCTCCGTCATATGTCATCACCCGCATGGCAGCTCTCCTCTCCATGTATGATAAGAACAGGGAAGAAGAAGGCGTCCTGGTAGGAAGGAGGTCGATCCCTCTCCACCTCTCTCCCCTCTCCTCCTCCTCTGCTTTCTTGCTCCGCTTCCTCATCCCTCTCTCTTCCCCCGTCTTCCCTTGTCCTCACCTCCTCCTCTTCCTCATCGTCATCATCCCCTTCTCCTTCGAGAACTCCTCTGGTCTCTTCGTTGTTTTGTCTTGAGCCTAACCCCAGGAATCCTCCAGTTCCTCCTCCTCCTCCTCCACCCCCGCTGCTGCTTCCACCGCCACCGCCGCTACTTCCTCCACCCCCACTTCCTCCTCCATCTTCCCTACTTCCTCCCAGTCCTCCCCCCATGCTTCTCGAATGAAACAGGCTGTTCTGGCGCCCACCTCCGAGTCTCCCCAAGGAGAATCCACTCCGACTAAGCACCAGTCTTCCTCCGATACCTCCGCCTCCTGGTGCCGCGGCTCTGATACCTGCCACGGTAGCGTTCAGGAGGGCTGTGGTTCCCATCGGGGCCCTTAGCCTGGAAGGAAGACTGGCACTCGATGTGGTTCTACGACATCTGGGGCAGCTCTGGAGGAGGTAAGCCGAGTTGAAGACCACAGGCAGAGCCAGAGGAGGCGGATTGGTCGCCTGGGTGGGGGTGATGCCCGGAGGCCCGGAGATGGGTGTCGAGGCTGTAGGATTTGTTCCCCCACTTGTGTCCAAGTCCATGAGGAGGGCCTCAGAATAGCTGGGGACCATTTGTTGGTTGCAGCGGATGTGCCACTCCAGCTCAGTCATGTCCACCGTATTGACACGAGAGATAGCTCTGTAGCTTGTGCCATTCAGGCCAATTCCGATCCCAATTCCTCCCGGATGGATTCCATTCTCTGTCCCTCCTTCAACTCCATTGCCTCTTCCACATCCACCTGGCCCGCCTCCACCAACTCCTCCGCTTCCACCGGGGTCGTCCTCCTCTCCAAACAGCTTCTCCACATGATAGTGGACATATGCGGTGCGATACTCTGACACTACCCGCAGTGGCCATGACAGGAGGAAAGCAGAAGCCAGCCAGAACACCCTGTGCCTGGAAAACCATGGTTGATGAGCGGGATCTGGGAACGCCAGGATGTGCTCACGGAAATCCACATTCTTCAGGTGCATTCCTTCCCTGGCCTCCATGTAGTCATCAAGCCCCTCATTCTCTCCAAAGAAACGTGCTCGCTTGCAGTGAGAGAGAAAGAAACAACACACTGTTAAAAGTGATTCAAGGACATTTGGTGAATAAAATCCTCAACAATATGAGATTGTATCAAACTTAGAGGCCTAAAAACAGAAGCAAACAGACTTAAATAAACTGAGCTCCAGTTTACCTGGGTGAGGTAGGCGGCTTCAGCACGTGCACTGGAGAAGCTAAAGCACACAGAAAAAACAAATCTCTGATTTACAATCAACAAGATATAGCTCTAAAATCCGACTTTATTTTATGTCAGCTGCTTTTGAAGTGGATTCATGTGATTAATGTGGGTACCTGAAACACTTTGTGAAGCGGAGGCGAACAGCAGGATGCAGCTGAAGGTCCAGCAGCTCTTTTGACACATCTTTGACACCATAGCGGGCATAATCAAACTCTGAACTGGAGGCATGAGTGTTCACACGCTCATGGTAAACCTGAGGAGGAAATAAAGTAAGAAAAATAAGAAATACAGATTAAAAGAAAGGTTAACCGTTATAGACTGATCACAGAAGATGCATCTTGCCTATCATTAATCATAATCCTTTTTAAATGAAAAATGAAAATGGCACCATCCACAGTTTAACGAATCCACTCTCCTCAGACGTAATTCCTTCAGTCTTTCTTATGCAACAGCAGGGTGACCAGACGTCTCTTTTTACCCAGACATGTCCTCATTTTGAGAGTGAAAAAATGTATTTGGCTGGATTTCTAAACTTGCTCCATTCCAGCCTCAAATATGTTTCTATCAGATTTGCTTTGCATTTCACTGCCCACACCTGCTTTTCAGTCTCCGCTCGCTGTGTGACGCACAGATGGAGGAGGTGAAAAGGCAGTTGCAGTGCAGAAATGACAGACAAACTGGGTGTTTGTATAAAAACTACAAAGAAAGTTGGGCTAACTCTCCGTTCTCATCCAGCTGTTAACATCTTAGAGGGTTTGTCACCTTTATCAAGCAAGTTACTACTTTTGATCACTTCCTTTTCTTTCATTTTCAGCATAAAACAATTTTTTTTAAATGTAACAACAGAATGGAGGTTTGGTACATACCAGAGGGACAATTTTAGGTTAAAATTTCTTGTTTCAAGGTATTTCATTCAGTGCCCTATAAAGGGTTAATAAGACGATGCAAAGACGCGGTAGGCTACATGTTTAAGTTGAACATTACGTGACAGCCACATTCATTTTTCTCAATGTTAACTTAAACAGCTTACCAAAGTTACCACCAATTGCCGAAACTTTGCTCCGTCTCTTTAGACTCTGAAGCCTATTTCTATTTATTTAGCAACTGAACATTTTTCTGTGGACTCAAAGTGTATCAGTGTAGCTAATAATAGCATAAAAAGAAAATGATGACAGTAAGAAAAAAAGTAGATATGCGTGTTAGAGAAGGAGTCACCTCACCTGTGTGGTTGTGTATGCATCTCCATTGCGGTACCTTGTCACCTGTCTGGTCCTCCTCACGTAGTGATAGCTGATGGCTTTCCACCATATACACGGAGTGGCCTGCTGAAGTCTTTGCACACGCTCGTACACTTCCTGCGTCACAATTTAAAGGATGAATCAAATCAGTTAAAACCACCTTTAAAATCTTAAGTAAATGTTCTTCAACTAATGAGATAAAAATGAGATTACTGCCTGAAAAGTTCATGCACTGGCAGCACAAGCAGGAACTATTAAGGTTGCTATTGTGTGCAGAGTACAGCTGGTGTCTGTGCAATCTGTTGCAAAACAAACCCTGCCAGCACGGCTTTTTTTTTTTTTTTTTTTTTTTTTTTAAATTCTCCTCCTGACTTCTTTGTGATAAAAAATATGCAACACGCTCCTCATAATGTTGAAGGCCAGAGTAGCAAAAACAGGACTGATGCTCTCATTTCAGCTCATTTCCAACTGATTTGGTGAGTAAATATACTTTCCATGATCGAGTGTGAAATTGTGAAACTGTGTTCTTCTCCTATCAAATATTAAAACTGAGTAAACTCCAAAACTTGGGTGATATTTGTGTAAATCTCCTAAACACCATGATTACAACTGATTTATTCATTCTGTTTCACAGCCTTTGCAGGCACAGTAATACATTAAATAAACTTTATTTATAAATCACTTTTCATACTATGAAGTAGGGCTGGGCGATATGACCTTTTAGTAATATCCCGATATTTTTATGGCATGTCACGATATACGATATATATCTCGATATTTACCTTAGCCTTGAATTAATGCTTTGGTGCATAAAATCACATCAGCAAGATGATTTTGTGTCTACATTAAAACATAATTGTTCATACTGCATCAAGATATGCAGATTTTAAACATTCATGCCAAAAGGATGAAATTGTAACGAAGCAAACTGATCAAAACCGTATTTATTGAACAGTTAAAGCAGTGGCAGAAATATGTCATTTTAAAACAAAATAAAGTGCCTTTGCATGATGTAATAAATGCAACGTATAAAAAAACGTGCTTGGGGGGGGGGGGGGGGGGGGGACTTTTCAAATGATGAACTATTATAAGGCTTTGCTTTATGGATATGTTTTTGAGTTGTCGTGTATTTTTTTTTTTTTAATCGCAGAGTTTAGCGTAGAAATCAGTCTTATAATACAGGCAGAATGTCCTCGTATCGTCTCCAATAAACGGCTTCAGCCAGCTTTTAATTCAGGATTTGATTCCCACTCCTTTCTGTACTTTCTAGAGACATGACGAGCTAGATAAATATGCTTGTGTCACACACACAGTGGATGAGGTGAGTAAGTGACAGAGGCTGTGAATGTAATCAAATAGAATTAATTATTTTTGCGTGACGTGATAAACTTTGTAATTTACGTCCCACTCTGTAATCCAGAGCGGGATCAGTGGTGGATTTGGCTGTTCATTTTGAATGTAGGTGGAGTCGTACAGGTGTCCTCTCTGCTCCTCTGACTGAGTGCTTTAGGACGGGGAGAGACTCTCGTTCGTAACAATAACTATACAATATGTGCTTTAAAGTCAGTCGCCAAAACACCAGGAAAGTCTCCAATAACTCCTGTAAAAGTCAATAGATTTGTCGCAAGTCGCTTTTCACAAAAAAAAGTCGCCAGATTTAGCGAGAAAGTCGCCAAGTTGGCAACAGTGGCTACACGCTGCCTCTCATGATGTAGCACGTAGCTCACGCTATGTACACTAGGTGCGCTTGCTTTAACTCTGTACAAAGCGGTGGAGAGTCGAGGAGGAGGGAGAAAACCCCGCCCACAGCTAAAAACACATGCGTGTCAACAGGATACTCGAATATGACGAATATAGGCATTTTTTATATCGCACAGAGGACTAGCCACGATATCTCGAGTATATTCGATATATCGCCCAGCCCTAATTTACACATTGTAAAAGCACTGCAAAGAATAACCCATCACCCCCACCCTTCCCAAACACTCAAACATACACACACACACACACACACACACACACACACACACACACACACACACACACACACACACACACACACACACACACACACACATACACACACATACACAACACCCATTTCCAACACCCATCTTAACCATCACACATCCATCTAGTAATATGTTGCTGAGCAGAGAGGAGCACCAGTCTGCACCAGGAGTCAACCAGACCACAGAAACAGGGGCAGCAGCACAGGCACGAGTCAAGAGACCAGTGATGTGAAAGGCACCATTGCATCCATAGTCAACATGACATCCAGTGCAGAGGGCTCCCTCTGAGGAACACCAGAAAATATGATGAAATACATACAGGTAATCAAACAGTAAAGAAAAAAAGAGATAAGCACTAATATTTATTATAAAATACAACTCATGTTAAAAAGAATGTCCTGAAAATGAATTGGGTTAAAATGAATAAATGAACTATACACACTATGACAATAAATAAAAATCCTAATTAAAAGGTAAGTTTTGAGCCCGCTCCTAAAAACATGAATGAGTTTTGATTCCTTGCTAAAACTCGCTTTTATAGATACCTGGAATTCAGCATGGGCCAGCATGGCGGTCTTGGAGAAGCAATGCCAACATTCCACCAGGTAAACCACATACAGCATTGCCAGGAAGGCAAGGGGGATGTAGACATAACCACTAGAGCACGGACTCTCCAGGTGCAGGATGTCGTTGGAGTAGGCATCGTCGTCATCACCACGAAGGATGGAGGAGGAGCTGAGAACGGGCACGCGACAGACGGCACACCAGGCCAGCGTAGCAAAACAGCCATACATGAGGAGGGTAAGGAGAAGGCACTTCCAGTGGGACTCCCGGCAAAGGGAAGAGGCCAGAGACTGCTGGACTGGCCTTTGCTGTTGAGAGAAGAGAAGAGATGCTGACATACAGCTGACTTCT
Organism: Telmatherina bonti; assembly: GCF_933228915.1. Lineage (NCBI taxonomy): Eukaryota > Metazoa > Chordata > Actinopteri > Atheriniformes > Telmatherinidae > Telmatherina > Telmatherina bonti. The sequence goes on along the minus strand of NC_136616.1, from coordinate 25,422,104 downwards.
GTAGACAATAGCCTTAAGTCAGTGTTTTGATCTGTTGTATTCTTTATGTAGCTCAGCCAAAACATTTGACATTTTCTCTGTCCTCATGTTGACAGTCAAGACTGCTAAATAATCCATGCCGCTTTTGCAGCGTCACTATTACATCATGTCTGGCAGGTGAAAAAGATGTCAGGCGTTCCTTATGAGAGAAACTGATTTTACATGTCTCAGGATCTCCTGGTTTAGTTTTGATAGCCTTCCTGCTTGGTAAACGGTGTCATATTTCTGACCCAGTCTGCAGAACGAGGGCTTGACCAGAAGGAACGCATTACCCATCATAGGATAAGTGCTGCATATTAGACACATGCTGCTTATCCTTTCACTCTCTAAGTGCACACAGCCTCACTTCCACTGAAGACATCACATTACAGTGCACTCAAACACACACACACTTCAGATAAACGGACATAGCTGGTCTAATGTGCCCTCTTCTTTCTCTCTTACAGTCTTTCAATCCACACTCACATCAACATGCATATTCTCAGCATTGAATGCAGCCAGTAGAGAGAATGTGAATAATTTAGATGAGAACGAAGCTTCCAGACTGTTCTCCAGCCAGCTGACTCTGTTCCAACATCAGCAGCATATCAGCACTGATACAATTTGTGTGTGCGTGAATGAGTAACGGAGAGTCACTTTGCACCAAAAAACAAAAACATGGTGTGTAGCATGTGTGTGTACATTAAGAAGACTTGAGCTTTTTTTATATGCATGTTAAGTGTTTGTTTAAACTGCTGAACATCTCAATGAAAAGGACCTACAAAGCATATGAGAGAAAAACAGGTGGGATGACACCAGTGTCCTTCCCTCCCCTCCGTTTAGTCTGCCAGGACTGTCAGCACATCTCGCCCTCTATTAATTTATCACACAAGCCCTTTTCCCTTCCATCTTTATCACTCACTCGTCTTCCTCTCTCATGTCTTCCTCTCATTGTCTCCTCGTCCAGCATCATGGAGTCACAATGAAATTTGACTGGCGCACACACACACGTTCACGCAAAGCATCTCTTTCCCTCTTCTTTTTTTTTACAACTGTACATGAAGGGCAAGTAGTGAGAAGCAGAATAGAGGGCACCTTTCTCCACCAGCAAACAAAAGCATCCAACTGCAGGCTAAGATAAAAAACGAGGGTGGTCATAAATGATCAGCGGTGCTAATTTAATATTTTTAACAATTTCTGAGTGTCTTCTCTTTTATTCTTACAGTTTTTTCTCCTTTCCAGAATTTTCCCTCCCACCTTTGAATCATTTACTCTCCAAGCTCTTGTCCTCTTTCGTCTTCCCCCTCAACGTCTCTTCCGTTACGTCCTCTGAAAGTCTGTCTCTAAGTGGATTGATCGGGCTAAAAGTATGGTGCATAGAGCAAGGGGGGGTGCTGTGAGGAGCATGAGAGAGACAGAAACTGGTCATGAACTTTTCATGAATGCAAACTCTGAATGGAAGCAAAACGAGACAGAGAAAGGGACAGACAAGGATGTAGCAGCAGTGACAGACTGCACCTCTCTCCAGGGAACTTTGCTGCCAAATTCCCTCCTGTTTGCCCTTCTATTGTCCTCCCTTTTCCATCCCCTTTTTTCCTTTTAGCTTAAAATGGCATCAGTATTTTTCCCTGTTACCTCATTCATGGGAATGGTGCCAGAAGAATAGAACATTTTAGCAAACAAAAACAGCACCTGGAAGCTGTGAGTCAACATTTTCACCAAGACTCTGCAGCAGCGTGGACAGTACTGGGAAATCCACCCAAAGACAGGAGTCAAATTATTCCTACTTGCATTTACTCTGCCAGAATGAGCAGTTTTCTCTGACAGAGTAGTCTCAACCAAATTTGTTCTCACTAAGTGAAGGAATCTCTAACTTACCGCCCTTACAGGTCTCAATGCAGCAGTGCCACTAATAAAGAGAGACCTCATAAACTCCACAATAAAGTGTTGATGTAAAGAAAACAAATAACCACTTCAGTTCTCTCCACCATCATTTGATGCTGGTTTATCACAGATATGGGACTGAGAGGCTTATTTATGCACTACATAGTTTCTAACATGGGGCCAGTTTCCTCATCCAGCAACAGTATGAACAGTCATGTGGTGAACTGCAATCTGAGAACAGTAATGTCTTATTATCAAGGAGTGGTTGCCAGGAGAGATGATCCTTACAGAAAGAACATGGTGTGTACATTGATGACATACTTTTAGTTCGTCATTTTGTTGTTAACAAACTTTCTGCGTATTTGATATATTTTGCTTGCAGTGACCACTCATCTATCCTGTGCAACAAACTAAACAGGTTCCATCATCTTTGTAGACGAAGAAGAGGAGTGCCCTAAAAGTGACAAATGTGTGTTGTGAAGCATACAGATAGTGGTAATTACTAAAGGTAATAAAGTTTAAACTAAATACATACAGGAGCAGGACATGGATAGATTAGAGACAAAAAAAAAAAAAAAAAAAAAAAAAAAACTTTTAAAAATAAGAAAGAAAAATAAAACAACTTAATGGGGAAATATTGCAAATCACTGAAAGCAGCTGGATAATGAACTGGCAAGAAAAGGAAAAACAAGTAGTAATGTTATACATAAAGTAAAGATTGCCAGAAAACGGCAATGGGAAAGAATTGTGGATGGTAATAAAACAAGAAAAAAACCCAATCTGAAATAAAAATGAACTAACAAAGACTTGACAGAAAACCTAATGAAAACCATATATTATGACAGAAATAGCTTGAGAATAACAAAACAACCTCTCACTAGCATACTTTTAATTCAGGCAGTTATTAGTCACCAGTTTGCAGTGGTACAAGTGGTCAATCTGCAGGTCACAGCTCGTCAACCCCATTTGCAAGAAGGCTTATTAAAACACAGCTGAGAAGTTTTCCTCACAGTGTTTATTGAAACTAGGAGGCACCGAATAAACAAATAAGATTTACATTTTGCAAGAATCCAGCTACCTTGTCATGTAAACTATGCCTGCTTTCCGACACCAATCTTACCTCTACGATAGAGGCTCTTCCTGAAGCCCAGGTTCTTTCCAAAATGCAAGAAATCTACCTGATGTCCAGAGACCTTTACTTTTGGTTGGAGGGAGCAAAAACTCTTTGATTGTGTCACTGTTAAAGCTGCCTCTGTTCAGCTTCTTGTGCTGGAAGAAGTAAAAATAAATTCCAGTCTCTTGAGCTTCACTAGACAAAGAAGTCCAAACACCTTGGTCTCCAAGATATCAGCCTTCATACTTTACAAACTAAAAGTTTGGACCAACCTGCTTATAAGCTCATCAGAACAACACAGTTTTCTGGCGCTTTACATGTTTAAACTGTTGACATCCTTTCTGTAAAAACTTGATTGAAAAACATCACAAGACTAAATATATTCCAGAGCATCCAAAGTCACCAACACGTGTTGAAGAAAGAGCCCAGAAAGCCGGCACGACAATTAACCAGAGCCTTTATTTAGACTCGGATCACACACACACTTTGTATGTAAAAAACATCTTTAGAAAAATGCAGCTTTCATTGGAAAACCCATGAAAACAGTAAGTACATCACACTTACTCTCACACTACTGCTATAAAAAGCTATTTCCATTAAATGCATTTGCTTCAGTCTGTGAATGTTTCTGGATTTAATTATTTCCGTAGTCTGACATCTAGAGCGCAGGTGGGACATGATTTTCTTATTCACTATTTCAAATAGACTATCATCTTTGTGGACTACACAAGCCATTTGTACACATCTACCTTGCATTAAAGTGTCTGATAGAATAGCTCTCCCTCTCTCCATCTGTCTCAAGTCGCACTGATTCAGCTAGTTAGGTGTGACTGGAGCAGCTATAATTAGCAGTCCCAGCATGTGGGTGGCGAATGAGGTGAGGAGAGAAGAATGTGATGGTGATGCCTGCAGAGCACTGTTTAAATTATACATTGTTTTTTTTTTTTAAATCAGGACTGGATTGAGTCATCAGGTCACTATTACCTGTGCTGCAATAGCGGATAAATTGTTAGCACTTGCCTACTTACACTGTAACTGACCTCATTCCTTCATATTTTAATGTTTGGTTTAGGCTTCATGTTATTTTCACAGCAAAATATTTTCTGATAGGATGCCACAAAACAAAAAAAAACTCTCAACCAACTAGAGTATGGAAGTATACGGGACATTCAAGTCTGAACTTGCGGTCCTTAGCTGAAAAAAAAAAAAAAGGACAGAATAAGCACTTCAGGTTGGAAGAAAATTGCCATCTAAAGCAAAGTATTATAGGATTTTGTTCAGGGGAACAGTACGGATGGGAGGGGTTGACAGGTGGACTGGTGCAATGATTGCAGTGTGCAAATACAGAACTGAGCCAAACTTGAAGCTGCCATTTATCAGTCTACATTCTAACTCTCAACTACAGCAAGTCCGTGAGCTGTAGGTAGCGTCCAAAGGAAATCAGTCATCAGGGAAGGGTTCAGAGCAGAGTTTTTACTTCTCCACAGTTTAAAGATGGGTATGGTTTGTTTTGTCAGGTCAGGATGCTTCCCATACAGTTCTCAGCAGACACAGAGAGGACATGCCTCACCAGGAAGGGCGGCAGTCCCAGGACCCAGTGGAGAAAATATACTCCTCGTGGCTTGTGAAGGCTTCAGAGTTACACAGAAAAGACTGGAGGAAGTGGGTGAGGAGAAGAAGACTGGGTGATCTCTGTTTTTCTTACTGTGTTATGATTAAGATAATAACTTTAATTCATTGGTCAAAAATAAACATTTCTTTGAATTTTCTTTTTCTTTAAAAGGGACATTGTGTAACAATTTTTGTTGTTAACTGGCCAGAATTGATTTCTGTATTTAAATGTGCGTTATCTTTGGTGCATTATGACCTCCACTAGAAACCAGACACATTCTCATAAAATGAAATATTTAAGATTTGTTTCTACATTCGACGGGTAAGCCAGCAGGGTGTGCCATGACAGTCTGCAATCTTGAAATGATACAGCCTCTAGGAAAGGACGAACGGCACCAACAATGGAATAAATAATCAACATTTCTTGGTATAAAGCTCCAGATGCGTTCCCCTTGTCTGGTTAATCCAAGAACTGCATTATAAACTGTAGATCAATTTATTTTTTTCAATTACCTAAGTTGCACTGAGAAATTATCAGTGAATTGCTGTAAGAACCAACGGCTTGCCGTCAGCGTGGAAAATCGTGTTAAATTGTTATTAACAAAGATGGAGGTCTATGCATATGCAGCAGCAGCACGAGAGCCCTTTTCGCCATCGCAGAGAAAGCACGAAGGGACACTTAAAAGGCAGCGTGACCAGGAAATACACTAGCTTTCTCCTGGTGGAAGGAGCTAAAGCAGGAGAAGAAGAGTTGAAGTTGCCAACTTTCTTCTCGACAAATAAGTCAAATGTACGGCCTAAACTGGCCTAAAGAAATGTTTTCCATTCGGTTGTGTTTACCATTGTCAGAATACATATCTTTATTTTAAAATTAATGTTTAATAAATTGCGTAATGTCAGACATGAGCGACCAACACGGCTCAGAGATTTAGAAGCTGAACACACAATTGTTTCTGTAATGGGAAGATTTTTCAGAACTTGATCATATGTGAGAATATAATTTATTTAGCAGTGGCTTATTAAACAGCAGCGTTTTGCAGTTACTCTGATTCTCTGACCAGAGATATCCGACATGACACAGCGTGTAGCTTCTATAAGATAACGTTATAGCAAGACTTGTACGTAGTGCTGTGATACTTTGTGAAAAAAGTACTTTGGTAAACGTGACTTTTCTTTATAAAATTTAAAAACAGATACACAAATCTAGAGCGTCTGACAATGACAACGGTACTGTCAACGGAGTCATTCGGAGATTCCTCACACATGTCTGTAATCATCATTTCACAAACGCGTGATCGTAGAAATTTACCGTGGGTCTCTACATTTCAGCAGACCCGTCTCCTCACTCTCCCCTTCCTCCTCCTGCGATGAAAACCATAGCTCTGCTTCAGTATAATTAAAACAACCAAATGCAGCTAAATCTTTATTTGCTACAACAGCAGGGTTTCCTGCTGTGTTTACAGTGTCTGTTTTATATTTGTTGTTTTCTTAGCATACTTGAAGAGTAATGGTGGTTGTGATTCGTCCAGCTATAAGAGAGGTCTTTGGAGTGGAAAAACAACCCCTATCAAGAGGAAACCTTATCAAGTACCTCCTGGTGCTCCTTTATCAAGTAATTCAAGTCACACTGACAGGTAAGTCATTGCATGAAAGAATTTTATCGTCGTTTCTGTGAACACAAGTATTAATTTAATTAGCATGTTCTCCAATATCTCATTTTCTGATTATTATTTCCAGAGATGAAAATTTCAGTGAAATTGCAGAAGCCACGAACATTGAATACCTCGAGCAAAGGTAACCAATAAATTCTCATATTGTGAATTAGATACATAGTAAATACTTTTTGAATGTTGTATATTCATTCATTCATTCATTTTCCGAACCGCTTATTCCAATTCAGGGTCGCGGGGAAGCTGGAGCCTACCCCAGCTGGCTTTGGGCGACAGGCAGGGTACACCCTGGACAGCTCGCCAGTCCATCGCAGGGCCACACACAAAGAGACGAACAACCACACTCACACTCACGCTCACACTCACTCCTAGGGGCAATTTAGAGTGACCAATTAACCTATCATGCATGTCTTTGGATGGTGGGAGGAAGCCGGAGTACCCGGAGAGAACCCACGCATACACGGGGAGAACATGCAAACTCCACACTGACCAAACCAGCCAAGGATCGAACCAGCGACCTTCTTGCTGTGAGGCCACAGTACTAACCACTGTGCCACCGTGCAGCCCAATGTTGTATATATTATAATGAATTTGTGTATATATACACTGTATGTGTGTAATTTTTTTTTTTTGAAGCATGCATGAAATGAGTATTGTTGAAAAGGAGCAGGACAAAAATGTCTTCAATGACCCCATAAACAGTGCGTAAGTGCACATCAGCTTTTATATTTTGAGTTATGTGAAAATTCGTTATAAAGTTGTCCAGTATCTGAGCAATTTATGTATTGTTGTATTGATTGAGTTGACGAGGATGATGATGGGGAGGACAACTCTCACAAGGAGTATCTTCCACCTATTTCTATGCGGTGAGTCAAATCTGTATCTCCTACCCCCTGGTAAAAGACCCCACTGTCTCAGTGAGGATTTCATATTGTCCTCCAAACATATCCTCATGATTGCAGGGCCACCGACCCACTCTTCCAAGACCATCCTCTCTCCTCACTCTCCATTGTACATATTAGTGGCTCTTGTAGCCTGGTTAATATGAGGTATCATTTATTTACACTATTTGTATTTGTATTTAATTTGGATAAAAGAGTTGACTAAATGAATAGATATAACTCCTTTCTGAGTTTCTGCGCTGAAGTTTTACATTTACCCATATTCAGGGATATTGATTGTTTTAATTCTTTTCTTAGAGTTCACTAAGATCATGAAAATTTGGGACAAACTTATGGAAAATTTGACATTGATGTGTGTTTGAATCCTTATGTTCTGCCTTTCCAGAACAGGTGATGTGCTAAAGGGAGCTCAAATAATTGGATCATGCTGGAGGAATCGTCAACGTACAAGCATTTTCATGTCTCTCAAGGACTTTCATAGAGTTCAATTTAAGACTTTCAGAGAGAAAATTTGCAAGAATGGATCTTAAAATTTCTCTACACATGACTAGCTTGGTACATGATGCAAAAACCAAACTTCATGCATCATTTGCCATTTGTACTTATGAAGCATTTACATTTTTATCAAAAATTAAAAGTTATGCAATATTTTCCACAGTTTATACTTCACTTTCTAACACTTGTATTCTCATTGTGCAGCTCTGTCTTTTCTTTATATTCATTTAATTTGATTTCCTTCTCTATTTGTGGATGTATAGTTTGTCATGTGACTGAATGTCATCTTTACTTGTTGGTAAAATTTGAAAAGAAATAAAGTGAAATGTGATTCAACACATGTTCATCTTGCTAACGAAACATTTCCATGCTTCCATGTCAGAATTGTATGAAGAGATGTTGAATAAAAAACGCATTTGTAATATCAATCCTGCAGTTATTCATTTGTAATTGTCTGTATGTGAGCGTCTATGCGGACCACCTGAGGACCAGAGAGCAGATCAAGTTATGAAAGATAGAAATGTGCAGAAGCTTGAAAGGAAAAGCGAGATACAGGATGAGGCTATGAAAACTCTACAAGGCAAATCTAAAGCAGGAAGGAGATCAGGAGTTGATGAGGGAGAGTAGTAGAGGCAGAGAGCAGATGCAGACTGAAATCATCACATTACATTGCACTGTCTGCTGTCCAGTCACAGACAGCGGTGAAACACAGCGAAAAGCTTCATTTAACAGGTTAACCAACTGCAAATTACCCAACCAAGTCTTTAATTGACCTCTGCACAGGCGTTAATGTCTACTGTCTAGTCTATTAGCTAATATTAGATTAGACAAGTCTTGTGTTACAAAAGGTTGTTGAAAATTCAGATAAACTCTCCTTAGTGCTGTGAAATGCAGTGCTGCTTGAAGCAGAGATATCCTTTAGACTTTCATTAACCTTGCCCACAGGGCAGGAACCTGATGCCGTCTTACAGAAGAAAAAAATTAAACAGGAACACAAACTCCGCCTCTCAGCTAGCTTCATGCTTCCATTCAATAACCACTGTGCAGTCCCACAGAACCGCCACGGACATTTTTCTGCCATCACTGTGCCTACAAACTTTTACCTTATCATATTTGCCACCCCACCCCAAGAGGAATTGTGATGGCATGACCTACCCTTCTCTGCCTTTCATGAGATTGCCTTCATTCATCAATGGTTGGTTAAGTCTGGAGATGCAAAGGGCAGACAACCTGATGGCAAGTAGGCAAATGACACTTCCCTCAGCTCACCTACAACCACCTGCCTGCCTGGATTTTCCTCCTGATATAACAACAAAACATGGAACTTTTAAGAACATTTGATAGAAAAAAAAATTCAAGAGATATTTTACAGGAGAGAAATATCTCTCAGACTTAAACAGTGCAAGAATTGTGGTCCATTTCTTGTTTGTGGAAAGACAAAAAAAAAAAAGAATTAGATCAAAATGCAAAAAATTAAAACTGCCTCTTCATTTAGCGTGTGAACCAGTACTGAGTGTGAAATGTGCACCTCTTCTGCAGCTAATAATCATTTCATCATTAGCCTGATTTCCTGAAGCCACGCAGGAGAAATTGCAGAGTTGTCCAGAGCACAAATTTATACCACATAGTGTCAGGCATTAGCAGGCTGGGACACTTCACTCATTTCACACGACATACTCAACTTGAATGAAGTCAGGCTGTTAAAGTGATGGCAGTCCTTCTCAGACTGAGCACATGTTAAATAACTTTCTAATACTTCCCTCAGTCCTGTAACAATGAAGAAGAGCATGAACTGGTCATGACATTTGCAGTTTACACAATCCTGAAAAGTGCATGAAGCCTGGTGTAATACTCTGCTCCGGTTTCTAACAACACTTTATGTCAGCACATCAATTCATACTAGTGAGCCAACCATGTAGTGTAGAAAATACTTTGCAAATAGTTTTCAACCTATATTCAATTTATTAAATCTACAAAGACAAGATATTTAATGTTCAATCAGATAAATCTGATTGTTTTTTAATTTGATGCCTGCAACACATTCAAAAGGAGACGGGACGGGACAGCAAAAGACTGGAAAAGTTGAGGAATATTAAAAAACACCAGTGTGGAACATTCCACAGGTGAACAGGTTCACTGGAAACAGGTGACGGTCATGGTTGGGTATAAAAGTGGGATAACACAAAAGGCTCAGTTGTTCAGGAGTGAGGATGGGATGAGGTTCACCACTTTGTAAACAACTGCATGAGAAAATAGCCCAACAGTTTGAGCACAAAGTTTCTCAATATACGATTGCAAGAAATTTTGGGATTTCAATATCGTTGAAAGATTCAGAGAATCTGGAGAAACAATGCGGCAAGGCCAAAAACCAACAATGAATCCCTGTGACCTTTGATCCCTCAGACAGCCTTGCATTAAAAGCAAACATTACAGTGGAAAGGATATTTCCACATGGACTCAGGAACACTTCAGAAACCTTTCAACACAGTTCATCGCTACATCCACAAGAGCAAGTTAAAACTCTGCTGCTGAAAAGCCAAAGCCATTTATCAACAACATCAACCAGTACTCTTTTGAGACAGACTGACACAAACTGGAAAAGTGTGCTGTGGTCTGACAAGTTCACATTTGAAATTGTTTTTGGAAATCATGAATGCCATGTCCTTAGGGGCAAAGAGGAAAATGAGTTTCTGGAGGATTGTTAGCAGCACAAAGTTCAAAAACCAGCATCTTTGATCATATAGTGCTCGTGTGTGCTTGTACCAATAGCATGGGTAACTTGCACACTTGTAAAGACACTATTAATGAAGAAAGATACATTCAGGCTTTTGAACAACTGCTGCCAACCAAACAATGTATTTTTCAGGGACATCCCTGCTTATTTCAGCTATGCCGAGCCACATCCTGCACGTGTTACAACAGCATGGTATGGTAGTAAGAGTGCTGACTAGACTGTCCTGCCCACAGTCCAGACTCGTCTCCCACTGAAAATGTTTGATGCATTATAAGGTGTAAAATATAAAAAAAGCAGACTATTGAGCAAGTTGTACATAAAGCAGGACTGGGAAATAATTAAGGCCTACAAATCTTCAGATATTAGCATCCTCAGTTCCCAAACACCTCTTCAGTGTTGTTAAAAGGAAAGGTGACATACCATAGTGGTAAACCTGCCCCAGCTTTTTTGGAACGTACTGCAGTCAACAAATTAAAAATGAGTGAATATTAGAGAAAATATAAAAAAGTTACTGAGTTTGAACATTAAATATCTGGTCTTTGAAGTGTAATCAGTGCAATATAGGTTCAAATGATTTACAAATCATAGCTTTCTGTTTTTGTTTACAGTTTCACACAATGTCCCAACTTCACTGATGGTATAAATGTGCTGGTAAGTCAAAATGATTTCACCTAAAGACTTTCTCTCTACACATCATCTTCGTTTTTCTAAAGGCAAACTGCATTATGTAAAACTGCAAGTCCTTTAACAGTCTCAATTTTCTCATAACACGTCGCTCAACCAAAGAAAAATCCATGTCATGCTTACAAACACAGAGCACTGATTGGGACTGATTGACAATATTGACTTATGGTCAGAGAGCAGAGCAGCTAGATTTAAAACACTTCTCTCTTGTTCATTTGGTTCATACACTAAGCAATGAAACAACTCAGTGCTGCAGTTGATCACTGAATTATGGTGGAAAAAAAACTTTAGCTCTGATTTTATTTATCTATCTAATAAAGTAACCTGTCAGCTTTCTCTAAATAAGCAATTAAATGTCAGATTAACTCACAGCTGCTGTATCTATTGCTTTGTCGTTACTCCACTGTGGCCAACAGTGTCGGATTTTTGTCTCAAAGTGTTTCAGAAAAGCACCCAGAAGTAAATTCAAACATAACACTGACATGTGTAGTTGCTACAGGACCTATGAAAAACAGTGCATTTATGAAAGTGGCTGAAGAAAACACTACTTGAACAGAAGGTGTGTACCCACCTCTCAAAGTATGCATGCTTGACTTCTTGCTGAAAACATGTGAGAGCAAAGATGTTTCTAAGTTACCTTAAAAAGATTCAAAAGAAAAGAAAAAAAAGACTTACGAAGAGTTATACTATAGTTAGTAGTATTATGATTAGAAAACGTCACAGATATTTCATTAAGAGCTCAGAAATATATGTGTATAGTTACACTATATATATCAACACAGAAATTCCTGATTGATACAATTTTTGAGCTCTTAATGAAATATCTGTGACATTTTCTAATTATATCACATCCCAGAGTCACTGAAGCAGCTCCTTTTTCAACAATGAATAAAAACCGGCGCTCACAGGAGTCAGACTAATGGATCAGAGTGAGTCCATCAATCCCACTCCACCCCTCTCTTCTGCAGGGTGTGCTCTACTTTAGATAACCTATCATACAAGCATATTTTGGACACAAATTATACTTAACAACCCTTGAAGCATGTTATTCCCATAAGAGTGTAATAATGATAATATTAATAACAATAATAACTCTACTTTGTATAGCTCGGACCCTAATAATACAGTACTTAGTCTCATAGCTCACACTGGCACACGTCAAACTGTGCCAATACTACCACACAACCAGTATTTTACCCTAAAATACTACCATTTTTCTCATCAGGCAGATAGTTGATGCTAACATAGGCACAATCTCAACAGTTGTAGATCATATTGCCCCAGATTGACAAAACACTCCAACACTAATTGCAAGAATGGTTTCTATTAGTGGTGAACAGATGGTCAAAATCCCAGGTCCTAAGTCCCATATTACCTTGATTTACTCTGTTATCAATCGATTACTTTATGCTCGGTTTAAGCTTTCTGAATTAATATTAAACAGGTAGTTATGAGCAAATAGGTTTCATAATAGGGGATGCAAACATTAAACAAAGTGCTGTTGGAGCATTAATAAGTGAAATTCCTTTCAAGTGAACTATTTAGCTGCTGATGAGAATTTGCTGATAATAATAAAGAAAGAAAAAGCTAAAGACGGATGAGGTCCAGTGAATGCAGGTCGATTTGAAGTTGATAGGAAGATGCGGAGGCTGGATGATGCTATGTGAGATGGGCTTGTGAGGTAACATTTCCCATCATATCTGATTTGCTCACTGAATGGGATGTTTTCAAACCTATAGGCAGCCATAGAACAAAGTGGCTGGGATGATTTTTTTCAGTTCTAGTCCAATCAGAAAACAAAATATATATTTCTGCTTTTTGTCTACTTGAAGACTAAATAAATAAAGAAGCCTACAGAAGTGATTTTGTTCACATTTTAGGCGACTGAGAGATTTTGGATGTAAGGTGGGCGTGTGGTTACACTGTGATGCAATCCTCTGTTTCAGAGGACAGCTGGTGGATAACTAGACTGAAAAGACCATCTTTCCAAAGAGCAAGACATCATCCAGCAGATGAACACTGACTTCTATTTCAACACGTTTTTAGATCCCCTTATATCCAAACTACAGCCTGATTTTAATTCACATGACATGAAAGGTCCTTCTCTGTGTCCTTGCTGGAGTATTTGGCACAGGCGACTTAAAAACGGAGCACAAGCCAAGACAAATCAGCGGGAAGCGTAACTAGACTACCATGTCTGTAGAAACGACTGGTTGTTTTGGGAACCAGCAGCAAATACGTGGAAACACAAGGTGGGAAAATGAGCATCTCTCTGGACATCATCATATTCATGCGTAAACAAACGTGGCGTGGAGGGTGGTGGGGGAGAGCAAAAGGGGGTAAAAGATTTGTCCTTTCTTACCTGCTCTCGTCCCGACCCTTCCTCCAAAATGGGCTCTTCTGCGGTGGCCGTGTCCTCCTCCGTCTGCATTTTCCCTCTTGCCACTCCTTCCTCCACCTTACAGCCGGCCACAGGCAGCTCCCAGCCCGGTAACGTCCGAAGGCAGGGACCTCCCCGGCGGAGCAGGGAGCTTGGTCACCCCATCCGCCGCAAGTCGGTATCCAATTTCACGATGGCGGGGCCTGCGGCAAATAAGCATCGTCTCCTCCTGACTCGGCGGTACCTCCTGCGTCCTCCCCGCTTCTCCTGCTCCTCACCGTTTATCTTCTCCCACCTCCATTCTTCCGCTCCGTGACCGGGTGAAAAAATGTGACTTAGCTGCCAAAGTCAAAGCCCCGTCACCCTCCCTCTCTGCTGTTTGTACCACCGCCGCCGCCGCCGCCTCTCCCGACGTTGAGACCGCACGAGCGTGCGTATGCACACGTGAGGGCGCGTGGCCGACAGTGAAGGAGAGTCAACCGGACAAGAGTGAAGGAATTCACCGCCCGAGCTTCACGCTTCAGGAGGGAAAAATTGGAGAGAAATAGAAGATACGCAGGGGCGACAATGACGACAAACGTTTTCTAACTTTGTCTAAACGAGGCTGCACCTTACGTTGGAACCCCGTTGACGTCATACACCAACATCCCCACCCCCATCTTATACACCTGAGCGCGCTCACGCACGAGACTTTATAAGCTATTATTAGCTTGTACGCTTATTTGTGCCCAAAACATAATAAACATAAAAGCTTTTCATGGAGAGTCCAATGCGTTCACACAGCAACACTGCAGACAGTTGGTTGTCATTTGTAGGTTATAGGAGCAGTTTTCCCTTTAAGACTATATTTAAAAAAGACAAAACAAAACATTGGCCTTACACTTTGCACAGTCACGTCATAAACAATCACAAATTAATGATTTAATCATTGTTTTCTCCTAATTTAAGGTGTCTATATATTAAAATAATTGACTGAATTGATGATTTAAAAAGCCACAGAAAGACAAACATGGGGAAATGAAAAGGTCCAGTGTTTTATAAGGTGTACCAGATATAGCTTAGAAATTAGGTTATTCGCTAACACAAAACTAATGTGTTTTCAGGCATGACAACAGACTATGAATCAAAGTCCCTAACAAACAGTATATTGAGAGAACCATAATACCATAACAATTCATCCGCCCATTTTCTTAACCATTTCATCCTATTCAGGTTTGGGAAACTGCAATCCCAGCAATCACTGGGTGAGAGGTGGAGTACAGGTCATCAGTCTATCACCGAAACACACAGACAGACAAGCAACTTTCACGCTCACAATCACACCTAGGGACAATTTAGAGGAACCAATTAACATAATATGCCTGTCTTTGGATGGTGGAGGGAAGACGGGGTACACAGGAAGAAATATTGTCAGATTTCCATCAGCAAGATGGCCTGTATTGTAAATTAGAACGTGCAAACTGGTAAATTGAAAGCAGAAGTTTCCATATTTGTCTAAAATCATCTCACTGAAGAACGCAGCTAATTTGGTTTCGATCCGTTTTCAGACGGAGCAGTGCATCGGTCTTCAGAGCTTCCTTGTATTCCACAGCTTTGGTAGAGGTACTGTCTCTGGATTCACGTCCCTGCTGATGGGGCATCTATCCAAGCTGGAGATCTCAGTCTACCTGCTCCGCAGGTGTCCACTGCTGTGTTTGAGCCTTACAACCCCATCTTGACCACCCATATCACCCCAGAGCACTTTGACTGTGTCTTGGTTGACAACCAGGCAATCTACAACATTTGATGCAGTTACCTTGGCATCAAACATCCCACCTATATCAACCTGAACAGACTGTAACCTCCATCACTGCTTCCCTTTGTTTTGATTATGCCCACAGCATTGATCTAGCAGCGTTCCAGATAAACTTGTTACAGTATCCCTGTATCCACTTCCCTATGGTCACCTTTGTTCCTGCCATCTCTGCTGAGAAAGCTAACCATAAACAGTTGACTGTAACAGAGATCAATAACACCTATTTTCAGCCAGCTAATCAGATGTTGCATGGCAAAGTTCATGGCTAGCTGGCTTTCGTAGCATTGTGTTGTGGTGTTTGATCAGATGTAAGCCAAGAGTTCTCTGAGGATAGAGAAGACATGGCGGCTCTGCAGGATTATGAAGAGGTCGGCACAGAGATGATGGGGAATGAAGATGAGGCTGAGGAGTATTAAACAGGCATTTTTTAATAAACGCTATGTGCCATATGATGTTCAGTTGGAAGTGATTTCATGAAAACATTTTGTCCCTTCATTATAAGCAGTTATTTGTGTCTTGCTATTTAAATAAAATGTTCTTGATCTGCACTACCATGTCTCAGCTTCTTAATGCAGATGTAGTTTGCAAAGTTAAGGAGATTACTATGTTTTCGTCACCGCCACTGATGTGAAGTCACAAGCATTTTGAATAAAATGTGCTTGCTTGTCAGATACTGGTATTGAATTCACTGTGAAATTGCATGTCTCACCTGAATCATGTAACCAGTGCTGCAGCCTTAACAGGCATAGTCCCAGACCAAAAGCCAGATTTAATCACAGGATACAATGGAAAAAGAAGTAAGTTTATGTTTGTTAGGGAAAAAATTAAGACCAGATGTTTTACACACATCAAGTGAAGGATGTTTGCTGTTATAATTTACAAAATATTAACTGCAATCAAAAGAAAATTCCAATATTTCAAGCATTAAGAGACAAATTTTCCATTTGATTTCCACTATTAATGTGGTCATGTATATTATATTATGGCCATTAACTATATTTTTTCTTCAAATATTTAAACTGTAAGCTTGTATCTAAATAAGAAGAAAGTTTTGCTCTTTCTTGGTCAGAAAAATATCGCTGTATATCAGCCACATTTTTTATAATATAACACTGGAAAGATTCAGTGGCAGAAAAAAATACTTAGATTCTGTAGATCAGAGTATTTCAGCAAGTTAATCATAAACTAAATGTTACAGTTGATCGTTTTTTTAATCATTTTACTGAGAAGTTCTTTGTGTGTTTAAAGACTGATAATAGGATAGTATAATTTATATTTAACATTGTTGCAGTATCTACAAAAAAAGTGGTTACAATATCTTGTTTACTTGTTGTCTTTTAGTCGACTTGAGCTTGGTCAACATCTCAGCGCTCCGGAGAGTCCTGACCTGAAATAAACAAACACCTTCTGAATGTTTTCTATATTAGCACTTAATAATGCTTAATTTACCATCACTTTGCATGCTTTAAAATGAATTTCTCTACATGCTCTCATTCTGTTTCTCTTGTGTCATTACCTCTCCTCATCTAACTAGGGGCTCTTTGTTGTCATGGAAACCTTGTATGCATAAATGCATGCTGGCTCTCATTTGTGCCCATTTTCTTATTGGACCTGCAGGTGTTTCTCAGCTCAATCATGATCCCCGCAGTAACACAGACCAGTCACAGAAAAACTGAGCACTTTTACCAACATACAACATTGCTGAGACATTTTTAGATTATTTTCTGTTCAAGTCTGAATCATCGATTCACTTTCCTTCAACCATCTCAGTAGTAGCTCAAACAGTTGTTGCTTGTATGTTGCCACTGACTCCTTACATCCACATGAATCCCACAGAAGTCTGTTTTACCTCACAAAACCAGAAAACGCTTTGATTTTCTATAAAATATGTCATCTTGTAGATTTAACTAACATTGTTGGTTTGTATGTTGGTACATTTTTCTTATTTAAAAGTACAGTGTGTAAGAATGACTTCAGGTTTTGGCTTTCTCTGCCACCTTCTGGGAGGATGTGTGGTGGTCCCTGTGGTTTTGTGGTTAGGATTAATGCTCTGGGATTGCTGCTGATCGCGTGGGTCCTGGAGGCCCCCTGGTCTGCCTCTGACCTTTACAGACTCTGATCTTTGAACACTGTACATTCCTCATATTCTACATGCTGGCAGAGTCACTGTGTTGTCCTACAGGTTTATACACAAATAGTTACTTTTGTTTAGTTTTTGTTTACTCCTGTCATACATTATCTCTCAGCTTTGTCTCTTGTAGGTGCTCCTGATGATTGTCAGCTTTGTTTTCCTGCAAGGCCATAGGATGTTTTCTGTTGTGTTCCTGTACAGGTGTAGCAGTTGTTCGTTCTGGTGTTTCTGCTTTTGATTAAAGAGCTGGTGCTTTCTGACTGGTGTACCTTTAGTTCCTCTTTCTTCTCTCCACTCTCATTTTCATTTCTGTTCACTCAATCTTTTTTTTTTTTTTTTTTTTTTGTCCCCCCCTTGTCAGGGCCAGTAGTTTTATGTGAATTCAGTGATAACTAATTATTTTTAAAAAAAAAATCTGATCTGATAATCAAAAATCGGAAATCTGATAGTCAGAAGGAGCTTTTTTTTTTTTCTCGCCTGGGAAAGCACATTTGTTCATCACAACACAGCTAGACATCGTTTTCTTGCTTTGATGCTGGACAGGACAAGTAAAAAAAAAAAAAAAAAAAAAAAAAAAATAGATATTCATTTATTTTCTTACGCTGTCCCTTTAAGAACTAAGATATTGATTTTTTTTTTTGTTGTATTAAATTTGATTAAAATCATTTTTTTTTCCAGCAGGACTACAAGCATTAAACACTAAAACACCTCTCGTCACTGTGTGGATAATACTTTGCAGATTTCTCACATTTTAGAAGAAATACAAACACTGCATGAGGATTTAGGGCTGCTTTGCTGCCTCTGACTAAGAAGGACTTACCCTACATGTTTTTCGGTTTCACTTGTCCTGACATCAGCTGTCCTCATCTGGCTGTGAGCTCTTTGCTGTCATGGGTCACTAACCCTCTCTTTTCTTTGGACCCAGATTGACGTGTCATCTCAGATGTGTTTACCTCAGTAAAACAGAGAAACCTGAAAGAAATCATGTCAGTGTTTCTGATATGAAGAAAAGAATCATACAATATTTCTGAGATAGTAAACTTTCCTTTTTCTTTAAATAAGAAACTGCTGAAAAGGAGTATCTTCGTATCATGGACTAATCTCTTTTGTTTGTTATGTGAGGAGCAGTTACTCGGGTAATAAAGCAGATCCTCATTTGGTGTCAGATTTGTAGAAGGAATCCCCTCCTAAAATTTAGAATGAGGATACTTAGACATGTCTATCCACCAATAACTATGTGACCACCACACTATGATGGATAGAAATGACTAGATTTTGATACAGAACAAAGCGCTGTAAACTAGATTTATAACATTAAATAACATAAATAACTATAAATAAACATAACATAAATAACATTCAAAAAATGTATTTATTTAGAAGACAAACAAATCAGTAAATGAGTAGATTTACATCTTCAGAATTGAGCGTTTCAAGCTGGATTAGTCCCCTGGAGTAAGACTGAATACTGGAGGACTGGCTAGTTCTTCAGTATTCAGGGTTGTCAGCCAACATCTGGAGGAATCAGATGTTCCCAGACTGATGGCAGAAGATTTTCCTCTTTACTATCGCCTTCTTCTTCCTCAGAAAAGGTGCAGTCGTAATCGGACTCATCACTGCTGCAGTCTAAAAGCCCACAAAGTACTTAAAATTCAGAACTATCTGTGTCCTCCTCCTCATCATCACTCCAATACCCATAAACTCTCAGATCAGCATCTTTGCCATTTGAGTGGAAGAAAGCCTTGCATATCAGAAGTCTATGCAGTTTCAACATCCAAGGACATGTTGAGAATATGGTTACTTTCATCTCCCTCAAGGCTCCCAATCGGCTCAGAGACTCCTTTAGCTGCAGGGTAAAGTAGTAAAAGCATAGGATTCTTATTACTTCTTTTAGTCAAACACTTTTAAATTGGAACATTGATATACCAAGAGTTGAATTGTAAATTTGACTTCATATATGTATATATTATTATTATTATCATATATATTAAATATTATAATATATATGAGTGGTTTAAGCAAACTGAATTGACAGCAGTATCTCACTATAGGTGCTTAACAAAATGGCAAAACAAATGATCATGTTTAAAATCTGCAGATTTCCTTTAACTACACTTATCAAGAAAAGCTCCATCCACTACAAAATAGCAGGAACAGCACTGAGCAAATTCATCAGTCAGGCAATAGTAAAACAGAACTCAGAGAATGGCATTAGAATCATAACACAAATAATGATAGATTTTGTAAGTGAGAATATGAAGGGCAAGGTTTACACTGAGCAAAAAAAAACAAAAACAAAAAAACAATATATATATACACACACACATATCTATCTATCTATCTATCTATCTATCTATCTATCTATCTATATATATATATATATATATATATATATATATATATATGTATATATGGAAGGTACAGAGCTCTGCAATTATTCAAGTGTATATCATGATTTTTGCCAAGCAATGTGTGACAGATGTTTTCTTATGTAAACCTACTTGCACTAGCACATTAATAATACAATGTTTCAGAACACGACGAGTCCACACTTACACTGATAGCATTGCCACATCATCTCGATTTAGGGTTTAACCAGTTTACACAAAGTCAGAATATCACATTTGTATTGCATTTTGCATGGTGTTACGAATATCAACTACATCTGCAGTGGCAAAAATGCATACATAAAAGAATGGATAAGCTAATAGCAAATAATTGTTAAAAATATTCAAACAACTTTTTGAAAAATTTAAATTAAATTTGCCTGAAAATATGTAGATTTTGTAGATGTTTATGTTAAGTATGATGATCTAAGCATATATCCAGATTTCCAGGATAGACAATAACACACATTTTAGCAATGACACCCTATTGACTGGGTTTTTGTTGTCTATATGGACATCACATTGTCATCACTGCAAACACTTCTGGTAAGAGGAGAAAAATATTAAACCCCTCCCACATTAAACAGCTAAGCACTAGGGAGCAACAAACATACTTAAAGGAGTTGCCACAGTTTTTGTTGATACAGATTTTATTGCCAAAGTTAAAGCAAATCCAAACTTCAGTTTGACATAAATGCAGTGAAATCACATGGAAGACTGGTCTATCAGGAGATTCGGTGGTGCCATTTAAGTGTCCTGAAATCATAAAAAAACAACAGAAAAAAGAACAGGTTGAGTAATACTGACCCACTATGTTAGCCAGTAAACTGTAAGTTCATGTATTTTTATTGTTTCACCTGTTTTAATTAGAGGCCTGATCAGGAGTGTGTTGTCTCATATGTGTGGAAGTTCCTGATGACTGGAAGGCTCTGGATACTTTCTTTTTGTGTGTACCGTTGGTCTCTTTGTCATTCAGTCTCTCCGGAAGGATGAGTGAAAGTGTGTAAGGACAAATATCACCAAAACTGGCATGTTAACAACATTTTACAACGTTTTAAAAACTTCCAACTATAACACAAACATTCCCAGTGGGTATCTTTCACACATTCAGAAGAGACATCTGTCATAAGAGTAGGAAGGATATTAGCTGTGACAGGCAGATAGAGGATGTCTGTCTCAGTATAGATGATTATATCCTGCGAGATGTACTTCTGTGGCTCGAGCTGTGCCTGGGCTGTACGCATGGCAAACAGCTGAACCTGCAGTTGAACATGTAAACCTGCAGCCACCTAGACGGATGACGTATGAATTGATTTTGCAGCATTGTACAAAATAAAAGCTTCAATTTACTCTGAATGTCATCAACATTTTAGTAAAAGAGGAAATTCCTTTATATTGTGATTTCAACAACATTCATTCTGGAAAAGTCCAATGTAACATCTAATTTAATGTGTTCATCTTTTTTATGCAGCATGCAGATGGAAACTTACAGGTCCAGGATTGTAGATGACACGGAGACCTGTGGCAGGAGGAGGCTGCTTCACGTGGAACCTGCAAGCAACAGAATCAAAACAAACCACAAATAGTTACAGGTCAAAGTTTTCCCTTTAGATTTGAAGGTGACCTACAAGCTGCTTCCACCTTCACACAGCCTTATTTTTCTCCAACATGCAACAGAGAACTCTGAAGCTGTCTGTAAAGCTGCAGCTCAACTGAACATTTGTATTATATGGATGTTTTCATGCATCCGTCTGCTGTCACACCTGCAAGTGTCAACGCCCACATTCCTCATGACCACAATAATGGTCGAGGTGGTGCCCCCCTGCAGCACCCCGAAATCAACGCTTGATGGGAGAAGCTGGAAGCCCCTCACAATGGTGCCTGGATCAGAAAGAGAAACTGTTCGACACCTTCTCCTCACTGGTTCCTCCACTGTCAGGAACTGACATGCAAGGAAACACAGAAACAGATAAAAATGTGATGAGATCAAGCATAAATGCTACTTAAAAAACAACAACTCATTTTCAATAATTATGACAACATGTTCAACTCGACCAGGGATCCTCAATCCTGGTCCTGGAGTCCCGGTGTCCTGGAGGCTTTCCAAGTGCCGTTGCGGAAACACACCTGATTCAAATCGGTGTGTATTTATCAGACATGTGCAGAGCTTGTCTGAGTCTGAGCCAGGTGTGTTCCAGCAGGGATACCTGGAAAACCTGCAGCACAGCGACCCCGAGGACCAGGATTGAGGGTCCCTGTTACTCGACATCCACTTGTGTGTGTAACATCACTGTATCTTTCACTATTTAGACACACAAGTAACGTAAAGATAATTTATTCACTTGATATTATCTTAACATGCAAAATAAGCCAAAAAACAGATGAAAAGTATGAACATATTTGTTTTAGAAATGATCTTAAACATGTCAGAAGTTTTACACAACCAGTTATATGTTTTTACTTGTGCATTTTAAACCCCTTTTTGAAAGAAGATGAGATGTTTTCTACAATAAATTAAAAATTAAATCCATTTTGTTAATTTGTTTGAACCTGCATTTACCAGCGACAAATAAAAATAAATCATTTCCAGTTCTCACTGAACAACTTTGGAGAACAAATCTCAAGTTTAATACCAGTAAAGCACCAAAAAATAAAGGGGAAAATATAATGAAAGTTTTATGAAGTACAAAAGCAACACGGTTGTGGAAGATTCCACACTGAATAGATTTACCGGGGGCCAGTAGGGTGTCCAGTTCCTTCTTAAAAATAGTTTTAAACTAAAATAAAGCTGATCAAAGACACTAAAAACAACATTTTAGACTTGTGTGTGAATAAAGATTCCAACAATGATAAAATTACACAAGTTTTCATTGTAATTTATGAAATATCAAATTTCTCAGGTACTACGTGTGCATGTTTACGTGTTGGTTCGGTACGCTGCAGGGTTTAGAGCCGAGGATGCAGGTTGGTAGTCTGACTTTATTCCGTCTAGGCTTTCCTGTTACATCCACCTGCATTGACTTGCACTGCCTAGATGAAACCCTCAGGCTGCTTTCACCTGTACATGAATCATACACACAAAAACATCCATTTATAGCTGCAGTGCAGCCAGAGTCCACAATTCACAGTACATTCGTCTTGTTATCCTCAAAACTCTTCTAGCCATATTCACAGCACATCCAGAGTGATTAAACTGATCTATGCTCTGAACTTTCCACTCAGACAAACATAATAAAGTACATTTTGCACCGTCATTTAGTGTATAATTCGATAAATGATTCAATCTAAAGAATATTGAAAAATAAATGAATAAAAAATGGATAAGTTATGGAACAAACCAGCAGTCTGCGGTGTAGGGTTGGTGGGTCTCTTTCCAGGCACCTTGTCACTTCCAGCTGCAAGACTGAAAATAAAACCCAAGTTTAGCCGTGTGACACTGTCAAATGTAAAAGCGAAACTTTTATGTAACTCACGGTAAAGATGTGGAGGAAAAATAAAGATAATAATCCATATTTTTACCTTTTTGACTGAGAGGGAGTTGGGTTTAAGGGTCGTGGGGCTGTGGTGACAAAAACATATGATAGGATACAACACACATTTAATCATATCTATAGATCATAGTTCAAAACTACATCAAACTAAATACATATCCTCCTGACTACCAGTAGTTCAAATTTGTCCTCTGTGGAGGACCTTTGTAAACCTAAATATTTTCATCTCCCTGAATGCTACTGAACTGACACCTTTTGGTTTTTAAAGAGGACATTTAGTGCTTTTAAATGGTACCTCATTTGTGGGGGTGGGGCTTTGTGAACTTTCTTTCTCGCTTCAAGAAAAATGGCCTCCATTGCAACAAGCATGTTTTATGGGAAGAACAAAAGTGCATAATACTTTTCTTTGTGCTGATTTTTACATGAAATTTTATATGTTTATATGTTATATTTTCATTGAATATCTTATAAACACATTAAATAGTTTCTTAGATAAATATAACTATATCTGACCACAATATTTAAAAGTTTAAAAGCAATGTCCTCCGTAGTGGACATTTGTAGTTACCCATTTTTTTTTCCTGGTAGTCAGGAGGATATGAATTAAATTAATCAATTTGATGAAAAGAAAAGGGGTGGTACCAGTTTGAGCTTCTTCCCACTTCAGGCAAGTTGGCAGTAGTGACTAATATATATTAATGTTTCAAAAAACAAGTTGTAATGCAACTTACTGCGTTCTTGTACAGCATCTTCCACAAGGACCCCAGCACTATCCGACTGAGGGAAGAGAGAGCGATCCATAGATAGACTCTGCATGTCAGCTACATGGTGGGGGAGCAGATTCTGGATAAACAAGCAACAATGCTGTGTCTTTTTATCCGTTGCAGAAACATCTAAACTGACAATATACTTCAATAAATGAATGAATGAACTGTATGGTGTGTGGCATATAATACGTGGTATAGCTGAATGTTTTCCGGGTGGAAATATGGAGCAACGTTCTTCTTCTGCAGAGCTTCTCTGTAAGCCTTCTCCTCACTGATCTCCTGTCTAAAACATATATGCAATTTAAGCAACAAGAGCATTTTTACTTTTAACTTGTTGCTGTGGTAGAATGATAGACTCAAAATAACCATACACACACTGACACAGTTTGTTGCACCTGTGTCACACACCTACAGATTTATAACACAAGTGTGACCATGAATTATAAAGCATATTTTAAGTTCTCCTGATTCAAACCAGAGTAAAAATGTCTGCATTTATTCTGTTTACCTGTGTTTTGCAAGCCTTTCAGTCCATTTCAAATCCTTTCCATGATTAAAGCTGAAAAAGACAAAGGTTTATAAAATATTAATCACGTTTAATATGTACCCTTTGTTAACATTTAATGAGCATACACACCACTGAAATATTTCCAAACTGTCAGTCGCCTCTGTGTCGGTGTCTTCCGAACCATCAGACTGCTCAGCGGATGCTCCGACTCCTCGGCTGTACAGGCTGCCAACATCCACTGCAGATTTACAGAGTAATTATAAAACCAGATATTCCCCAAAGTATTCTGATCCCTTGCCAGCAACCAAAATCTAAACACACAATGAAAGATTTCTTCTGCAGCCTCCAGCACTTCCGTCAGCCTCATGCAGAAACATGGGGTTTATGTTAAAGGCTTCACACATTAGGCCATTTTCCTCACCTGTAATCCTGGTGTCAGCAGTGGGATTTGCATCATCTTCTTCTGCATGAGACTACAAAGAGCAGTAGTAGATGTTTTTTTATTCACACTGCATATTGGAGGTGTTACAGTATTTGTAAGTTAGTGGGCAGACTGGGAAGATATCCTAAACATGCAAACATAGCAACGGGGGCTGAAATTTTTTCTTGTTTATGGAATACATTGCTGGCTTTGATGAAATGTGTGTGTTTGTGTGTGTGTGTTTTCACCAGTAAAATATTGAAGAGATTCCTGGCATGCAAACTCTCTTCCTCAGTTCGAGGGTCTTTCACTTTCATGTGTTCGGACTGCTCTTCTCTGACCATCAAACTCTCGATGTATTCCTGCAGAAACACGTCAGTGTTTGTCAAAATTCAGAGCGAAATTTGGATCTTTTCAGACAAAATCATTAAAGATGCGGCTCCGTTACTTTAGCTAACTTGACAAAACAAATAGCCTAAATGCAAACATTTTTGTGCAAAATAACTGATCAAAGAATCAAATCACTGGTATTAAAGTTGTTTAAAATGGAACTATTATGTGCATTTCAGGCTAATTTATTTTTATTTCTGAGCCCAGAAGGGCTGGGATTGATGGAGTTATTGTCACAAATCGCTTTATTTACTTCAGACCGACCCTCTCCGTAGGCTGTCAGATCAGCCTGTGGGCAAAACGAGTGGATTGAGACTCTTCCGCATGAAGCCCCGCCTCCCGCCACTGCGCTACATCGGGAGCGCGCACCGCAACTGCTTTCGCCGTCATTGTAACATCTCATAAACAGAAGGATTAGGCTAATATGAACTCAATAAAAAAAGACAAAATACAATGTCAACACACAGCATACAGCCCTACATGTTGGAACCTGAATCAGACCCTGAAAACGAAGTGGAAAACAGCAACCCACAGCAACGAATGCAGCAGGATGTCTCTCTTTGGTAAACTCACCAGCCATCGTTGGAAATAACTTTATCCGACGTTTTCCACCCGCCTGATGTATTTGTACATGTCCTTGTTAACCAGTAGAAGGTAACCAATCACCGAACCTTATCCCCCGGGACGTCACAAGGATTTTGAAGTAGAAAAAACTCTCTAAAACGACGCGTTTTTTGTCGCCATGGAAACCGAAAGGAGAGAGTGCTGGAACTCAAACTCAAACTCAAACGTGCGTTTAGGTGATAAAAAACAGTGCCGTTCACATGTCTGATGAGGATTCAACACTGGAACACTGTAGAAAGCTCAGAAAACTTGAAATATTATAATAGGACCCCTTTAAGGTAAGTATCACATCATAAACTTTTTTAAAATAAAGGATGATGAAAGTTTTACTTTAAGTTGTGAGTCAATGAGATTTTTGAGCTGTGTGGTGAATGATCGGTGCTGGTATAGTTCTCTCATCTCCAAGACTTCAGGACAGCTCCTGACAGGCTGGTGCTGAGCTGGAGAACCACCAGACCTTTCCGTCAGAGTTAGACCAACCCCGATGTCGGTACCAAACTGAGGACCTGGGCTCTTCTTCTTTTGGAAAACAGAGAAACACAAAAGCAGTGGGCTTTTGATGTTGAACTACGCGAACGTTTACAGCATGTCTGTGAGGATGCTTGTACCTCTACTGTAGGGAAGTGATGCCAGCTGCGGTTTCTGAGGTTGGGAGGTGTGATGTCCGGGTTCTGTTTCCCTAGCAACCACTGGGACCACACACTTCGGTGGCTGGGTTTTAAGATGGTGATGCCTAACTCATCTGAAACAGTCATTTAACATTTTACTTCTGAAAGTTAAATACATAATGTCTTTATGGAAGTGTTGTGTTTATTTATGTGCACCTTGTTTGTCTGGAAGTGGTTCCATCAGCAATGCTATGGTTGGGTCAGAGTATGCTTGTTGGAGCAGCTCCTCTACAGTGTGAGAACTTAGCAGTTCAGTGCCTGAGCCATCCTTGTGCACCAGAAACAGCCTAGGTGTGTTTTCAAACTGTAAGTAACAATGCTATCCAAATTTTGAACATAAAACAAAGTTGGCTGATGTGTTGGTGTAATACTATAGCTTTAGTTATGTTTGGAAAGCTACCTGGGACGATGTTCTTTGGGTTTCACATGAGGATTGAACTGTCTGTCCTCCTCCTCCTCTTCTTCCTCCCCGTCCAGCTCTTCCTCATCACGTTTAAGTGTGCTTGAAGCAGGACCGAAGTTGAGCAGAGATACCTGCCCATCGTCCATCACCTGTAACACGGCTTATTATTGTTTCCAACACAGCATGTAACATGAATCTATCCTGCGAGAATCACCTGGAAATGGTTCCCATTGTCATCTGTAACGTCACAGGCTACTTTGTCTGAGTGACTCATGGTGTAAATTCCTGGTTGGTTGGTGGGGCTGCTGTGTTTTGGGGTGGGGGTTACAAGTGGGTCAGAGGAGTACACATACTTTCCATCATTTTGGATCTGCAGGAAGCCTTTGCTAGATGGAAACACCTTTAACAAAAATGCATAAAGACAAGTGAAAATGCAGCAATTTATAGTTCTGAAGAGTTTTTGCAAACATTTAAAATTGTTTTTAAGATTTAAAGCTGCGGTAAGTAATGTTGGGGAGCTAGCAAGATGTGAAAGTAGCGCCCTGTCTTGGCTCCTCCCCCTCTGGTTTTGCTCCTTGTTTGATCCTAGGCTTTTTTCTTACCTCCACCAAGGAGGTTATGTTTTTACAGTGTTTATCTGTTTGTATTCAAGACAACTCAAAAAGTTATGGACGGGTTTTAATTAAATTTTCAGGAGTTGTTGGAAACATGAAAAGGAAGAACTGATTAAATTTTGGAGTTGCTCTGAATCACCGTTTGGATTCAGTAATTTCTTAAAGGCTGGGCGGAGGTTTGCGCTCTCCGAGTGCTTTTCTAGTTCGCAGCTTTTTCCACCAACGATTTTCTCTTTCTTGGCTGCTTAGCGGGACGAGGCAAGTAAACCGAGCCGGTTTGGGAAAATCCTTCCTGCATTTTCTCAGCCATGAAGAAGCTTAGGACATATAAGAAATGAACAACTTCAATTCGGCCCGAACGTTTTGACTGGTCAGAGTTTTTACAGATTTACAGTAAACTGAGGGGTCTAACTATATTTCTTATTGTTCATGATTACAAAATGTATAGACTACTATCAGGACGAGGAACCACTTCACACAGTGAAAAAAAAAATGTCTGAGCAAGATTACCCACCCCAGCTTTAATGCTTATTTCCATGCAATCTGTTAGAAGACCGGACAAGGGCGAACAAACTTATTTCAGACCCTAAAGTCAAACAAAGAATCTTACATGGGATATTTACTGTAGACCACACACCTCGTACTGTGTTTGGTTGTTTCCAGTGATGATCGTTCCATCGGCTAAAAAGATGTGGCCAACATGACGCTCTGGGTACATCACCACCGTGGCGCAGCCCTCCTTCTCCACCAATAGGACCCGCTCTTTGGCGGACTTGCTGCCCGTTCCACTGTCACTTGGACTCGTCTTCCCATTCTCAGCCACATTTTCCTCAGGAAACACACTCTCCTCATCATTCTTATCCACATTACTCTGAGCACACTCAACCAAATTTCTACAAGCACCCTCCTTATCACAAGTGTTCCCTGCACTGTTTCTGCTGATCTCATTGTCATTGTCACAAGCATCTGGGATTGGCATATTTTCATTTAAGCTGTCCACAGAATGTGTGACACACATGTAGCCACTTCCACACCGAGAGGTTGATTTGACAGTGACACTTTCTGGCTTCTCCCCTAGAAAAAAATAACAGACAGACATGTACACAATAAGATGCTTATCTCTTATATATAGAGGATCTATGGCTAAATGAGTACATACTGTATATGTGTACATGTGAAACCTCTGACTGCAGATGTGTGTGTGTAGCAGTTTTAAGTGCAGGTTTGTTGCTGGATGTTGCTTCCAATAAAAATAAACTACCTAAAGTGTGTGGGAAGTGTCTGTGTTACCTGTGTAAAATAGATGTTGTGATGTTGCATCTAGTGGCTTGTCTTGGAGAAGGGTGGTGATCCTGGTTCCATCTGCATGCTCAACAATTTGAGATCCATCAGGGTTCTGGACAGAAACCACCAGATCCTCCCGGCTCAGCATCACCTGATACAGGATCATGTGCCAAATCAGCAAATCATTCTAATATTGACATTTGTAAAACTAACAATAATTGAAGGACTTTAATTTAATTCCTAAATGTCGCTGACACACAACAGTAGTTTGGTTACTTTGTAACTTTGGTAACTTAAGATGTAACTGGATTCTTGCCTGATGGGTGATGGGGTCTGTGGATTTGAATGTGAGAAGAGAGGGAGTGGGAATGTGTTTGTGTGTGGTCCCAATCGTGGAAATGCGATTTCCTGATAGACTTGTGGTGCACCAAAAGCCTTTCTCAGTCCCAGTTTCTTTCTCTGAAATCAGATCTAAACATTTACAAACATTTACAGACAGTGTAAGAGTCAAAGTGATACTGAAATATTTCCAGGCCAGTGCAACATAAGTTTCTAAAAACGGTAAGGGCACCTTTATTTTCATCTTTGACTTCACAATGAGAGTTTTCTTCCTGAACTTCAGAGTCACAAACCCACACTGGACCCGAGTCCTTGCTGAAACTGACTGAGCCATCAGCAAACAAAATCTATAATAAAAGCAGATGCAGATTAGGGTTTAACTGTTTGCTTTAAGCAGCGGTTTTGTTGTACAACCAAATGAATTAATCACAAGTAGATATCTCTAAATATAAACCTGGCATCATGATCCATTCCCACTCTACCATTCCTACGAGAAGACTTGGAATCAGACCAAAGTTACTAATTCTCCATGCAAATAAACACAAAGCCTGGACTGCTGCTACTTCCTCTTTTAGCCTTCTGGTTTTCCACAGGTCAATGTTTTCCAAGCAAAAACTTTGTTATCATTGACAAGGTTCCCAATAATCCAGATGTAAAACTTTTTAAATAGTTTATTTAATCAAATCAAAAGGATTATTGTTACATCATTCCCAATGAGCTACAGGTTATTTAAAAAATCATGATTATCAATTCAAATGAGGCTTTATTAGCCTTTGACTGGTACCTTACATCACAGCACAGACGCACACCCTTGGTGTGGGCAGTTGTTTGTTTTAATCATTAGGAAGTTGCTGGTATTATCCCCAACATCCCCAGTCTACATGTCAAAGTTTGTTGAAAGTTTGTTGGTATTGAACCCTGGACTGACCTCCGCTTAAAGTCTGTTCACATTAAAGCAGCAGATAAATGTATCCACAAGCTGAACTAGCCAACAGTATGACAAAGGAACAGAGGAACACTATTGATAATGCGTCCTAAACTCAACAAGCCCCAGACCCCCTCCACAAAAGGACAACAACTGTGAGAGCCACAAAGGCAAGTCGTGGTTATAAGCATTTGCAGATTTAAGAGAGATTTTGAGAGCCATGAGTGTGGATCTGATGCTAAGTGTCATTCCGTATGAACGTGTGTATACCTCTGTGGAACCATCTCTCATGCAACGGATCACAGCTCCTTGGTCGGTGATAATACGAGACAGTTCCTTAGAGAGGGAAATGTCCTGAAGATGCTGCAGCTGTCCTCTGCCATGCAAAGGAAAACTCTGTCTCACTAAAATACCCCTTTCCTCTGATGAGGCTCCTAGACTCAGACACAGAGAATCAATATAATTAAGAGAGTTATGGAACTTATAACTATCTGCAGATAAATTATATTGTAGATTAGTGACAAGACCCAAGAGCTAATGGGACAGTTTCTGACCAACCTGGTATCTCCTCTTGCAGGAATTGTATGAACAAGCCATTAGGAACCGATGCATTAAAACTGCTGAAGGGAGTCGATGGCCCACCTGGTTGGTCTTCACACCCCTTAATGATACAACATAACATTAATTTGTCTGTGTTTGCACATGCTGTATTTTTATGAATATTTAGTGAATCTATGATTGTGGATGAATAAATCTGCGTTTTTGGAAATCTGACCTGATCAGTCCTGGAGGAAACTGACCCCATGTCTACTCCTTTTGAGTGTGGGACAGAGGAGGAGGGGAGAAGCTCAGGGATGGATGTACCTGAGTTTTCCCCTTTAGTTTCCTGAGAACTCACTAGAACATAACAAAACACAAACACTTACTGTTAAAAAAAGACAAGCTTATGTAGTTTATAAACATAGTACAGACAATATGATACTTAACGTAAAAGGTTCATGTAATTATATACAAAAGCTGAAATCAATGCGAACCTGTGTATTCTCCAGTGGAACCATAGAAGCTGTAAGAGAGGTGGATTTTATTATCTAACACTGCTGAAAAGGAGCCCTGTTTCACACTTTTCACCTCCAAAGCCTCTGGTCCTAAAAGGAAACACACACACACACACACACAAATACCAAGATTGATCAGCATTACAAATTACTACATTACTGTAGTAATTTGCCATTATTTCAAAGACGGTTCAATATCATTCTGAAATTACAGAAAAAGCTAAATAAATCTGTGCTGTCCAGCATCTTTACTTTCACAGCCTTGCTTCGGGTCACATCTTGCTGGATTAATGACAACTTGGTTGATGTGTGTGTAGAAATGATGCTCATCTTTCTTCACAGCCAATTTCATCAGGCTGGAACCTGGAGTGAAAACAGCACCAAATTGATGGAGAATGAGAGCAATAAAAACCAAATGCAATGCAAAGTTTCATATGAATCAGCTATTCTGGAGAGTTTTTTTTCTAAAGGTATTTACTGGATTGTTTCTTGATAAATAAAATAAAAAATTTGCCTGGATTTCATTTCCCTCTGTGTTAAAATGACATACAGAATTACAGCAATTTGTTTCTACAACTCTAGCTTTGTCTTCCACACCTTCAAGAAAGCAGGCATTCTCAACAGTGATTTGTCCTCCATCAGAAGGGAAAAGGTTCTGGACACAACCTGAAACATGGATCAGCTGTCCATCCATGATGTAGCCAATAAAACCCTAAACAAACACACACATTAACACACACGTCCTTAGAGTCCATTCTTAGATTTGTCTGACTACAACATGCAGTCCCATGGAAAAAGAAAGTAGTACTCCAACTTTCAATTTTAACGTTATTCAAATCAGAATGTTTAAAAAATAAATATCTGGTTCTCATCTCAGGTGACCCATAACCCTGAACTGGTTAAAGTGGGTATGAAGAAAGAGTAAAAAAAAAATGAAAGAAACTCAAGGTGGTTCTCCAGCTAAGTTATTATGGGGCTCCTGTAAACAGGACACATTGCTCCTGTATATTAGTCTCATTTTTTTTTTCTTATTGCCTCATTTTAAGACAAAGTAATTAGAATATTCTTTTTTTTTTTTTTTTTACTTACTAAGTGTAATAAATAAAACCTTAGAATATTAAAATCATATGTTGAGATCCTGCTCCTGTGTTAAAACCAACATGAGTTTTAAGTGTTTGCCCTCACACTGAAAGGATCCTCTGTTGTCTCCTTCAGACGGGGTTCCTCAGTAACGGTGGTCTCTGGGGCAGCGATGGCTGAGCTGCCTGCTGTACTTGGTCTGTTTTTGTTCTCAGCAGACAAAGCTTTACTTTTCTTGGTGTCCGTCGGCCGTGTCTCCTCCTTCTGCTGCTTGCCCTTTGCCGTATTGTCTTTCTTTGATTTTTTGGCTGTTTCCTCTTCCTTCTGTTGCTCTTGCTCCAACTTCCAAGCCTGTGACGCCATGAACATCAGACACACACCACAGCCAAAGGGAGGGAAAATGATGATGCGGTGATTATGCTTCAGAGATTCTGATTGATGTATTTTGAATTTTGATTTATCTTTATAACTTTTGCAATAAAGTCTTCTTATTAGTTTACATGTTTTATTATTAAATCGGTAAGGTAAGGCAGCCCAGAACCTCTTTTCATTCCACAGACCATTTTATTTTAAATGACTCTATATTAATGTACCACATGTGTGTGCAGTGATGTGTTCATGGTACCAACTTTGAGGGAGACTTTTCGAATGGCTGGCTCCAGCTTGTCCTCATCCTCTGCCAAGTTCACAGCTTTTTCATCTAATCCAAAAAAACAAAACAACGCAGCATTTACACAAAAGGTAAGACAGCTATATTCAGTGTGGAAGAAACTACCTAGACTATGTCAGGAGCTGAATTACTAGTTGCTCTGCATTCATTTAAGATTTACTAACAACACTACAGTAACCCCCCGAGAAACAGATGATTAGTTATTTTGTTTATTCCATTGCTTGGGAATAAATGATTCAGAGAATATCAAGGTCATAAGCATGCTGCTGGTAAATGTGGTTAAACTAGTAGCCAAGCAGTGAGACCTTTAGTTCAAAACAATGATACAGAACCTTTAGGAGAATCAGCAGGTTTCTCATTTCTGATTTGTACTGCGTCTCTCTTTAATTCTTCCTCTCGTGTCCAGTTTGCAATGGAATCCGCCACATGCTCCAGGTACTTCCTGTGCAAGTTGGTGGTAAAAATGTAGAGTTGAATAAAAGCATCAGGCCTAATTGATACTTATTTATTCTTAATATTTTAAAAAAAAGAGGTATATATATGTTACTGTGCTAACTTTGGTCACATCCACTGTACATTACATCGGTGGTGATGTTAAAACAGATATTAAAAATAAACTCTTGAAAAAAACATTACGTTCTGACCTGAACTTGACGTCAGTGTGAAGTTTTACATCCCAGAACTCTTTGGATTGGCGATCAGAGCTCATGGGATTGTGGCAAAAGATGTACAAGATGCTATTGTGACTTCCTCTAAATGTGTCCAAGCAACAATATTCCTCTGAGGCCGACTGGAGAACCTACACATGTGGGAAACCAAAATCCTGTAAGCAACATTTAAACTACTGAAACACATTAAAAACAGTAGAATGTGTCTTTCTGCAACAAATCTTTACAGCTACATTTTACTTCACCTGACTAAAATGACCATGTTATGTTTAATATAACAACGTTGGTGCTTTTTTAACACACCTTCTGTCAGGTAATATTACAAATAAATAAACATCAGCAATAAGAAAACTAGAGTGGAAAATCTGAGTCACCTGCGGGAAGACAGCAGCATCATGATGTTCAGTAAAATGCCACTGAAACAGAGACCTCAGTCTGCTGCTCTGCATTTCAGATAAATCCAGCATGCTACACACTTTTCCATTGAGCTGCCATGGACAAAAACATGCAGCATCGCCGGTAAGTAATTCTGCAATGTTTTTGTTCAAATCAAAAGGTTTATTATATGGCAACAGTAATAAAAGTAAATGATACCTGGAGGTTAGCAGGGTCTTCAGTAAGAAATGTTGGATCTGTGGTGTGAGATAAATGATGATACAGCAGTGAAGCTGGTAGTTTTATACAAATATATTTAAAATAAGTAACAGAAATACATTTTATTGAGTCAACTAGTGTCGTAAGATCTTAGTGCAGCAGTCACAGACCCTTAATCCGCAGATTATGTAGCTGCTGTTTAGCGTAGCATAAAGGATTGTCCCAAGGGATAATTGTTGATGTCTTCTGTTGTACAGATTCAAGCCTTCCCAGAAGTCCACCAGTGTCCAGTAATACACCTTGTTGATCCAATGTGGTCAGGGTCATAGCCTCAAATACACTCTGGTGAAACAGCCGCTCCACATCCGGCCATGACAGAGTATCTGTGATATGTCATGACATTATAACAATAAATGGAGACCCATCAATGGATTAAAAATCCAAAGTCAACATTTTAGTAAAGGTAAGTTTATAGACTGATAATGCTGAACATTTTGCTGAAATATGAAGAACAGCTTCTGTCTAAATACTGAGCTGAGGTGAATAAGGCGAGTTTCAGACCATCAGTGCAGAAATGTCTCAGCTGCTGTTTTATTGACATCCAACAGGAGGTGCTGTTTCTCGTCTTTTCTACTGACTGAATCAGCTTCCAGACAAGAGACAACTTCATCATGGACATCTCAACCTCTGCTGGATGAAAACCATGAGCCACCTACAAGGATCATGTACGGACACATCAAAATACTGTACATACAGCTAAACTATGAGCTAAATCCTCTGTCCTTTCATTTATTACAAAATAAATGTTACTTTCAGGCTTAAGAACTGGCTAAAAATAACTGTACTCACTTTTAATACTGTAATTAAAAAGATTAATAAATAGAACTCACAGTAACGTCCTTTAAGCGTGCTGTCTGTTCATCGCCGTATCTGATAACCAGAGGTTTTTCAGGCTTCTTCCGAGTTTCCACAGCAAAAAACTTCTCCATCAACCTCTGAAACAGAAGAACAAAACAAAAAGAGATTTGTGAATGGTACATTGTGGAGAATTACAGAATAATCTTAGATTAACAATCTCCATAAATCCAAGCATGGACTCATAGAGCATTGATCTGATTTTAATTTTGAATTGTGCCGCTAAGGAGGACAGAAAAATTTATCCAGCAACTTCTGGTTTTCTGTAAAGTTATGATTATAGTTCTATTTGGTGTTTTTTTAATCGCATGTGTCATAGTTGGTGTACACGATCACAAGAAGTGGATTGAATTATTGACTGAACTGTGTCCAAAACATGAAGGTGTCCTTCCTTTTGGATTTCTAGAAATGACAGTTTTAAGTCCTGCACATTTTGCACAAGATTTAGGTTGTTTTCAGCACTTATTGTTATTTTAATGTTTCCAGTTTCTTCTTTTTCTTCTCTCTACCAACATCTGCTGTTAGTTTCAAAAGCTATATATTTGTCTAAATAACACTTTGCTTTTTAAATGTGCTGCATTTGTATATTGCATTCAGTTCAATTCAATTCAACTTTATTTATATAGCGTCAAATCACGGCAATGCCATCTCAAGACGCTTTACAGACAGAGGGGAAAACATAATGAAGGCCAATTCATAATAGCCTATATAAGGAAACCAACAGATTGAGTTGAGTCCAACTCAATCTCCCATCCTGAGCAAGCACACTGGCGACAGTGGGAAGGAAAAAACTCCCTTTTAACAGGAAGGAAACCTCCGGCAGAACCCGGCTCAGGACAGGCAGCCATCTGCCTCTGCTGTGTGGGGGGAAGAGGACAGAAAGACAACAGACAACAGGAACTGCTACTCCCGGCCAGGGAGACCTGCTGAGACAGGAGACATACATGTTAATGATGCAACACTGTTATTGGGGGGGATAAAAGAGAAAGATAAAGAGAAAAAGAAAGAAGCTCAGTGTATCAGGAAATGTCCCTCAGCAGTCTAAACCTATAGCAGCATAACTAAGGGATGCTAACCATCCCTAGTTATAGGACTTATCAAAAAGATAAGTCTTTAGCCTAGTCTTAAAGGTGGGGAGGGTGTCTGCTTCCCTAACACTAACTGGGAGCTTATTCCATAAGAGAGGGGCCTGATAACCAAAGGCTCTGCCTCCTGCTCGGCTCTTTGAGACTCTAGGAACCACAAGTAAGCCTGCAGTCTGCGAACAAAGTACTCTGCTTGGTATATAAGGAACAATGAGGTCTTTGATATATAGTGGTGCCTGGTTGTGGAGGGCTTTATATGTAAGGAGAAGGATTTTAAATTCTATTCTAGATTCAACAGGCAGCCAATGAAGAGAGGCTAAAACTGGAGAAATATGATATCTCCTGCTGGTTCTGGTCAGGACTCTGGCTGCAGAATTCTGGATCAGCTGAAGGCTTTTCAGGGCATATTTAAGACAGCCCAGTAATAGAGAGTTACAGTAATCTAGTTTCGAAGTAACAAAAGCGTGAACCAGTTTTTCTGCATCACTCTAAGACAGAATGTCCCTAATTTTGGCTATATTACGTAAATGAAAGAAGGCTGTTTTAGTAACCTGCTTAACATGTGGGCCAAAGGACAGGTCCGAGTCAAATATTACTCCAAGGTTTCTCACTGTAGCACTGGAAGCTAAAGTAATGCCATCCAGGTTCATTACAAAACCAGAAAATTTAGCTCTGAGTTTTTCAGATCCAACGAGAATTGCATGCAGACTCCTGACTGATGATTAACTAACAACTCTGAAATTTAATTAAACTACCAGACCCATAAAATACAGATCCAAATTTTTATTCTATGGTAGATGTCAGTACTACTCTATTTCTTCCTTATAGCACCATCTTGTGGAAGTATACTGGAAACCTTGTTTGATATGGCTACTCTTTATTCATGAATGCATTACAGCTGAACACATGACAGTGGAGGTAAAACGTAGGCTATATGTGATCTAAAATTTTGGTTTTGCACATGTGAAATTTTGAAGTGTAGAATGGATTTTAAACATATCAGTGATATAAATATAATACTCGTTTATAAGGAACTTTACCACTGAACTGAAAACAGCATAACTATCTCTTAAACGTTGTTGCATATATGTAGTCGCTTCATATTTACATATATGTGCAAAAACACTTCCAACATGTTGCATTTAATCATGGAAGTGCTTTGCCCTTCCCCCTACAAACATAACGTCAACCCCACCCTCTTCCATGAATGGCCCAGCAGCCGCTCCATTATCATGACAACTAGCTGGCAGTGATTGGCTGTTCCCTCTCGGTTGGGCTGCAGCTTGTCCTTCCTACTGAAATATGAGCCCCAGTAGTTCTCAGAATGAAGAGAAAAAGAGTGTATGCATTGGCCGGGAATCGAACCCGGGCCTCCCGCGTGGCAGGCGAGAATTCTACCACTGAACCACCAATGCTTGATACAACGTTCATTTCTGTGTAATTTTTTTTCACTCTTTGGTAGTCCTAAACCACTACGGATGCAATACATTTTTGGTCACTACGAAGGTGTGGCGCTATTTCTCTTTTTCTATTTCCCTCGGGGGAAAGTTTAGTTCTTGCGGCTTCCTCGACAGAGCGGCAGTCGACGGCGAGAAATAGATTTTGTGGCGGACATTTTAAATGGTGTTTCCCTGGTGTTGCAGGGAAATATATATACTGCCCCGCCAAAGTGCACGCCTTGTATCGTGGCCAGGGCATGGAGACTGAAATGACTTGGAAAGACTTCCAGAAGTCTCCATTTTATGACCTTGAGAAAAAGAGATGGTCAGAGAAAAGGAAATAATCTAACTGTCTATATTTTATTCTCATTGAAATGTTTTCTGCTCATGTAAAACGTTTTATGTGGTATGATACACTTATTTTATCATAAACAAATTCTCATATTTTACAAACATGTTTAGATATATAGAGTTGTCTGTACATACGCTTTCTTGTAAAACCATTTGCTTCGTTCATTATTCAATAATAGTCATTGTAAATATCTGTAAATGTTTTTTTTACTGTAAAGTTATGTTTATACACATTTATTTTATTATTTCAAATATATGTTGATATTTATATATTCATTTTTGTAACCTCTGTACAACTTTTCTCACTCATTCATTATCACTTGCTCTTACACACACACATGCACACACACACACAAACTCTGCCCCTTACACACACTGTTATTCACTGTAAAGTATTGTATTATACTTATAATTGATATTTTGGAGCCATATGTTTTCCCTAATTATTTGTGTGATGTTTACATTACTTTGTTCATACTCAGTTAGCACAAAGTCCTCCACACAGGAAACTGCTGATGTGCACAGAATTTCACTGATAAATAAAAACAACTTTGTGAAAGTACTTTGTGGTAGGAAAGTTTTTTTCAATACAGTTATATGTCCACCGACATTAAGTGGTAATACAATATAGAGTTTCATACAATAATAACTAAAATTATATCAGATCATTTATTTCAAACATGTCATAAATATTCAAACCAATAATTCCACCACAGACGTACATGAAAAAAACCCCCAAAGTTAACAATTACATTTTAAATTTTTATATACAAAAGGAAGTGGTAGGAAGTACAAATTTATTTTGTCCTAACTCTTCTTAGAAATATTAATCATGTAACTTCTTCTCAATACAGTAATAATAATAATGATGATAGCACAAATAATATTAAAAATTATAGTGCCTACTTCTACAAGCAAGGAAACTGTATATACATATACATACATATAATTTTTCATGTGTGTACATATATGAACAGTACCACTAATACCACCATTATCAATCTGATGTTCATACTGAACCCTTAAAATGACCTCCACTCTTAAATGTCCGATTTGACATGCTTCAAAAGGGATTCGAACTCGTGACCTTGAGGTTACTGGTGTTGCTGGTGTTGCTAGTGCTTTGAGGATATTAATTATTCATGAGCAAGACAACCTCGCCTGCCTATTGGCTCGTTCATTCGTGCCAACTATACGCGGCTGGCCCCGCGTGGCAGGCGAGAATTCTACCACTGAACCACCAATGCTTGATACAATGTACATTTCTGTGTAATTTTTTTTCATACTTTCACATGTTATTGTGTTGTACTGTTACCTTTTTGTCTTCTTCCAGCTCTACGGTGGCCAAGAGGTTGTTTAACAGATGGCTTCTCTCCTCTCCCCTATCTATAAGTGGCAGAAAGCTTTGAAGCATGTAACTGACTAGCTGATGGTCTAAACAAGGACCGCTGACAGGTTTGAGCTCCTCGGCAGTATGTGGCACAGTGGAATAAGAGTGCTCTGTGGAAATCACCACCTAGGCACAGAAATGAAGTTACATTTCACACTGCACAGCTTCCAGTGTGTCCGTAAATCTACTCTTTTGTCTGTTCATAAGAAAGTTCTTAGATTTTAGTGTGCTGGCATCAAGTCTCAAACATTGCTGACATATGTAGTATGATTTGCATTTGCACACATACCTGCTCCAGTAAACAATGCAATATCAAGGGCACAGAGCAGGCTTCAGGGGGAACCAGGTCGAGTAGATTGCTATAGTAACGCATGTCTGTGTTAACAGAGAGATGAGGCAACTTGGGCTCTGTCCCCACTGAGGAGAGGACAGAAAATAAAATTTTAAAAATCAATTGGTCATGTGTCTTTCCGTGAGTTTTTAATCAGTGAAAAATTAAAACTGAACCTTTGTCCGCTTGGTCTTGTCCTTGGACTGACTTTTTCTTGGAGCGTAGAGTCTGAGAGTGAACAGCTGAAGTTGGCATCACCTTGCACAAGAAACACAAAAGGTAAAACTTCAACAAATTATATACAAGCATATATAAACATAGCAATCTCTTTTTTCTTCTATAATAAGAATTAAGCAGCTGACTTCATTAAATGACAAAGTACACATGTCATAAAAAAAATATAGCTTTTAACTGAGGCTCTAATTTACAGTGTAAGCATATGGACCTCTGCAGACTCTGAATCCAGCTCAACAACAGTGGGTACATTGATGAGCTTAATACTGTCACGGTAGTGCTGATGCTGCCTGCGCCTCTCCAGACAGTCATAGATCAGACTGGCCACACCATCAAAGATAAGGCCTCCCAACTTCATCTGGACCCAAAGCAAACCCCCAAACAGAGAAACATTTCAGAAAATCAGGCTTTTGACTAAACTGACATCAAAACCTGATGTGCATAGGTCTAGCTTGCCAACAAGAAGAGTAAAACAGATCTCTGAAACACTTGCCCTACTCACCAAAGCCTCAGGGTCCGGAGGATGAGTAAAAGCGACAACTGGAACAATGTAGCTGAGCAGAACGATGTCGTGGAGCTTGGACTCTGGTGGCCCACTCTCTAAAACTTGTCTCAGACCTGACCAGAATAAATCCAGCCTCCTGCCTTGCACATCCACCTCTAAACCCCAGAGAAAATTGTATAACATCAATAACAACAAATAAGTGCATGTACACGGAAAATATGAAGAAACACATGTTTATTATGCACTAAAGTCTCTTAACCAGTATCCTGAACTGTAGAGGCTCTTGAACTCTGCTCATTGGCCTCACAGTTGGGTTGTTCCTGCTGCTCTTCGGAGCACAGTTTGATGATGTTTGCTACATGTACACCAATGGCATCTAACAAGGCAATCAGCTGTGGCTGGTAGAAGCCCACCAAGAGGACATAGTGCTGAGGACCACATTCTGGTTCATCATCTAATGAGACAAACAAGAAGGAATGCATTTTAATTTGTTAATGGATGTCCAAAGTTTTCTCTCCTTTGTGAACATTAGGAATGTGAATCTTACAACAACTCACGATTCAATTCAATTCCAATTTTTGGGGTGACAATTAGATTTAGAATCAATTCTCGATTCAGAAGATTTTTGATTCATAATCATTACACGTAAGTAAAAAAAGTGCTAATTTTCCAAGTAACTTCATTCTTCAATAAGCTAGAAAGAACTGAGAAATGATTACAGCTGATTCAGTTTAAATTGCGACATATAACAAACTTTTTTTGCGAGTCACTTTTCTTAGTTTCAAAAAGGAAAGACCAGTAACCAGACCATCATTCTGCTGCTATAATGCCGAAGAAGACAAGTTAATAGATCAAGAAAAACAAAAAAGAAGACAAAATTTTATATAATGGATTATTCTTATGCCCTGCGATGGACTGGCGAGCTGTCCAGGGTGTACCCTGCCTTTCGCCCAAAGACTGC
The DNA here is from genome assembly GCF_933228915.1 of Telmatherina bonti. Lineage (NCBI taxonomy): Eukaryota > Metazoa > Chordata > Actinopteri > Atheriniformes > Telmatherinidae > Telmatherina > Telmatherina bonti. The sequence continues at coordinate 25,380,587 of NC_136616.1, read as the reverse complement.
TGGGATAGACTCCAGCTTTCCGACCCTGAATTGGATTAAGCGGTTAGGAAAATGAATGAATGAAAGGAAAAAATTTGATTTTTTTTTTAACATAACATTTGTTTTTAACAAAAATCCTGATTTTTTATTTTTTCGATTTGATTCCCCATCCCTTGTAAACATACACACACAACACTCTATACAAGCACTGCGGAGTACTGTGTTTCAAGCAAGAAACGCAAAAGCTTTTTTAGATTTATTTTAAACAAATATCAACCACAGCAGAGGTACAATTCAGCCACACTAGACTACACAAGCAAAACTCATACTAAACATGTATTGTTGGTTTTCTACAGAAAAGCACAGTTGTTTTTACCTATAAAGGTGGGAGGATCAATATCATCCCTGCGTTTGAGTTTGGTTTTCTTCTCTATGGAAGCAACCGGAGCTGAGAGACCTTTTCCCTTTTTGTCAGAGGTTTTAGCCCCACTTTTATCCTTGCTGTCAGAGGAAGGGGTGATCTTTGCTTTTTCTCTTTCAGTCTAAAGATAAAGGTAACAGATATTAACTGTGTTGTTTAGTGTTTCATTGTGTTATTTTTATCTTGAAAGGCGTTATATAAATTAACATTCAATTACAACAGTTACTTTACATATTATTGAAAAAAATCTTTCAGGACTTTTCAAACTAAATAAAGAATGGACACACTGCATGGTCATGATGAAGAGCACCAACCTGCTCTTCTTCCCTTCTTTGCTGATCTTTGGCTTTTATTTGTAGCAGCTGGAACTTCAGTATTTTTGCCATTAGGTCACAGGGAATCTCCTCTCCTGCATCCAGCAGCATCTTAGCTGACTCAGTAACCTCCAAAGACACAAAAAAAGACATTAGCACATTTTGATTTAGAAGTTGATGATATACTACATGTTGTTACTACAGTGTAATTGGTTCATTCTAAAACATTCCTACCTCATAAAACATGGGAGCATTATCTGTTTTTTTTGCTTTGGGATTCCCCAGCTCATGGATCTGTAGAGATAAAGTTTTGTTGGGCAAAACAGAATGTATGAGAGGTGTGCGAACACTGTTTGCATCTCTTTAGGGAAACAAATTATAATTTTTAAAAAAAAAATTTTTTTTTTTTTTGAGCAACAGCATGGTTTACAGCCAGCTTTGTTTTCATTTTGTAAGAAAACAGCCATAAAAGATGCAAATTATAAGAAACTATTTAGAAAGAACAGATTAAAATATAAGGATATTTGGATTGTGGCTGAAATAAAGCAGTCTGTCATTTTAAAAAGAATTGATTTATCATTGTCAATTAAAGAACTTCGTTCAGATCTAACAGGTATATAGAAATAAAAGATAAGGGTGTTAACAACTTTATGACTCCAGCGTTCAAATTTATTTTAAGTTTGTTTAGAACACAGAAAAATAAAAATAATGACACCTTTTCAATGGTATTGTCCCAGCTTAACAAGGTGAAACATTTGCGTTGAGGTTTCTGGACAGCCACAGACAGGACCTGGATGACTTCCTCTTCCTCTCGACCTCCTCCAGCCACCAAGGACACGCAAGCCCGCCATGAGTCCTGAGAAGAAGACAAATGGGTTAAATTTACCTTAAAAATGACAGGACACACTTCATTATGCATCATTCTGTGCACGAAACCAAACATTAACTTTAATCCTTCATTAATGCGTATAAACATCGCATTTAAATTGCATTTATGCACATTAAAGTAAATTTTAACATCAGAATATTAGTTTTAATTGTGTAACAACACTTTCGAAACAGCTAAAAGCACATTAGCATGCTGCTATAATCTAAGCACTGAAAGTTAAGCTAGGTGGAGCGCAGTTTAACATATCGTGGTGAATCCGACATTTTAGCATCTTTTTCCATAGTCGTTAATTATTAGCCTTACAGCTAATAACAATAAAGAAAAACATTGTAACAAATTTTGGTTAATAGCTTCAAGGGTTGTAAATCACTTCAATTCCATTATAGTAAATAAAATAAAAACTTATTAGACCTGTGAAATTAGTTACAGAGGCGTCGTCAAAGGTTTGATTAATTTAACCATAGCGAGCTACGACTTCCTGTCCATTAAAAAAACTTCAAAATAAAATGTTCCAATTCACAATTGCACTTTACTCTTCCTTTATAGACTTTTTTTTAGCGTCCAATTCTTAAGTCTTTTTTTTAACACCACACACACACACACACACACACACACACACACACACACACACACACACACACACACACAGAGAGAGAGAGAGACTGTCTGATATTTGGACTGACAGCAAGACAAACCTCCTCGAGTTGTGCCTTGGCGAGGCCAATTTCCCAGTTCTTGTTTACAGGTTGTGCTGCAGCATTGTTTGGGTTTTTCGCTGACCCCTTTTTACGTGGTGGCATATCCGCTTAGCAGTGATGACAGCACATTGATGGTACAACATCAAGTACAATTGAAGTCAGAAGCCCAATGTTGTCATCTATAACGCTTGTGTTGCCTAGTAACCGCGCTTTTAAGTAACATAGACCAAGTGGAACTTACGGCGTGCCTTCAAAATAAAAGCACGAAGAACAGTGGGATGTTCATCTTTCGTTTTGTCCACTAGATGGCAGTAACACACCTAACAGACGTTGCATGCAATACTAGTCCAAGGCCTACAATTTGCACTCAAGTACACAAATTCTTTCTTAAAAGCCTGATGGTGTGGATAAACACTTATTCAGTTTAGTTCCCTCACTGAATATTGCACATCAGCCACAAAGTTGTGTCCAAAATAATGATTATAAGAATCCAAATACAATGCATCTGCCTATTTTGAAACTGTTGTTTCAGCTAAAGTGAAAAATAACAAGAGATCAGTCGATTACCGCAACAAATTACCACAAGTCTGAAATTCTTCTTTTATAGATATTCCTTTATAAATAGATTGTCCTAAATTTGTCAGCAGTAACTAAATGGCCAAAATTTAAATATGTTTGTACTGACTATTAATCTGAAACAGGCGGGAATAATTTATTTTGAATCATAATAAGGGAGGCAAAATGGTACTATGCTTTTAGCATTGTCGTGTTTCATGTAAAAATGGGGACATTTTGAATGCAAATTAATTGAATTTTTGAGTAGAGTATACACAGGTATCCTGTTTTAAATAAATTATAATAAAGACTGAAAGGGATCGTGGCCGCTTCAGTACACCTACACATTCATGACAATATTATATAAAACAATCATTTTTGATAGAGGCAGTTTAGAATATTTTCAGAGGGCTTTCAATGAAAATTCATGTCTTAACATGTATTTACTGTAGTTTAAAGGGAAACACATGTAAAACTGGACACAGTTGTTGATTTATGCTAAATAAATCAGCATGTAATTCAATTCAATTCAATTCAACTTTATTTATATAGCGTCAAATCATGGCAATGTCATCTCAAGACGCTTTACAGACAGGAAAAAAAAAACATAATGAAAGTCAATTCATAATAGCCTATATTAGGAAACCACAGATTGAATTGGAGGCTCCAACTCAATCTCCCATCCTGAGCAAGCACACTGGCAACAGTGGGAAGGACAAAACTCACTTTTTCATTCATATATATGTCTGATGCTTTAATGTAACCCGCCTGTCACATTTTTAATGTTTTATTTAAAGTAGCTTAAATGGTATTGTACAAATAAACCTACCTTCCCTTATCTTGTCTTTATTGTTAACAGATTCAGTTAGACAACTTTGCCAACATCACATTTCCATAGCAACACAGGAGTATCGATGGTTGTAATGCTCTTTATGGAAATCCAAGGCGTGACATTTTTACATTTCATTGGAGGGGAAGAAACAAACATTATCAATGATCTTGAAGCTTGAAGCTTTTCCTGTTTTTCCTTCTGAGTGTCACAGCAACTCAGCTCATATTTCAAGTGATAGGATCAGCAAAATGACACCAGACATGGGTGGATCCTTTCCAAACGTCAAAATGCCTTTAGTATTTCCTCCATTTCCTCAATTTCCCTGATAAATTACAAACCTTTTTGGACAGAGCCTGGCAGTGGCAATTACAAATTATTTGTTTGAATCAAGAAAGATATTCTATTAAAAGCACCATTGCTTACACAACTGCCTTTAACAGTGCCCTACAAAAACACAGAAGTGAGACAACGCCCACCTGTCAGATCCCAGAGGCATCCATGATTCAAGCCAGTACTTCATTAGTTATGGAGGAGTTGCCAGCTTTAAACCTTCCACAGTCAGTGTCCTACAAAGGTCACAAACCAGCCAGAAAAACACTGTAGTGACAGTTACGTAACACACTGCTGCCAAGAGTGTAGCAACATCTCAAAATATAAATATGTTTAATAGCTACACTGCTAAATATGTTGTGTCATGTGCCTGTTAGGGATACTTTCTTTCAATCAGCGACTGAATATGTAATAGTTTATTAAAGATCTGCATCCACATGCTCAACATAATGCATTTTACAATACAACTCAGCAGGTCAAAAGGTGTTTGGCTTTGTGCGTAACACTAAAACTGGAAGCTAAGACACGTGCAACCACCATGGCAAAGCAGTTCAAACACTGTTTTGATGTATGTAACTTTTGTTAAATACATTAAATGTAAGAATTGGAAAAACATTGCAGCAAGATGTGTGGTTTAAGTTGTTGGTTTAGTTTTAAAATGTTAATTTTTTTAAAGTTGGTGTGATTCTACAAGGGATGCATGTGTAAAATAACAAATATTAGGGTTGTTCAACAATGTTTTTTTTTCTTCTTTTTTTTTTTTTAAACCAACATTCAATATAATGATTTTGTCCACCTCTTAATTTGCAATGAGAATATCAACCGATACTAATATTTTTGGAACGAGCTGTGCAAGACAAACAAAGAAATCTGGAAAACTACACATAAAATCTCAATTAAAAAAAAAAAAGTAAAAACCAACGTCAATTATTTTCGATATTGAATTTTAATGTTTATGTCGGGCCATAATATTGGATATCTGTAACAAATATTTAAAATATTTAAATCCCACTATGATTTACAGCTTTAACATGTTGCTGAAAATAACTTGTTTTGGAGTTTTGGTCATGCCAGTTATTTTGGGTTCGATTTTTTTTATAAACACAAAGTTTAGTAGCCATAAATAAATAGACATGAAACTGTAGAAGATATTTAGGCAACAGAGTGTTCCTTGAACTAAATGTTAAGGTGTTTAAGAGCAGTTTGGCAAAGAGCAGAAAGCGTACACACCACAGCACATGCTGCCAACTTCAAAGCCAGATTTGAATTTCAATACTTACAAATCATGTGACAAAATGTCAGTGAGGCACAAACAGAAAGCTCATGTTTACCAACCAAATGATTCAAAGCAGTATACTCTGGATAGAGATTTCCTACCATGGCGTTTTTTTTCTCTGTAACTATGGTCTGTATTGACACCATTTTTGGATTATATTAGATCTCTTGCCAAACACATTTAAAGCACGTCCTATTTTGGTCACATTTTATATTAACATAACATATATATTCATGTAAAGTGTGGTGATGGGATTTAACATTTCTGAGGAATTCAGAAGAGAAAGGCTTGTATGCTAAAGTCTGGCACTGGGTTTAAAATATGATCTCCATTTATAATCTGTTTCATTGCAAAAGAACAACAAACAGTCTAAGTAAAAGTAAAAAAAAGTAGTACAGCTCAAAAACAACTGTTGATCAGTCCAAGACTGATAAGATGTGGTTAGTTAAGGAAAGTAGCAAAGTAAGCTATGTGAAAAAGAAAACAAGCATCCTGGAACATCCATATTTCATTCCAGGATCTGCAACTGTTGGTGTCAAAGTACAGATATCTGCAATCAGAGAGGTTGCACAAAACTGACCTGTGCTGGAGATGTGCCATGTTAAAAAAAACTTTGCTCTAAAAAGTAGCATCAGTGCAAACCCATGGTTACCAAATTAATATAATGAAAATTAAGAGCTATTTCGGAATAATGTGCTCTGGACAGCTTAACCACAACATAATTGAAATGCACATTTGGCATTGACTAAATGCTTTTTTAGGAGAACAATACTTCTTCAGCAATTGTGCAAAAGAGGATTGGCTTAAAATTTCAACAAGCTGATCACAGACTATAGTAAAGAGTTTTTCTAATTCCTTTAGGAAGTCACTTCTGTTAAAGGGGTGAAGTTTCTCAGGCCAAGAGTTGCACATTTGTTGTTATTTGTGTTGAGTCAATGACTGAAATATCTAATTCTCCTCATGATTGTGAAGAAGACACAGTTTCATGGAGGATAAAATGTTTACAGACCAAAAAAAGCAATATTTCTTGACACAAAAGAGCCAGGTTTGATGAAATAACATGCAAACTGTCATTTGTGACATAACAGAGTTTTTTTTTTTTTTTTTAAGTATTGTTTACATAGAATATACAGAAACAGATAAACAGATATAACTTATCAAAATCCCAGTATGGCATGCATGAACCTTCACATTTCCATCTTAAAAAGGTAGATTAAATGGATCAGGAAGAAACATGGACTCATGCCTAGTGTGTCTCTCAGGATTTAACACAAGCACGCCCATCCAGGGACTCTGAACTCCCCGCCCCCCTCCCTGTGGGAATGAAGAACGACTCAAAGCCAGCAAATATCTGTAAGCAGACAGCATGTGTGATCAGTCACATCTGCAAGTGAGATTGACTCTGCTCAGCTGTGACAGCAAAGCACTCCTTTCACAACACAGAGCTCTTGCTGTATCCCCCACTATGCGGGCTGAGATGAATCATGTTGACTCTGAGGATCTCAAGTGCCACTAGTAGATTCACAGGCTTCAGCAAATGAGCTGCCAGGTCAGTACAGTGGAACTGTTCAGTGTTTTTCCATGAGCCCAGAGCTTCATCAGCTATGCTGACCAGGTCTGCCACAGCTGCAAAAAGGCTGTAAATTAAGGAAGTGAAATACTGTATAAAAATATTAAAATACAAATTTCAGCTATAGAACAGGGATTCTCAATCCTGATCTTGGAGCGTCAGTGTCCTGCAGGTTTTAGAAGTTTCACCTGCTGTAACACACCTGACTCAAAGCAATTTGTAGTTAGCAGACTTGTGCTAATTAATGTCAAGCTCTGCACAAATTTGAGTGTGAAAAGGGTGTGTTGCTGGAGTGAAACTGCAAGACAGCAGAACTCCAGCTCCAGGACTGAGGATCTCTGTATAAAAGGAACTGTAGAGGAAATGTATTTTAGTAAACGACTGGAAGATAAATGTTACCACTTATCAAAACATTGGATTGAGTCCTGAACAATCAAATCAGCTAAATCAGACAAATGAATAATACTGTAGGTTTCTATTTAATTTCCTGCCAAAATATGACGAGTCTTTTGTCATTCTCAAACCTGAAGACTTTAAAAGTAAAATTGGATCTAGCTTAGCATAAAGACATTTAACAGTTGCAAAGGGAAACATTTGATGTCGCCTAGTAGCTATTAGCTAGCTTAGCATTAGTTCATAGGCAGAAAAAAAACAAAACCCAATGTATAAAATCAAGAAAATTACACAATTTAACGTGAAAAACTTGAGTAAATGACCATAAAAAATGCATTTCTTAAACAAGTGCATCTCTCTTGTTCATTGCTTTAGTCTTGTGGTAATAATCAATGCTGTATTAGCTTAAAACAATTATGGAAGTTTCTTTCAGCTAGATAAGGCTGAATTTAAGATAGCTAGCAAGTGAAACATTTAAACAACATTGTAGGATAGTTTAGCATAAAGACAGATACACTAAAAAATAGTTAGCCAAGCCCCATATTAGTTAGCCTAACTTAGCTTTTGTTCAACAATAAGCTGTATTGATAACATGACAATTCAGCTTAAAATACTAAATATATATATTCCTGTGACAGTGCTTCTTTACATAAATTATCACTAAATTTTGTGATGTCAATGTGTGCATTACATTAGCCTCGTCCCCATTACACTACAACATACTCATGAGTTTCTTCCGTTTGATTTTTTACATCTTTAAATGCAAGTTCACAGGCGTAATACAGATTTGTCTTGCTGACCCACATTAGCAAAGCGCGGCAAAAGGATCGGAGGTTACTGTGTGTGACAGAAGATGAGCAGTGCTGCTTAGTCCCCCACAACAGCAGCAATACATCTTGATCATGCACTCCTTTCCTTAACCTGCAGTAACCGCATGTCAAGTAGCTGAGTGTGAATGATGTCACCATATAATTGGTCACACTTTTACAAAGTGGTCAATCATTATGTCAGTAACCTACTTTCATGGGCAATAAATGAACTTACAAATGGCTGGCCTGGAAGGAGAACTTGTCTCTCAGATAAGTGTCAAAATTAATTTAAATCTCACGAGTCAGTCTAACAGCAGTCTCTTAAATGCATTTTTAAAAAAAAAAAAAAAAGTGACAAAATAGGAACATTTATAGTAAACTTACTTTCTTTACAAGCACTAATTAACATTAACCCTCATGCAGCAATGGCTAGTGATGTCAAGCTGTAAATACTTTTAATCAGATTAAAACCAATAGACTGCTTTCTTGTTGCCAGTTAACCACTTAAGTTTGATCAAGCCAGCAGAATATGCACTGGAATGTTTATATTACCAAAATGCTTCAAGAGCTAAACACTGAATGATATTTACAAGATGCAAAAAGTGCTCTAATATTCAAGCACTTTGACTTCAGAGTTGCACAAAATGGAATTCAAAAGATATTCAAAGGCTTTAAAATAAAAATAAAAATAAAAAATAAAAAAGTGAAAAAAATACACAAGTCTATATCTGGGTGAACTAAACTTTTAATTATATAAAGGCTCTGCATTGAAAAAGGTGCATCAGGGGAAAGGAGGAATAAAAATAAAATGCAATAAAACATTCACACAAAACAGACATTACTGTGATCCAAGTGAAGAATCTGTTTCTATGACATTTAAGGCATCCATATTCCCCTGTTCTGAGGAGCCCATACCATGACAGCAGCATCTTTACAAGTCTTAAATCTGAAGCCTCGTACACTGCATTACACAGCTAGCTACATATGGCCCCCATAGACATGTCAGCATCCTATTCAAGCTTTGGTGTGTTTACTGCTGCCGAATATTCAAAGCATCTGGAAACATGCAGATGCAGCAACAAAGTGGCGAGTGTCTTTAACAAAAGTGTACCCACAGTATGTCCCTTTCAAACATGTCGATGTGAACAGTTTTACATTCATTTGAAAATATTACAATTTAAAGATTTAAAGCGGTGCTTGAGCAACAAATGCTCTTAGGCAGGGGGAGGAAAAAAAAGTTTAAACATCCAGAATATGAGTTTTGCTGATTTAAAAAAAAAAAAAAAAAAAAAAAAAAAAAAGTAAAAAAGTTTGAGACAATGAAGCAATTTCTGAACAAGTTTTTAACTCTCCATCCCAGTGCAACTGGTTTTTAGTTGAACTGACAAACTGTTGTACAAAAACACTGTAGAAAATGTGACAACTTTGGTGCCACTCACGTTTGGGCTAAAGTGCCCATAGGAAACGCAAGAATCCCACTGGAAACTCTACAACGCCTCAGCACTCCTCTATCACGGTACCAGCCGAGGAGGAGTACAGTTTTTTCTTGACAAGCCGGAAACCTGGACTCAGTTTAAGTGCGTGCCGGAAAGTCGGAGCAAAGCAGGAGCCCATGAAAAGAAAGTCCCGCAGGCTGGGCCAAGCGGTGCCGTCCTGCTTGAACACAAGAGTCAGCTCAAATGTGGGCACCACTGTGGTGTCGTATGCGATGCGCTCGAGGTGCTTGCAGCCCTTGTCCAGCTCCAGGTGGACATAGAGGACACAGCCACGCAGCCCACAGGGCTCACAAGATGCCAAACGCAGAACTTCACGAGCGATCTTCCGCGTCAGCTTCTCTGGTACCAACACAGAGGAGCAGTGCAGCGTTGTCTTCTTGGCCCGTGACAAGCAGTTTTCAAACATCTTGGCCAGCTGGTGACAGGCCCTGTCCTCTGTGATGTCTGTCGTTCTCTGGGACTCAGCTAAGCAGTGATCCCAGAAATCCAACTCTAAAAAAAATATATCAAGATAAACAGCAAGAAACTGAGTGCAACTTCACCATTTCAAATGCACATGCAAAATGCAGAACAAATAACCATTTCAAGATATTATGCACAAAACAGCTGAGTTAACCTTACATGGATAAGAAACTAAGGGAATGTGTCTGACTTTGCATGCCAAACGATTACAGAGAATAAATAGCCATTCATGAGAAAACAGACATGACGCAGTAAAAAGAAAAAGAAACGAGTGTGAATCAAATTAATCATAAGACTTGTGCAACAAAGCATTTTAGCAGTGGGCTTAAAAAGACTGTGTGCCATTAATCGCAGGCTGTTATTGTGCAGGGAGACTGGTGGGATGACTTCATCTCCCCGCCCCCCTCTGCTGCAGCCATGCACCACAGTGATAAACAAGCACACAACTGGAAATATCCAGCAGCCAGCTAGCAGCTTACACAAACACCGACAAAAAAAAAAACCGCCATTAAACTTACCTTTTTCAATGCAAACCTGGTCGTATCTTCTTTCTACCAACTCCGAAATACATTCGCTGCCTTTGGTCTTCAGTGTGCTCGTAGCAACCATGTTGATATTCTTAATTTGTCCAGGAGTGTGGAGATTTCTTCTGCTTTTTAAAAAAGCTGCCTGAATATAGAGGTGATACGGTTAAATGTATGGCAATGGTTTACTTTAAGGCAATAAAAACACAATATATCCCCCAATAAAGTAACCCTGTAATACTTCAAACTTTCCAATACAATCGTAATGAAACAAACTAGAGGTATTTCATGCCGCCCCCTCAAACTGAACGACTTCCCAGCTGATTTTTAGCTAACAGACGTGCTCGTAACGTCAACTTACTTACCTTAAATACGCGTTAGTGCAAAATAAATTAGTAAGATCTCTCATAAATATGTTCACACACGCACACACCACCTTCGCTCCCACACACGTACACTGACACACACACACGTACACTACATCACTTAGCAGGACTGAGGAATATTTAAACGTTTTTTTTACTCAGCTGACCAGAGGGTTTGCCCAATCAGAGCACAGCTTTTCAGGCAGAGTCGTAGCCCTTTTTTGATTGGCTAAGAACTAACGTTAGAATTAAATAATTGACCAATTATACACAGGAAGAACATTGGCGTTGTTATATGGATAAAAGGACCACTAGGCTATAACTTATAGAGGATTTATTTATGTATTTATTTATTTTTTTACAAATAAAATAAATTAATTAATAAGAAGCAATGTTTTAGACTGCTTCTGTGTGTGTTATCCTCTACTATACAGATAATTTCCAAATTGATAATATCATCGAATTAAATAATTGACCAATTATACACAGGAAGAACATTGGTGTTGCTATGTGGATAGACGGACCACTTGGCTGTAACTTGTAGAGGTTTTTATTAATTTATTTTTGCAAATAAAATAAATAAATTAATAAGAAGCGTGTTTTAGACTGCTTCTGGGTGTGTTACCATCTACCATACAGATAATTTCCAAATGGATAATATCATCGACCCGTTTTGAACGAAAAGTTTAGACACTGGTATTACTGTCATACACATGGCCATAGTAGCTGGTAAGTATGAGACAGAAGCATGATATTGCTTGGTTTTTATCTTAAAATGATCATTTTATAACCCTTACCCTTCAAATGAAAATGAGGCAAAAAGTATATAAGAAAATAATGCATTTTTTTACAGGTAAAACGTACTCGAGATAAAAACTCAATGGCTGAATCCTGCTCTGTTAGTTTTCTATAGAATGACAGGGTATTTGCATAACAAGCTAACATTTTCACATTTGACCCACATTTCTAAGCCAGATAAAAAGCTGCATGTGTGGCTGTTACGGCCCAAGCCTGCTGGAATGTGGAGGAAGATGTCCCAACAGCCGCACAAGACCAGGATTGGCCAGCCTTCTACATCTCAGCCTCTACCCCTTGGCGCTTTAGGATTGGTGGAGGACTTTTCAGGGCCAAGGCTCATTGGCTACCTCCTCTGCCACTCTCCTATTTAAGGGACATCATCAGCCTCATTCAGGGCTGGTGTTTGAGTGTAACACAGTTTGCCACTTTTGGACTGTTTGTGGGTTTTGCTGAGGTTTTGCCTTCTGGGACTTTTTTGTGTTTTGTCTGTGTTTACAGAGTTGTTTGGGTTTTGTTTTATTAAGACTTTTTTTTGACTTGCTGTAGAGTTACAGAACCTGTTGTATTTTGTCTGTGATTAGAGTTGTTTGGGTTTTGTGTTAGTGTATTAAGTTATCTCTTTTGTATTGGGAAGTTTTGAGTTATCCCTTATTGTTTTGGTAAATTCACCTAGTTGTAAATAAATCTTATTGGTGAAATTTTAGTTGCCACTCTTTTGTGTTGCAACCCCCTTTTTCCCCTAGACACCACTGGGGTCGTAACATAGTGGGGGCTCGTCCGGGATCACTTACTTTTCCCAGTGACTTTGTAGTTAATTGGTTTAATTTTCCCCTGGTGTGTGTACTTGCATTGTATGAGAAGACGAGGCATGGTTCAGTTTGATTTGGAGCATTTCCTTCGGGATCCCTCCCTGGATCAGTTGGACTTGTGCCGCAAGGATGATTTGTTCCTTATAGCAGGTCACTTTGATATTCTGTGTTCTAAGCAACTGGTTAAGAAGGATCTTAAGGCTTTGGTGGTGAAACGCTTGGTGGAGTTGCAGTTTCTGGTGGTGACTGACGTTGGAACTCCTGAAACAAAGGCTGTGTCGCCTGTGAGGTTGGTTCCCTCCACTGCGGCGGTGTGTGATCAAGCCGAGCTTGCTGCTCCACTGGGTTCTGAGGAACCGGAGGTGAAAAAAAGAGATGGAGATGGCCAGCCGGTGACTCCTGCCACTCTTCCCCGCTTTGATCCCCTCTCTGGCAGCAGCTCTGATGGCTCACGAGTTGAGGCACGTATAAGAGTTCAGCTAGCCCGTTTGCAGCTGGAAGCCCAGGAGAAAGCTCAGCAGAGAAACATGCAGCTTGAAATTAAAAAGCTGGAAATTGAAGCTGAGAAAGCTGTGAGACTACGCCAGTTAGAGCTGGACTCCCAAGCAAGGTTTGGGCTCTCACCACCCTCTGCTAGACCTACTGGGTCTGCAGCCTCAGTACAGCCTACCAGTCCTTTGGACATAACCAGGTTTATTGCTTTAGTTCCGGAATTTCGAGAATCTGAAGTGGACTGTTATTTTGCGGCCTTTGAACGCATTGCACATGCACTGCAGTGGCCTCAGGATGTTTGGTCCCTTCTCATCCAATGTAAATTGCACGGAAAAGCTCAAGAGGTAGTAGCAGCACTTCCTCTTACAGACAGTTTAAAGTACGACATTGTGAAAGCTTCGGTTCTGAAAGCTTATGAGCTTGTACCAGAAGCCTATCGGCAAAAGTTCAGAACATTTAAGAAAAGCCCCACTCAGACCTATGTGGAGTTTGCCAGGGAAAAAGGCAATCTGTTTGACAGATGGTGTTCTTCATGTGGCATCACAAACTTTGAAACTCTAAGAGAGTTGATATTGTTAGAAGAGTTCAAAAATTGTCTTCCTGAACGTCTTGTGGTTCACCTAAATGAACAGAAAGTGCATGAGTTGTCTTCTGCTGCGGTGTTGGCAGATGAGTATACGCTGACACATAAAACAGTTTTTCATTCAACCGTACCAAAAGCTGAATCTGTACATGAAACGGTTCCTGTTGTACTGAAGCCACAGAGAAAAGAGGTGAGGGAATGTTTTTATTGCCACAAAACTGGACACCTCATCTCCAACTGTCTGGCTTTGAAGCATAAAACTCACAACTCTCCATCAAAACCTAAAAGTGTTGGTTTGTTAAAATCAGGATTAGGTATGATGAACTCAGTTGACTGCACCCTTGACCCATGTTTTCAGCCCTTTGTAATTACCGGAGCAGTTTCGCTGGCTAATAATCCATCTGAGGAAAAACAGGTATGTGTTCTGCGTGATACAGGTGCATCCCAGACTATTATATTGGCTAACACATTACCTTTTTCTGATGCATCATATGCTGGGTACAGTATCATTCTCCGAGGTGTGGAAATGGGATATGCACCCAGACCAGTACATTTGGTGCATCTGAAAACTGATTTGGTGACTGGAAGTTTTCCAATGGCTGTATGTTCAGCTTTGCCCATTGACGGTGTTTCTCTCCTTCTAGGCAATGACATTGCAGGTGGCAGAGTAGTTCCTGCCCTTGAGGTTCTTGACGTCCCAGTAAAGTCTGGTATTGAAAGCAAAATATCCACGACATGTGTGCTCACTCGTGCTCAAAAGCATAAAAAGAAAACAGAAAATGTTGAAATTGATTTGTCTGACAGTTCTCTCATGTCACTACTTTCAGGTGGAGTTACACAGGAGGGTACTGCGGAGAATGAAACAGTGTCTGACGTAAAAGTTCAGAAAGCTCTGCAACCCCCTGTTGACCTCACACTTCCGGTTTCACGTGCACGGCTGGGTGCCGAGCAGAGGAAGGATCCTACTTTGCAAAAGTATTTTGAGGAGGTGGTGAGTGCCAAGAAAGCAAGTGCAGATACTATTGGTTTTTACATTGAGAATGACATTCTGATGCGACGTTGGTGCCCTGTGGTGCTACCAAATGCTGATTGGAATGTAGTAACCCAGATTGTGGTGCCATTGCTTTTCCGACACCAGGTGCTGCATTTGGCTCATGATGGCGCATGGTCGGGTCATTTAGGCATTACCAAAACCTACCAGCTCATACTAAAGCATTTTTACTGGCCTGGTCTTAAGTCTGATGTGACTAACTATTGTCGTAGTTGTCATACCTGCCAGATTGCTGGGAAACCAAACAAACCCATTCCCTGTGCCCCGCTTCATCCAATCCCTGTTGTGGGTGAGCCATTTGAGCGTCTCATTATAGACTGTGTGGGTCCACTCCCTCGTACTACATCGGGAAATATGTTTCTGCTCACTTTAATGTGTGCATCAACTCGGTACCCCGAAGCCATCCCCTTACGCCGGATTACTGCGCGCACCGTGATTAAAGCAATGACAAAATTCTTCTCCACATTTGGTCTTCCCCGTGTAATCCAGACGGATCAAGGATCTAATTTCATGTCAACAATATTTAAACAAGTACTACGTGAACTAAATGTTCAGCATGTGACCTCTAGCGCCTACCATCCTGAAAGTCAGGGCGCATTGGAGAGATGGCACCAGACAGTAAAGTCAATGCTACGTAAGTATTGTTTAGAGAAAGACAGAAACTGGGATGAAGGCATCCCCTTTGTGCTGTTTGCAGTTCGCGAAGCTCCCCAGGAATCGTTGGGTTTTAGTCCTGCGGAACTTTTTTTGGCCATACGCTTCGGGGACCCCTCCAGGTCCTCAAGGAGAAGTTACTAGAATCCCACACATCACCAGAAAGTAATGTATTGGACTTCGTCTCCTCCTTTCGTGAGCGTTTACATCATTCACGTGCCTTTGCTGCTGAGACTTTACGGACGTCTCAGAAAGTGATGAAACATCATCATGATAAATCCGCTGTTTTACGTGGTTTTCAACCTGGGGATAAAGTTCTAGCTTTATTGCCTATGCCTGGCTCGACCTTAAGTGCTCGTTTTTCTGGTCCTTACGTTGTCCAAAACAAGTTAAGTGACACTGATTATGTCCTTTCTACCCCTGACAGAAAGCGCAAAACACGCGTGTGCCATATTAACATGCTAAAGCGCTATGTGACACGTGATCCTGTTGCGTCTCCATCAGTTTCAACACCAATGGCTACTCATAGTTCCGCTCTCATCATAGCAGACTCCCCTCAAGGTTCCCCGGATGAGAGTATATCCACTCGGGTTGTGTCCAGATTGACTCCGCGATTGTCAAACTCAGAGATGTTAAAGTCTCTGCCCTTTTCTCTGCAACATTTGACAGAAAAGCAACATACAGACATTATGTCTCTGGTGCATGAACATTCTCAGCTGTTCAGTGATGTACCAACATGTACGACTGTTATTGAACATGACATTGATGTTGGTAATGCAACACCTATCAAACAACATCCCTATAGAGCAAATCCAACCAAAAGAGCCCAGATGAGTAGTGAAACTGACTATATGCTTCAACATGGCTTTGCCAAACATAGTTCTAGCCCTTGGAGTTCACCATGCCTTGTTGAGACGAAACCTGATGGATCCCCCAGGTTTATTACTGATTATCGGAAGGTGAATGCTGTAACTGTTACCGACGCATATCCTTTACCGCGAATTGAGGATTGTGCTGATACCCTTGGTGCTGCTCGTTTTGTCAGTAAGCTGGACCTTATGAAAGGATATTGGCAGGTCCCCCTCACTGCCCGAGCATCTGAAATATCAGCTTTTGTCACACCAGATAGATTCCTGCAATACACAGTAATGGCTTTTGGAATGTGCAATGCACCAGCCACCTTTCAGCGCTTGGTGAATAAGGTCTTGTCTGACATCCCAAATTGCAATGCCTATCTGGACGACTTGGTTGTATACTCCCCTACCTGGGAAGAACATGTAACTGTGCTCCGTAAAGTGTTTTCTCGTCTTGTGAGCGCGTCGCTTACCTTAAACTTAGCCAAATGTGAATTTGGCAAAGCGACTGTGACGTATCTTGGCAGGCAGGTGGGACAAGGTAAAGTGCGTCCAGTAGAGGCAAAGATTGCTGCGGTTAGCTCTTTTCCTGTCCCGGATACCAAGAAAGCTTTAAGGCGTTTCCTCGGAATAACAGGTTATTACCGCAACTTCTGCCGTAACTTTGCTACAGTGGCACACCCTTTGACATCCTTATTGAGCCCGAAAGTGAAATTTGAGTGGACCCAAGCCTGTCAACATGCTTTTGACAGTGTGAAATCATTGTTGGTGCATGCTCCTGTCCTTGCTGCACCTGATCTGACTAAACCCTTTAAACTTGATGTAGATGCCAGTGCTGTAGGAGCTGGTGCCGTCCTTCTGCAGACTAGTAGTGATGGAACTGACCACCCTGTTTGCTATTTTTCTCGCAAGTTTAACCGGCACCAACTTAATTATTCCACCATTGAAAAGGAAACCCTGTCTCTGCTCTTGGCCCTCCATCACTTTGAGGTATACATTGGATCCAGCCCTGCTCCCACTCCGGTGTTCACTGATCATAATCCGCTAGTATTTCTCGCTCGCATGTACAACCATAACCAGCGACTGATGCGGTGGGCTCTCGTTTTACAGGAATTCAACCTTAAAATCCTACACAAAAAGGGTGCAGCCAACATACTTGCCGATACCTTGTCTCGTGTCTGATTTGTTTTGTGTACTTCCTGATTGTGTTTACGGAAACTGTGATTTTTAAGGTTTCCATTTTAAGGGGGGGAGTGTTACGGCCCAAGCCTGCTGGAATGTGGAGGAAGATGTCCCAACAGCCGCACAAGACCAGGATTGGCCAGCCTTCTACATCTCAGCCGCTACCCCTTGGCGCTTTAGGATTGGTGGAGGACTTTTCAGGGCCAAGGCTCATTGGCTACCTCCTCTGCCACTCTCCTATTTAAGGGACATCATCAGCCTCATTCAGGGCAGCTGTGTTTGAGTGTAACACAGTTTGCCACTTTTGGACTGTTTGTGGGTTTTGCTGAGGTTTTGCCTTCTGGGACTTTTTTGTGTTTTGTCTGTGTTTACAGAGTTGTTTGGGTTTTGTTTTATTAAGACTTTTTTTGACTTGCTGTAGAGTTACAGAACCTGTTGTATTTTGTCTGTGATTAGAGTTGTTTGGGTTTTGTGTTAGTGTATTAAGTTATCTCTTTTGTATTGGGAAGTTTTGAGTTATCCCTTATTGTTTTGGTAAATTCACCTAGTTGTAAATAAATCTTATTGGTGAAATTTTAGTTGCCACTCTTTTGTGTTGCAACCCCCTTTTTCCCCTAGACACCACTGGGGTCGTAACAGTGGCATTGTGGATGAAGGAGGAAGCCTTTTGACTGAGACTTATGTTCCAAAAAATGTGTGGCTTATGTGTGCACCCGTATGTGTACATATGGCAGGTAAAACACTGACCACAGTTGTTCAACTCATCAGCGGTTTATCTCTCATCACACACAGTCTCAACCTAGATTTTCTTGCAGTAATTGGATCCAACCCTTTGGCCTCAAGCAGTGCCTCTGGCTAAAGGGTGATGGATTCCAGTGGCTGTGTTGGAAACTGCTTTACCACAGTCACACGGGCATAACTAGATACGCCTTAGGAAAAAGAAGTCACATCCTTCAGCTAGTGTACTGTACATACACGTGTACAATGTGGTATCTTAATGAAAAAAATTGCAAATTCTACGCAAATTCAAGCACTTGTTTCAGTCCTTAAGATACACATCGGTGGGACATGAAGTTAAGCAAGTCTTCTGAAATATAAATTCATATCAATATTGAATCTTTGCATGCATACATGGGAATGAAAAAAGATGCACCTAGACCATATCTCAGAGGGATCACAGAATAAAAGTCCTTAGCAACAACGGTCATTATGAGAGGGTTTTACTGAGGTTTTGACCTATATTTATGCTGGTTAAATTCAGCTGCTGCTGTCAGCAGTGAAATAAAAACTTCACAGGCAGGAGCAGATTTCATCATAAGTCAGGTCATCTAGTTAGGTTATATCAAAATGATGTCATTAAACTAATTTGGTTTCAATATGTTTTGAATATTTGTATCCAGGAAAGTGAAATCTACTGAAATAATTAATATAAAGAACAAGTGATAAAAATCTTTGATTGTAGATAGGGTGTCTTGAGTTTGTTCCTACAATGCTCATGTAATGAGTTACCCTGAGGATTCTTAATACAGCCACACACAGGGAGTTCTGGACAAATAACCAGTTTATTGGTGGAGGAGTATGAACAGAAGATCAGTCCGGGGGAATGGTCTGCAGAAGAAACCAGGCAACAGCTGGGAGGTAAACAGGATGGCAAAATAGTCGTCCAGGCAAAGACAAGGCTCAGAGATCCAAAGACAGGCAGGGTCGGTAACCAGAAGATCCAAAAAGTTGCGGTGTCCGTCGAGGGCAAGGCAAGGAGGGTAATCCAGGGGCATAAAGCAGAAGGTCGGCAACTGAGGATCAATCCGTAGAACGCTGGAACAAAACTAGACATAGGTCTGATTATTATCTGGCAGAAAAGGAGGGATTGGAGGGAGCTTAAGTAGGCAGTGAGAGAAAAGGAAACCAGGTGAACTGAATGAAGTAGCAGAGGCAATTAGGAAGCCAGCAGGTGGATCGAGTAATCAATGATGAGCGCCAGGAGATCAGGGTGGCAAAAACATGACAGCTCAGTTCTTATCTTTACACAGTGAAACGACATCATACAGTCTGGGTGTAAATGAAGAATGATGATGCTGCAGCATCAGATGCAGACCCATACAATAATGCACTTTGCGCCATTCAGGAGAGGTCACATTTAAATTTCTTGTTCCCTAAGTTTTAAAATGAAAGATGACAGAGTTCTGCAATGTTTGAATCAACCATTCTTCATCGCTTACAGCATGAAAATAACGAAATAATGAAGAGGATTTTATAAGGTTACAGTTTTTTTTAATGGTTCATGTTGCAGCTGTTCCCATAAGAGGAAGTAAGCTTTTAAACTGATAAACAAGAAGAATGACTCCTTGTGAGAGAAACAAAGCTCAGGATATCATTTTGTCAGTGTTTCATTCGGTGGCCTTGTCTTGACTTTCTGTGAATAGTTCTCTCTCTGTTCCTTCTGTGCTGAACTTGGTAACAACATCCTCTACATTGTACTTCGCGTATTAAACACATAATTTTGTAACTGTGATGCAATCACGTCTGCTGTTGACCTTTACTTCATGCGGCAAGTTGAGCAAAGTCTGCTTGTTAATTGGCTCCAACTCTTCTGTCCCTGAATAAGGCAGAAATGAGGCGTGTTGAGTTTCAGGATACTAATCCATCACAGTTCAGATGAACCTCCTTTCAACCCTGTAAAGATGCTTGGTATGTCAGGCTTGCAACACTACTTCCAGTGAAACGTGCCGCCCGTTGAGCTTTTTTGCTGAGTTGCATTTCACTCCTACAAGACAGCTGGTTACATGTGCAGGAGTTCATTCACATGGTGGTCAGATGCATGTGTCAAAGGAGAGGAGGTTTGACCCTTAGCCTACAGTTTATTCATATCAATTCTGAGATTTTGGATGTGATTTTTCTTGTCTGACACACTTCTTCAGTTATTTCTGTCCTTGAGAGAGGATTCACACATTAACATTGATTCTGGCCTTTATTCCACCCAATGCTACATTTGCTTTAACACAAACTTAGCTTAAGAAATTTGTGGTGTGCTTGAGATGGATAACTCAAGCTGCACTAAGCAAAAGATCAACAAAAAACAGAGCATTCATAATAATTTCATGCCCTTGAAACAAGACAGTTGTCAAACCAAAATAGGTGCATTGATGCATAACAAACTAAATATTATAATTAAATATTGCTATCGTGGGATATTCCAAAGATGAGTTACAAAGTGAAAGTCAAATTAAAAGCTTTTCTGATGTTATCTGTTGCCTTTGATCAAAACTGTTGCCTTGTAAATAAAACACGCAGAAAAGTATATTTAAAATAAAGAAAAAAATTATATTTCTTTAACTGAAACTAAATTATAATAATTCTATAAATTTGTCTTTTTTTTTCTCTTTTAGAGTTTGAGACAAATACAGTCAGCTTAAAGTGGAACAGTGAAGTAGTCAGCTAAGGATCAAACGGACAAACAGACAGACAGACAGACAGACAGACAGACAGACAGACAGACAGACAGACAGACAGACAGACAGACATAGATAGATAGATAGATAGATAGATAGATAGATAGATAGATAGATAGATAGATAGATAGATAGATAGAAAGATAGATAGATAATTGTAACGTGATAAAATAACAATAATTATAGGAAATACAAAAAACTTAATGGTCATTCCACTTCAATTTTTACTATTTATATTCATACATATATTTAATAGTGACATCCTGACTTATTAGTTGTGCATATGTGTATGGTGTGAAGATGTTTAGACTGACTGCTGTTTACCACACTTCTCTGTTAAAACCTCAGGATTTTCTGAAGACTGGCTGCGCCCCCTGGTGGTGAATCACGGACTAATACATATTAATAAACTCTGAGAAGAAAAACGAGGGACATTTTCCCCTGAAGCTGGCAGAATAATTTATACAAGTTTTATAAGCTGTTTTTACACGAATAATATTAGAATGTTTAATTGTAGTTTTATAATGTTTTTAGGGATTCAAAGGGCTTTACTAATAGGATCTGTGATGGTACACATATTACTTGTCCATGGCAATGTAATGATATAAACTATAACTGTTCTTCTATTATTTTACTTCTGAAAAGTGTTTAGACTATAAAACAATTTAAGAACAAACATCAGATCAAAATGGATGATGTGAAGCTACAAAACAGAGACATTTTCAAGTGGTTTATTGGTAAAATTGAGGTTGATAGTAACCAATCCCAGTCCTAAATCACAAAGCAGTTCCAGTGGCTTTGCAGTAATTACATTCATCTGACTATGTGTAAGATTTTATTTACTCAATTACAAATTCTTCACACAACAAAATGTACAAACAAAATTCCTGCATGATTGCTTTTTGAAGACATCCCTTTTATTCCAGCAGAAAACAATCTCCACTTATAAAGAGCTTGGTTTTCCAAAGAAGCTTTGTGTGAATCTGAATGACATCAAGAATAAAAAAAAAAAAAGAAAATAAACAGAAACTGTGAAATAACTCAACTTAGATAAATGATGGATAGCAACACAACCAAGGAAAGACAATTACAGGAATGAAATGATTCATTGCATCATACGTTACAGGTCTGAGGTCGGTGCACTTTACAGGAAACAGGTTTGTGGGCCAACACACACAGTTAAAAGACATTAGCAAAGTAGCAACATGTTTGACAGAATAAAAGTTGTACAGATAATAAAAGGTACTTTAGTTCTTAATATTCCACATGCAGGCAGAGTTAGAGCGTTGTTGTCTGTGATGTAAAGAATGCATTTGCTTTTTCTGCGTCACACTTTCCACTTGATAAATTTGCTTTGCTTTCCAGAAATTGGCCTGAAAGTGGCCCCGCTTCACCAAATCTTTCACCAAATAAGAAATAGCCCAAAATCTCACTTCCTCCAGACTGGCCGCCTGTGGACGACACTTTCCATACTTCCACTCGTCCATTCTGAAGTTTCTGCGCTTCCTTTTTCTTATTCTTTATCTCGCCGCAGCTGAAACACACATCACATCAAAAACAATCAGGAAGAAAAAGACTCTTGATTTATGGTGTTTTTTGGAGGTTTCAGGGGTTGCAGTCCACAAGTCTGTCCCAACATAAACACGTTCTTCCCCAGAAAATTCCTAAAGCATGACTCCATTTCCCTGTGCGGATCGCAGCTAATGCTTCCGGGCCATAATGTGGTACGGAGGAAAGGTAGAACAGGTTAAATAATTTTCATTATTTGATCGGTTGAGTGAGGGGGTGTGCGTACAGCCTGCTGTGCATGTGCATTCACACGTGCGTCCAGCGTCTGGGCCATGCTGACATTTAGTGGCTGCACAATAGCTGCTGTCCAAAATAATTCATGTTTATGTTAGGAAGTCCCTATCTTTCAAGCCCTGCTGCTTGTTTTAGGGTGGGAACGAGAAATCACAGGAAACACCTTCGGCTGCCCAGCAAAGCCCCCCAAAAGCTCATACAGTACAATGAGATATTAAAAGCCTGCCACTTCCCTGGAGTAATTGCAAGTTTGTGTCTGGAGTAACAGCTTAAACCAAATGATGGAAGAATGTATAAACAGGAGGAACTGTCACAGGAAACAGAAGGGAAGGCAGCTCACCATTTTCTTCTCCACCTGATGACTTGACTCCGAGGAGCATGACACCATCTTTGGAGCTTTCGGGCCTGTTCTGGAAAGATGCGCTGTGGAGACAAGAGCTTGAATGCTTCTCTGGTTCGCTCGCAATTAAAACATATTTAATTTATCGAGCTAACTTACTTCTCAGTCCCAGTATCAATGGTTTCTGTTCAATGAAAAACAAACAAACAAAAAGAAAAAATGGAGACATCAGCTGAGTTAAGTTGAGGAATGAAACATCTAATGACACCTTAAGCTGATCCAGTAGTAAAAATATTCCAAAAAAGCATCTTGGGTTTGCAGAGGTTAAAACTATCTGCAAGTAGTGGTATGCATGTACTTGTGTACCTGTGTGATTGTGGACTTTCTTGCTGTTGAATTTGCAGTAAATGGCGATCCCAGCTAGGACTACAACTCCAAGCAGCATAAGCCACCAGAGCCTTTTGTCTGTGGGAACAAATGGAGAACAGAGTTATCAATATCTCCCATATTTCTGACATTATGTCAAAACAAATGGCGGAGCAATGCCAGTTGTAGATGTCTGTTTAAGTAAGAATTTGTTAATATGCCAGTAGGATATGTTTTTATGTGCGGCTTCATGACTTTAATTAAGATGAATTAATTAAAATAAAACAATATTAACATTGATACTAAATGTGAGGATTCAGGCTTTGAATCAGCAGAGCATCACTTTATACTGCACTAATAGTAAATTTATAGAATTATTGCTTCATACTGAATGAAAGAAAATCTTCAGAAGAGGCGGGGCTTTATTTTGATTGGTCACAATGCAGCCAATCACAATTAAGGAATGTCTAGGCTCATATCATTATGTAAAAGAAAGAAGGGGGAAGACATGGAGCGAAGTGGTAAAGGCCAGCTACACAGTGACAGACACAGTTTCTGCATTTAAAAAATTGCTGTAACATGAAGTTATAATTTATCTAAGATTGATACTCGTTCATTAAGATTTTGGCCTTTAATTGATTAGTTTGGTGTGGTTTTATGTTCAATTTTTCATTTGAAGGTTTGATTTTTTATTAAATAGTCAATGTTGTTTTGAACAAAAGAAAAAGAAATAAAAATAAAGGCTTGTAATAAATTAATTCATTTAAAAATGTTTACTAATATATGAAGCATCCATAGTGGCTAAATCAAGGTAAAATAGAAGTTCTGCGTGATACTAAATGAAGAGCCATGTTGAAGCTGTAGGAGCCAGATCTTCTCAGAGAACAAGACCGAAACTTCAAAACCATATCATAAGACAAATTAGGATTATTGAAGGTGACAAGAATCCGCCAAACACAAATTCTGCCACATTTTGTGTTAAGTTTTTATATTCTCATTGCTCAGTGAAGAAATGTATCAATCCAAACTGTTAGTTGCCTTAGCTGCCTTGACACTGCCCAGATCGCTCAGCATGAACTCAGGCGCTTGTACAAGCTGTGAGGAGAGGTCGGCTGGGGCTTCGCCGGCTGAGCAGGCAGGAAGTGACACTGAGGCCAGTTCATGGCTGCTTGTTTGCTCACTTGTCTAAGTGGATGGTGGGGAGCATTTACCACTCACTAGGACCGAATCTGAACATCTGACAGCTAGCATCCCAGGAAGCAACACCTGGGTTTATTTAGCATGTTTATGATCTATTTATCTATTATCTATAAACTCTTTTATTTCTGCACAAAAACATCAAGTTTTAAATGGTTGCAGTGGATAATGCATAAGCTAGTTGGGGGTGCCCCGCGACCCATAATCGGACTAATTGGTTAGGATAATGAATGAATGAATGAATGAATGAATAGTTGCGGGTACTCTGCCTGGAGCATTTGACCATAAATGGACACACAGTCATGATAGTGGTTTGGTTATAAAAGTCTTGTCAGATTTCAACACTGTTGGATAAATCTAGTTTCTTCTGCCTAAACATTCATATACCTCTTCTAAAAAAAACACTGAGTTACATTTAGCTGATAATACATTTTTTTTACTCTGCAGATAAGCTAAATCAAACCCACAAACAAACAAACCATGCCATTGATTAATATATTCACCAATTAGAATAAATCAACTGAAAAGCTTCTGTCTTACCACTTATCAACAAGATTGGGTTGTTCAGTATTACTTACCAGCAGCTTTAGACGAAGATGTTTCATTACTTTTTTCATTGGTCTCTTTTGGCGGTCCCGGGTTCACTGATGCTATCATACCAAAATATGTTACTCAGTTGACACCACAAAAACACGACAAGCCAATCAGAAAACAAGACAAAAATAATGCATGGAAAAACCTACAGTACCTTGGGTAGAAGTAGATGCACCTGCAGGTAAATAATATATTGCTGTCATTAAAAAAACCAAATAACAACAACAACAAAAAAAAAAACATATAAAGCTAATAAATCATCTGACATTGGTTTGGCACAATAATGTGCTTTGCAGATGTTGGAGTAAGATGTGTAAATAGTCACACACTCCCCGCTATATGAGCCACCCAGGCCTTTGGATTGAGTCTGATCTATTTTGTGCCATTTGAAAATGTACAGATCCTTTAGCTGAAGAATAACGCCCCCCCCCAAAAAAAAAGCCTTTGTCATATTGCCTGTATTTCACTAACCTCCCTTGAAGAAGCGCACATGCAAACTGAACCATGGCAACAACAACTTACTCATATTAACAATCATTGGCAACAAAATAGAAGAAGATTTAGGACATCCAGTCACAGAAACAAATAGACCACCCTCGTTTTCCAAACATATGTACATTTAGTTGTACCAGGCATTAGAAATGTATCATGAACATGCACGTTTGGTAAACAAAGGTAGTGTGATTTTTTTTCCTGTAACTGTACATACTAAGCTCTTTAAAGAAAACCACGTCTCACCTTGGGAATTTTGTAGCAGAGTATCGTTTCCTTGCGGAGAAGCAGCAGTGCTTGCCACAGCTAAACAGAAAAAAAAAAAAATGAAAAAAAAAAAATTATATATATATATATATATATATATATATATCTAATGCATATTTGCCCATTAACTCTTCCAAGATCCTAATACATGGCTGACGGCATTGTAATTTTGAACTCTGATTGGATGAAGTAGATCAGTTTGATTTCAGAAGGAAATTGCAGCATAACAATAGTGATTATACACATTGTTTCTCAGTCAGATAGAATTAATTCAAGTTTTCTTTGACATCATCTCCATGTCTAAGCATAAATCCAGCTGGATGCAAAGTTTTGTGAAGTAATTAAATGGAACAATAAGGTTAATAGAAAGTCTAACTTTCATTGGGCTTCTGGGAAAGTGGTGGTGAAGTCTTCACAGTTGAGGGTGTTGTTGGGGATTCAGGTTGAGCAGTTTTCACAGGTGAGGTTGTATGTTCAGTTTGATCTAGAAAGACAAAGAAATCTAGTCAATGAACAGGTTTCAATTCTTCAGTCGATGTACTGTCATCTTTTTTTCTGCACAAAGGTCATTCTCATCCCATGTTAGCTGGATACTGTGTCCATGTATTCCCACAGTCCTCATTGAGAAGGAAAATGTTGAAGGAGTTGTCCTGGATCAGTTTTTGCACATGGACATGTGACATGCATTATTCCAAAGAGAAAACCGAACATTGCAGAGCAGCATAAAAGAAAAAAAAAAAAAGTTGGACGTTAACTTACTGGTGACTGAAGTTGTGCTTCTGACATCAGGAGTCACCGTAGTCGACACGGATCTCAATGCTGTTGGTGTTGCTGGTAATGTTGTAGGTGCTTTAGTCGGGGATTGTGTTGAAGCTGCTGGGATTACTGTCGTTTCTGCTGCAATGTAGGAACATGATGCACCAACATGTAAATACTTCAATGACATCTGTAGAAGTAGCATCAGAAGGGACCTGAACCTGAGCTCTGCAGTCATTCTTCCTGTTTGTTTAGTTTTGTCAATTGCCCTTGGGAAGGTTGAAGGGAAAGATCAATACCACTATTTTAAGCTTGCTAGCTAGCATAGCAGGAAGCTTGGAAATGGATAATCCACTCAGAAACCACACTCACACATTGCATTGATTTTTCATTTTGTTTTTACAGTTGCCGAGCTGCTGAAGATGACATCTTGTAAAGAAAAACAAAGTGCTTCTCAATTTTCATTGAAGTTAAGTTTCTGGGATGCTACATCATATAATCATGATGAAAGCACAAAGTCTCCATTTTTTTCAGATAGCATATAAATTTTAGTCTCAGCATGTTTAGAGGGCCTTTATACATGCCAGAGATGTAGCACAGCCGTCTTTGATGAACATACTTTTTTTTTTTATAAAAAAACACTATATTTGCGGTCACTAGGGGTGTTTGATACTGGTGTTTTATATGATATATATGTCCAACTGATATTTTTGGAGTGAGTTGTGCTAGACAAACTAAAAATATCTGGAAAACTATACAAGTTATCTATCATGTTTTGTCATTTTCAGTTAGAGATGATGAAACTGAAGAGTTTGATACACAATATGTGAATGTTGTGTCATTAAAAAACAATACGACGGTTGTGTCCAATATTGAATTTTAATGTTAATATCAGCCGTTAATATCTGCATGCCGATATCAGCCACAAAATCTCCGGCACGGATTGTGGAAATGAATGAAGCATAAGACAAGATGTGGCTTGGCCGACATTTCCTCAGACAGATTCAGATTTGCAGAATTCCTGTTTGGCACAGCTTTAAAGGTCTCTGTCTGAGACAAAGACCCTTTTGCTCCAAGTGTCAGGCTGTTGTCAAAAAGTCAAGAAAGAAGTGGAGGTTGTGCTGTGTTGAGTTGGACATCCTCTGTTCCAAGTGTGAAGCTGCATCCTGTTACAGACATGGGATTGTTGTCCCCGTGCCCTACGTCAGGCTTCCTGTCTTCACCGCTGTCTGATTTCATTCAGTGTATTTCACAGCAGAGAAGCAGATGAAAGGGTCTATGAGTCATAGAAAAGTCAAGTTGTGGGTATTTTGGACCATATCCTTTAAGTCAGTTTAGACACGCCCAAGTAAAGTCACCAGTGTTTAGTCCACATCAAGCTACCGACACCCGAAACAAATCTCCAAAGTCTGCGAGTTCCTCTTTTTTGCTAAAGGCGTGACTCTAAAAACTGCCCAAGTCTTGAAGGCCAATGTGACACATTGTTGGCATCTCCCACAGTCTAATCACATGACTTTGGCAGGGGTGTTTCCTCAAGATGTTTACTCCTGGAAGTCGATTTGTTGCCATCGGGGACCTTTTAGTCTCAGGACAATAATCAGTTGTCTCTGTGAGAGAGGGCGCAGTCTGTTTCCCACTGGCTATCTGCTGTTAGATCACCTATCAGCCCAACACAGGAATAGTTAATAGTTCTTTTGAGGGGAAAAACAAACATATCAGAGGCCCGTGTATTTGTCCTTTATTTAAACAAGAAGCGAGGCTTTGCCTTCAAGTCATCCATCTGACCTGCACTGGTATCTTGCATTCATCATTACTTTATATGTGATAGGTTTTATTTAATGTGGCAAAAGATAAAATCTTAAAAATACATAATATTGGCAGGAATATTTGAGGACAAATGAAAGCAAAAGCATACGTGTGTGTGCACATATACATGCACACTTAAAGAGCTTCTCTCAGGCTGGATGGGCGGAAATACTCCCTCTGGAGGACGTATCAAAGGCAATGTTCAAAGTGTGAGTCTCTTTTAAACATCAGTGAGATCTTTATCAGTGTGCAAACCGAAACAAGACTCAATTCCACTGAAAAAAAAAGGACAAAACTTCTCCAATCAGTTGCAGCACAGCGAAAAAAATACCAAATTTCATTCCAATAACAGAAAAAAAGACAGATTTAGATTTAGTTTTCTTTTTCAGACAAGCTGAAACTCTTTGTCTGCAACTTTTTAAAAAATTTTTTTTAAAACTCTTTTTAAGAGTTAAAAAAAAAAGAGCTTATATCCCACCTGTGGAGACATGTAGAGGCGCCAGCAGCAGGAAGACAAGAACCTTGACAGACTTCATGGTGATGTTGTGGCCGGGACTCTCCGACTTCTCTCACAGACTTGAGCTGAGCGGTCAGTGTAAAAGGTGTCCAAGCTTGGGCGCTCCACCACTGATGCTTATTTTCGCACTTCCTTTCAGATAAAGAAGGGTAGGAAATACACTGGCTTCCCTTCCTGATGCAAAGTGGGTGGATGCAGAGACCTAACACGAGGCAGCCCACTTGGTGCAAACCTGAGTTCGTTTAACAACAATCTCAGCTTGGAATAATGTGTTCAAGGCAACTCCCATCACTTATTTTTTCCTGCTCTGACAACACATGGCGTGTGGGAGGAGACAGAGTAAAAAGCCATTTCATTAGTGATGTAAGCAATTATGTAAAGATAAACATGTCATGCTCTGTGGAAGAAGTTAATAAAAACACACTTCCACTCGTTTTAGATTAATTGTAATGCATGCATCAGCAAAGCAAGCGAAAACAAAGAGATACAATCATATAGTGGCGGCTTGTTTTTCCCAATAGGAGCTGGAACCGATGATAAACAGTTGACAGCCCAAGGGAGCTGCACAAATACCAGCCATGACGTCTCACTATTCTTCACTGTTTCTGAAACAATGTCTTCAGAAAGTGTGAAGAAAAAACTCTCCGCTACCTGAAACACTCTTTTTTTTATTTCTAAGATTTAATAACAGACAGTGCAGATGGCTACTTTATGAAGCATTTCAAGTTTTTTTTTTGGGGGGGGGTTAAACTGTTTCAGACTTATTTGAAAATAGATTAAATTTCTTTTTTGCAATACAGAGGAGAGAAAGCAAAATCTGATTTTTGTTGTATTTGTCTGTTTTATTTTCTAAAAATATTCAAGTTACATTTATAAATGTTGGATTTTACACACACCTTCATGCAAAGACCATGGGTGGTGAACATGTGCATGCATCATGTTCCTGAGAACACCACAAACACATTCTCAGAGCAGTCATCATGGGATCTGAAGTGGAAATGAATGATAAACACAAAGAAGATTTAATGTTCTGAACTAAAACTCTTCATTAGAATTTTCTGGGTTTTTTTTCTTCCTTTTGTTACATCTCACAATGTATTTATCCTCCATGGTAAGAAGGAGCCACGCACAGGGCTGAAGGGCTGGAGGCAGTCGAGTAGGAAGCGGGAAACCAAAACATGAAAATACAATAACACAGGCACAAAGGAAAACAAAACGGCGCTGATGTCAAAAAGTAGCAGTGACATCAACGTAGGATCCGGCACTGAACTAATGTGAACTTGGAGGATTTATTTGACAAATAAAGGGTGATGGTATGAGAAAACCAGAACAGGGCAGGGCATTAACCTGAAAACTTAAGATGAACTTAAGCTAAACACAGAAAACAAGGCAGGCAACCCCATAACAGAACAAAGTTTCCTTAAACCCATTATGTTTTAGTGTAACTGTGTTCCCCACAAATGCCTTCTGCCATGTATAATAGCCATGCATGAGGATGCTTGCTCTGGTGTCGTTAGAAGATGACTCCAGTATGATTTTAACTACTTAAAAAGAGTGAAACAAGACATATTTTGAAGTAAATTAAGATGAGCTTCCTCTGAATATGCAGGAACTTTGTATCTGGTAAATTGTAGGCAGAACAGAGAAGAAATGTGACATTTATACTCTTGTATTTTTTTCCATATTCGACAGAAGATGATATGCTAACAACAGCTCCATGCACACAGATGCCATCAATCACTTTTAGCAATCAAATTATTTATTAACACAACCACTAAAAGGGTGTTTGTATGTGAACATTAGGGTCTAAACTATGTGGGGTGATTTTTCAGTCTTTATAAGAGTTGGAGGAGCTTAATGAATGAGAAGAAATCAAATGTTAAAGGCATGGTTCTGTTTTTCTGGCACTAATCAAAATTCAGCTCATATGCTGCTTTGGGCTGCACATGAGCTGATTCCAACATACTGCGCTTGATCTTTGTCATCATAACCACTGACCATCCACTTAATATGCAGACTAGAAGTTAATCTATTGCAAATAAAGCAGGCCTCATGTCACGCCCCAGTGCTGTCTTGCATCAGTTGTGTTGCTATTTGCTCTCATGTTTACAGAAATACACGACCAACACAAACTCTCACAGCTCTGCAGTCTCCAAGTGCACACAAACATAGCTCCTTGGATGTTAGATTTTCTGCACATTTTCACATAAGCTCCTCATGCAAACCATATATTAGATACTGAAACTTCCCAAGCTTTTCCCTGACTCCAACTTTAACACAAATATGGTGGAAAATTGGAGGTGTTTGACTTTCATTTTACATCAGAATATCCGTATTTCTATGCTTGTACATAAATGTAAAGTCACTTAATGACGATAGAGGAAAGAATCTGCCTTGAGCCTCGAGCCTCTTCTTATTATAATTTCTCCACCTCGCTGTCACAATTTTACATTTGATAAATTTGCTGTTTGAAACTGCTGTTTGTTATGTACGCCTATAAGTTTAGCTGCAAACAGCACATTTGAATGCAAATGAATGAGTAGGCTTGTGATTTCAACTGGAAGTGAAAACCAGGCTCATGCATGTGCACAATTTAAAGACTGAGATCGATGAAGAAAAAAATAACAGCATGCACTTTATGAATCTAGCCAAAACAATGAAGTTTTCCTTCTGTTTTTACGTAAAGTTTTCTGCATTGCATGGTGGGTTCTGTGCAACTAATTCCTGCAGTTTTTCAGGCACAACTGTCCGGAAAAAAGAAAGACATTGTTTATAGAAGAGTCTGAAACATGAAATATGGAAATGTTACACTATAATTCTGAAGAAAAGAAAATATTCAGCTTTATTTTAAAGACTTCATGATTTTTTGTGAACATGAGAGCAAGATGTTTCTCACTCTGAAATTTGGCTTCATTGTTACCCCTACAATACGTAAACTTACTTAAAAAAAAAAACAACAAAAAAAAAAAACTCCCCTTTTTTTGCCCCCATCCCAAAAAAGCCCCAAACAAAAAAAAAAAAAAAAACCAAACAAACAGGATGAAAGACCTGACTTCCTTTAATTTGAGCCATATTTGTCTGCTTTTGAGGAAACCAAAGTAAGACACTACAACAAAAAAAAAACGCACCCTTATTTGGTAAAACTGTAGCATGAATTTATCCCAGGCTATATCTCAAAGTATTTATGAGGAAAATGTTGTTGCAAATTAGCCTTTATCATTATGGCTTGACAGGAGCTGTGGAAAACAAGTTCTTCCACACGTACCCACACACGCAGGTACGCTTCAGCGGTCTTGGCTCGGGAATCTCAGTTTAATCAAAGTCGTCTCCAAGGTTGATTAAGAGGAAACACCTTTGTTGAAAAATGGCCAAGTGAGAATTTCCCTATCAACACGGTGAGCAGTCAATGACTGATTGTTTAGCTGAGAAGAGATGTACATAACAGAAACCAAGTCAACACAGACATGAGAAAAGAGGGATAGATATTGTTTTTTTTTGTTTTTTTTTTAATAAAACTCCTTCCAGGCATTTATCCTGCTTTGTGTAAACACAAGATTGTGACTCTATGGTCTCTGTTGTTGACGTTTTTGGTTTCCTTGCGGTTTTGAATTATGGACAATGGAAACCACGTTTCCTGGAATCTTGCTGGAAAACACAAGCGTGCCTACTAACATGGCTGCCCCCTCCCTCCCGTGCTGGCGGGTGACTCCACACCAGCTCGGGTCACACACAAACAGGACACGCAGCGTCATCTCAAGTTGAAATTCATGCACATTTTTATTGAACAGTTATATAAAATACTTCTCATAGTTGCAAGTGCATGCCTCATCTGCCAACAGTTTTGAAGTTAAATTACAAAAAGCAAGGCTTCATGTCGTGTAGTGAATTACTTGGGCACTTAAAGCAGTTCTTAAAAAAGATCTAAGTATATATTCTTTTCTTCCATTTCATCTTAAAGTATTGAGCAGTATCAAACCTGTAACTGATATACAAAGCAGTTCCAAATAATAGGTAATAGGAATCAAATTACACTTTCTGTGGCACATTTACAAAACAAAACAAAACTGATTCACCTGTTATATGACACAAACAGCTAATCATGCATTTTGGAGTTCCACATGTAACCACACATCTCACAAGATTTGTCAAACATGCTTAATTGGACTGTGTGCACTTACAAGCGCAGGTTAAAAATAGGATTTCCTCATCCATCTTAGATGATTAAATGCTTCAATTACAAAAGGAGTTGAAGGCATAGAGCATCATGGTGTTAATTGAAAATATGCAGGTATACGTTTCCAGTATATGTTCACTAAAGCGCAATATATCTCAAAACAGGCCTCCACAGCCAAAGGTATTCAGATTTTCTATTTCCTTTGTTGTATTTTTTATAAAACATGCATAGGCAGACACTTTTAAGTTTATTGTAATCTCTCTTTTTTCTGTTTTTTTTTTTACACAATATAGTTTCTCTATTTTTACTTTGTTCGCAATACTTAAAAAGAGAAAAATTAACACTCAGTTCCAGCAAGCCACAATAAATCTACCCCACCCGCCCACCCCACCCCCCCCTTCCAAAAAAACCCAACAAAAATATCAGACAAAAAAAAAACATATTTGCAAATGATAGATAGGTAAATGTAAATTCCAGTTATGAAACTCAAGAAAATAGGTATTCATTACCAAGTTATTTAGCCATTATACAGAAAAATCAGGTCAAAGCACACACCAAAAGAACCTGAGGTAAGCATAATATGTACAAAACCATAAAACGTTCCATTATTTGGCATTTCGACAACATTGCAACATTCTTTTTAAGACTGCCTAATTAATTTCAGAGCTATTTCATAAGAGTAGCAAAAAAAAAAAAAAAGGAAAAGAAAAAAAGTTATCAATAAATAGTCCTTATTTAGTTTGTACACCCTTATATGTTAAAAACATTATCTCATGTTCTGTCCTTTTTAGTGCTGTATTTTTGTAAACGTACAATAGTTAGTAAGAAGTTACACAACTTTCCATTTCGGTGTAAATGAGCAAGGGTCTTCCAAGAAAAGTAAAACAAAATTTAAAAAAATAAAGAAGAAGGAAAAATTAAGGAAACCAATGGCTTCTGGGGTCTCTCTTCCCTGTTTCCCTCGTTGTCTGTGACAGACGGTGGT
The DNA here is from genome assembly GCF_933228915.1 of Telmatherina bonti. Classification (NCBI taxonomy): domain Eukaryota; kingdom Metazoa; phylum Chordata; class Actinopteri; order Atheriniformes; family Telmatherinidae; genus Telmatherina; species Telmatherina bonti. Next base: position 25,346,505 of record NC_136616.1, on the reverse strand, counting down.
GTGGAGCGCAGTCAGCCACGTTTAAGGCCTGACCATTCAGAATTGTGACCTGACAATAACTTAACAGATTTGACTATGAAATAATATGATGAAGGCATTACCAAAGACTAGCAAGTGAGATGCCCCCCCCCCCTAGTTTCAGCCATAGTTGCCTTCCCCCTTTTACAATTTCACTCCTTCACCCTTTGCCCTTTTTCTGTGGTGGCAGGCCGTTTCGAGGCTGGGGGCCAGGCAGCCCCGTCGGCCAAGGTGGCGCCTGCTGCCGCTGGCCATCACTGGATGTTGCTGCCGCTGCTGGTGCTCCCTTTGGCGTCTGTGCCGTTGGTCTCTGAGGACAGAGCCTTGTTGAGAGAGTTGAGGCTGGCGTCGGAGGGCAGGGCGTCTCGCCTCGGTGGCATCCTCTCGTTGATGCGGTCCAGACCCTTGGCTTCCTCGAAGCTAGTGATCTTGTGCTGGGGTGAGAAGCCTTTGATGGCTGTTGAGACGCGAGAAAAATGGAAAAGAAAGGGAGCAGTGAGGGGTGACTTCAAAAAGGGAGGCCGTTAACAAATAAAATAATGGAGTCACACTTGCTCACGTTCATCCACACATGATTAGGAAATTCTTTGGTTTGATTTCAGTTCATAGAAGAAGAAATTAGCATGAAGTCTGCATCAGAGCCTGTGTTAGCTACTCGAACAACAGCTCCGTTTATTATTATGCAAAGGTTTCTTTTGTATGAATAACTTGAGTGATACTGCTTTAAATACGCAGCTTTTCAGCAATAGCTCAATAGTTGGAAAAATACACACATTACTTTCTTGGGTAGAGTTAAATGAGAAGATAAATAATGTAAGTTCGGCTAATGCTGGTTAGCTTAAAATGCTAAACTGAAAAATATAAATTAGCACTTTGTCATTTTTATCTTGACTGGTGCTAGACAAATAAAATGTACTTATTTGATATTCTAATTGATGTGTTTAGCTGAACCTTAGTAAGTTGGTGTTTTAACACTTTAGTTTATGTCATTTACGCAAGTTATAGTCGGTTTAGCCTGGTTAGCTCCCTGGTTAGCTCTAGATATGGAGCGTGAGAGTTTCTCAAGAGTTTAAGAATACTTCTAATATTTCAAATGCGTAATATCAAACATTTCGAAGTTATATTCAGCTTGACTGAAACCTACAAAATCTGATGTCCACTTGGGTAACAGCTTATCAATCACTAGTTACAACTTACTGTAGTAAGTTTATCTTTTTTATACCATCCAGACAGCTGCTTTTAAAGTTTAAATGGTGCACAAAATAAAATGAATTCCTCTCATCTAACTGTATGTGAGGAAGCAATGCAGTGATTTTTCTAAAATGCTGAACTATTGTTTTAACTGAACATAAAAGCAATAGTAACTCTCCAACCACTTGTGTTAAAATGTGTTTTGAATACACAACATTTAGTTTACATAACTGATCATCTTAAAGTTTAATTTCAGGTGAAAATGTGCTATGAGAGACATAAAACTCATCTTTATGAAACAACAACTCAGTTATAACAGACTGTAGCTGGACACACTAAAGGATTTAATCATTTCTCTAAATCTATAAAAAGGGGGTCTGCTGGCATCAGGGTCGACAGGTTTTCACTGTTCTGTGGTTTAATCATTATCTGTGAAATGGCATCTACAATGCAGGAGCGTCTGATGAGGTCGTTGGACTGCAATTTGGTGAAATCTTCAACATGTCTGATGTTAAAGCACATTTCCAAACGCCTGACGACCCCGAATGACCAGATCACCCAATCACAACACAGCTTAAAATACAACAAAAAAAGGGTAGGAGAATGATCAGAGACAATAAAGAAGAAGAAAAAGTGAAAGAAAAAGAAATAGGGGAGTTAAAAAAACACAAGAAACAACTAGAGTGGAGTCCACCGAGACATTCACTTCCACAAAAAGAGAACCACGTTGGGACTGAGCTCACGTACAGAGACACTACGAATACTTGGGGTGCTAACGACTTGTTTAGTCTGCTTGGAGCATGCAGCAATAGAGTTCACTGGAGGATATGAGGGGTGGAAGTCATGGTGTGACATGGATGAAATAAAAACAAGACTAAATCCAAGTGAATACAGGAATGAAAAGGACAATCAATCATTCCAGTTTTCAGCTTGACTAAGTTTCACTTTATCCAGAAACGTTTTCAATTTAGCTGCTTCCACCTCTCATAAGGACTAGGGTATTGATGCTAATAAATAATGTGATTATATAAGAGATGACCCTTTAACTAGAATGAGAGGGTGAGGGGGTGGGATGTGGGGGCGTGGGCATAGTTTTAAAGGACAAATTGTGGAGTGTAGAGAAGGGCATGATGGGTTGAGCAGTTGTGTTGCTGCATAGCACAGGTCAGACACAGGTTATTAGCAGCTCAGAGGAACGAACACAACACAGCAGGGCCACAGAGAATCCACATGGAGAGAGAAGCAGAGAAGAGTCTCGACACTACAACGGACTGTCCTCTATAGGCCTAAAGAGGAAGTACCGGACAACTTCAACGTAAATAGCAGCTGACGTACTACTATTTAGCTCGCAGTTGAGGTTGTTCTTGCGCCGAAGGCGGAGATTCAACACTTTTTTTGTCTTTTTTTTTTTTTTTTAAAGGTAAAACCCAATTTAGATCACTCCTGTGTGGGATGAGTCATTCATGTCGAATTCACCTCCAAAGAAATTTGCTTATTAATACAACAGCAACAACAATGCACAACTGCTTCAGTTGTTTCAAAGGGGAGGAAACACTAAAAGCTTTCATAGCAAGACTTCACTGTATCGCGTGAGGGCAGTGCAAACGGCACATTATCCTTTAAAAGAAGAAAAGCTGAATTATCATTATAAATGTAACTTACCATGCAATATCAAGCTTTTTTTCTGGAGTTGTTAATATATTCTACTCGGATATAAAAGAATATTTATTGGAATAATTATTTTTAAATGCTCTTATGTCTTAAAGACCCTGAGAACATATTTTCTGAGCTGGATCGCCATTGCCTCTGTGACTAATCATACTCTGGTGAAAAGCCAGGTTTTCAGGGGCTTTAAGGACAAGTTTATGGTATCTGATGGCTTACAACCGCTGCCAGAACACCTGATGATATGCATGTAGTTTAACTTCCCATACTGTGAGTGTGAATGTGCATATCCTCAGCTGAAACCACTGCCTTTGCATGTTTAAGAACATTTATTAGTTTTTATTAAAACATAAAGCAAGCAGCTTCAGCCACAGTCTGCTGGACATACTGTCAAAACTATACACAGAACCGATACTGACATATTTCTATGAAAGGACTGAAGGGTTTTGCTTTGCACCCACTCAGAATCACAGTTTCGACCTCTGTGATCATGAAGTCTGTGCTATGAAATGCATTCCCCTTTAAAACGTGCGACCACAGGATATCCTGACTTACTTCTTTTTTTTCTCTGTTAATACTACGCCACATTGTTAGCCCAAACACCCAAACACACTCTATTCAAGCACCAGCGAGATGGATGAAAACCCAGCGGAGCCCCCAGTCTATTGCCAAGAAAAGCAACAGAAGAGGGCAGCCAGACCCATTTACCTTCGTCAGCCTCAATAGCTTCAATAGTAGCTGAAGAGAAGAAGAGGGGGGTTGCAAAATGAATGAGAGAAGTGAGCAGAGGAGTTCAATTTGTCCCAGGAACAAGTCAATGAGCAGCAAAGAAAGCCAATGCAGACAACAAAGGTTAACGTCATCTTCACATGTTGTGACGAAAGGACACGTAGGTGTTAGCAAAAGAGCAGAGAAGGTGGAGGAAGAGGAGAAGGATGAGCCTTAGCTTTGTGATATGTTACAGATCTGTAAAGGGAAGGCAACACACGTGTGGCAGCAAATCTCATGGAGAAAACTGCATCTTTTCATGTACTTTGAAAAAAAAAGGCTCACAAAGGGAGAGGATGTAGCGGTAAAAGCACAAATAAATGCTAGCAATCATAGCATATATGACAGAAAAAAAGCTGAGAAAAAATAAAAAAAAACATTGGTTTGTTTCTGTTAAGTAAAAAGCAGACATCATAAGAGCAGAAATGGAAACAGAACGGATGGAAAACATGAAACTTTGGTGGAATTGTGGTTTTTACTTGTTTGGGGATAACGGCACTGTACCGTAAAAACATGGAGACGCGTCATGTGTGCCGTGAAAGAGCAACTGGAAGCAAAAGTTAAGCAGCTTTTGATATAAAAAATATCAAAAGCATCACTGAGTGTGAGAGGAAAAAAAAACCTTTCAGCCACTTACCAATTTACAACAGTCATCGTGGTGATTATAAGTTTACATTAAATACAAGATTTTAAAATTAGCATCACACAAAGACATGGCAGAGACAGGAGATAACGGAGATTCACACACCAGAAGTGGATGGAACACATGTCCATGAAGATGATTAGAAACCAAACATACACACACACTCACACATACACAGAAAAAAGGAAACACAAGAGCAACAAACTAAACGAGCACAGATGATGGGGTCAACATCACAGTAGAACCACACTGGTGTCTGCCTAAATGAGGGGAACAATGTGATTCTACAAATGTTGCAACAGGAATCTCTGAACTTCACTCTACCTTCGCTCGGGTTCTCTTTTAAGTCAGCTGCTTCCAAATGTATTGAAAAAAGAAAACCTCAGCAGCTCCCACTTTTATAAACTATAATCCTCAGGCCTGCTTCTGTCTTTCTAGAGGAGCTTCTACAGAGATGAACGTCTCATCCTGCATGAGAAAAGTTGCTAGATTTGTGCACTTTTTTGACCAAAGACAACAGCCAGTCTTGCTCTCATCACATTTCTGTAGGTGTTATCCGACCAGTCTTATTGGTAACTGAGGCAGTAGGTATGTACTGGACTCACAGGTTTATCTTGTGACTTTGGGTTTATACCATAGACTGTATATAAAGAGATAGATGGAGCCTCTGTGACGTCACCCATAAGTTTCTGAAGAGCTGAATTGAAGCTCGGTGGGCGGTTCCTACCGTTGCCATCTTGGCAGCGTCATGCGCGTTGTCTTGCCTGGAAAATACAAATATGGGCAAAGAGGTGGAGCTGAGAGGGGACTGTGAGTGTCATGGTGGGTGACTGACACTGAGCGAACTCCAAGCTTTCTGTAGCCCTAGAGCTAACCGAGCTAACCCCGAGATAATGGGAGCTAACCAGCTAGCCCCTCGCGGATGAAGGGGGAACGGCAGTTTTATACACTTCCGCATAGGCTTCACTTTTACTGCCGGAGGTTGCCGCTTGGTTTATACACTAGTAGGAAAAAAACAAAATGGTAGCAACCTGAAGACATAAACCATGCTACCCGGCATTGGAATAAGCAGGTATAAATAACTTTAGATGGATATGATACACTATAGAGCCATCTTTATCGAATAACAGTAAAATGCAATACCACTGACTGCCACTAGGGGTTATCAGCGACAGCCCCAAACACACAGATTTATCATCACACTCATGTTTTCAGGGTTTCCCAAATGTTCAGCATTCCCTCCCCCCACTAGCAGTGCTAGATGCTGGCTGATTAAAACAAGTTAATTAAAACAAGTCTGTAATAATAACACACAGCCCAAACATTCATAAAAGTATGTTTATCCCTTCACGGCTGTTGCTTTGGTCTCTCTTAACAATGAAGGGCAAAATTATGCTATTAGGAAATCACATTTAAATTTAATTACTAAAGATCATTTCCAGATCTTGCTAAGAGTCTCTCGCAACCAAACTAGACTTCTAACCTTTTTGCCCCAAAATAGTTACATTAAGGCTTTAGAAGTAGTTGCTTAGCTTTATGCAGGTAAATGTGAAGCGTGCATAGTGCAGCAGACAGTCCTTTACCTCCTGTTATTTCCTCCTAATGCAGTCAGGTAGTTCAGGAGGATGTTTTCTCTGATGATATGAACTTCCTAGCATACAACGCATGTGCGTACAAGAGGACAGATTGGGTATTCATAACACCTCCAGAATGCTATGACAGAAACAAGACTGGATGAAGAGAGACTAGTCACTACTGGTCACTAGTATTGTATTCTTTGACTTGAGAAACCAGAATTTTATTAAACCTGATGTCGAAACTTGCGTCGCACCCTGACTTGACACTAAGCACAATGTCACATGACAGCGTGCGCTGCGTCAACACAATAGAAAATCCTCCATTACATCTCTAATCTAATTGATTTTTAGGCAACACAGGATCATACTGGAAAGTGCTAGCTGATGTGATGTGAGAACCTGTGAGAAGAGAGGCAAGTGGTCTGGATTTCTGCTTTATTTCGGGAATGACAAGGCAGACAGCAGCTATCCTTTCCCACACAGTTGTTTGTGTCGACTCCAATTCATCGTCTGAGTTACATCTAACTTGACAGAAAACTGCTACGATGCACAACTCTCTAAATCTGGGCAATGGAGTTCTTTCAGAAGTCCAACTCAATTTTAAGCACTCCTAAAGGCGACTCCAGCCTTTTTTTTTTTAGCTTCCGAGCTGCAGCAGCTTGTCAGACTCGCTGAGGGAGTGTTTGGAACTGAGAGGGTGAACTGAACTCTAAACTTGGCTCACAAAAACAAAAGAGATAATTCAACAGAATACTTGCACAACCGATTATACCTGCAGTTTCTAGGGAGAAAGGAGAAAGAAGACATAAGTAGTATTTGAGATAAAAACCAGTGGAAAACAGAAAGACAGGGATTAATGCCAGATGTTAAGAGAGGACACACTGAAGAAGACAAAGGTTGGAAGAAAGTCTGCTTGCATCTATCCAAAAATACTAAATTATATTTAAATAAAGAGAAAGCCACATAGAGCAGCTGCTTTTGCTTACTAGCATTAAACTAAACACAGGAGCAAAACTACAGGATCAAGTGAAGGTGTGTAAAGGAAAACTTCTGCTAACACTGAGTTAGACCTTTGTACAGGGTTCTGCTTTGGGAGGGGGATTTGTGCATGGATGGGAATCCATCTTGGAGGCTGTGGATGGGGGGCCTTGTGTGTCTTGGTGACAATCTTACCATTCTGCAGCTTTTCTTTGCCCCCGGACAAAACTCCGCTTGGTAGCATGCCAGTAGGGGTCAGTCCCTTCAGCGTCAGCACACTCTCACTTTCCTCTCTGAAACAGACACACAGGAACGTGCACTCAGTCTCTTACGAAGCACTTCCTTTATGTTCTTTTCTTATAAAAACCCCCTCTGAAATAAGAAGGATATCTTCTGGCACTTAAACAGGCCATTGAGTTAAATAGCTTAAGGCCTACAGTAAAGATTAAGGTTAAACATTCTTACTAATAATAACAAAAATACATGTTCCAATGTAAATGTGTGTACGGTTACAGACAGCAAAAACCAAACACAAGCAGTTAACTAAATAAAAAATGCTGAATGAAATATTTAAAGTAAATCCGTGTTTCTGAATATTTAAATACAGATTGATGCATTTAATCTTATATCTTCAGTTCAGCTTTATAGAATCCGTCTTTCATTGTCTGACCAGTGCCAAGACTGGTTTTTATTGGTCAGGCAGTGAACTGGACAGCTGGAGAGCTGCATATATCGTCTGAGTGTGTTATTTGGACTATGAACAAATTCATTTTAAAAATCAACTTTTATTTGGATTAAAACGCAAGATTTTTCATAAGCAATAAGCTTGCAAGTCAGCATGCTTTGTTAGTTCATCACCACCTGCGACAGCTTATTATACAGAGTGGTTTGTTAATGGAAACATAATGGTTAGAGTATTTTAGATACCTGAGCACAGAGAATACCCTGGCCATCTTTCCAATAGCACGAATCTTGTTGCGGATGACTTCCTTACGGGCAGAAGCTGTGGCACCTGGAGGAGTCAGAGGTCAGAGAAACGGTCAAAAAATCTGGGATTCATCCGTGCTAGATAGAATCATGCGGAAACACAATCCGACGATCACCATGTCTGTGCTTTTAAACATCTAAATTCTCTTTCTAAATCACTCTAGTGTCATCACATTTAGCAAATAAAACAGTATGTTTGTTGGACTATTAGTTTTAACCAGAAGTGCAACACAATACAAACAAAATGTTATTATTAAAGTCTCAAACTCAGATTATATAAAAAAGTTTTAATCCATAAACACATCACATCTGAATACTTCCTAGCATTCAGTGCATTCATGCTGCCTATCTGTGTTATGCCAGTCATAGCGAAGGGCTGTGCTGCCTCATACAGCCTATATTCCCCAGACAGTACGCAAACCTTTTACAACGTGTTAGTGTACATCATCTATAAATGGTCTGGTCCTTGTCCAAACATGTCTGCTCAGCATGTTGGATGACTGCACGCTCTGACAATTTTCCTGTACAGTGTTTTTCTTGTAAAGACTTAACATGACTTTTCCTGGAGTGAAAAACATTTTTCCTTTTTCTTTCTTATAAAAAAAACCCCAAAACAAACAGAAAACAACTATTTTATGACTCCAGAGACTCAGCTTGGAAAACGTAAGACTATGAATGATGGAAATGAAGTAAATGTGTAGAGTAAGAATAGGTACAGGAATCTAATGACCACATATCCCATCCTCTTGTTGAATTAGCTGCTATTACTATAAAATTTGCTTCTCCACAGGAATAATGTGTAGTGGTTTATGAGAATCACTGATGCTGTTTAAACATTGTAAAAAGCAGGAAAACATTTGAAACATATTTCAATAAAGTTGGGAGAGTTTTCTAAAATGCAAAAAAAAAAAAAAAAAGAAGTCTGATACATGGCCAAAATATATTCACGAAAGTCTTTTTCCTGCAGGTTTTCAGTGATTCCCTGCTTAGACATCTGACTCAAATGAAATGAAACCAAAGACCCATGAAGTTTTGGGTTGGACACCACTGGCTTAAAAATGTTTTAACAGAGACAGAGGAAATGATTTTGTGTGTTTTCACAGACTAACTGCCTTGTTTTTAGAAAATAAAGACATATTTTGCATTGTGTTCACGCCTATAAAGGCCCATTTATGCTTCCTTACGTAAGCAAGTGGCGACATTTGCAAACGTTGCTGTCCTCATACTGCCGTAATGTTGCCATAGTTACTAACTCAGTTCATCCACTAGGAGGCAGTGCTGAGTTCAAAGTTCACTTTAGCGTTTTGGAAACTCACTGGTGGCAGTAATTCTCCTCTAAAAACAGTCCAAAAGCACATCAAGAAGTAGAGCAATAAAACTGCAGAATTTTTGCTGTTCTTCTCAACTTCTTCTGCGTCTTTTCTAGGTACTTATTTGGCGGTTTCTGTGTTATTATCTTCCTGTTCTTCTTCTTCTGTGGTTTGTTCCCTTTGCTGATTGTGCATTTGTAAAACAACTCAACACTTCCCTGCATGATTGCCAGTGGAATTGCTCCATCTTCTGTGTCAAGGGAAAGCTAGCAAAGCCCCTTGAAAATGAACTAAATTAGCCATGTAACCGACACAGGAGACAGACAAAACTGGGCCTAAACCCTTTCATTTGATGTTTTTTTAAAAAAAATTTTTTAAATCTTTTTTTGTGCTTTTATTTCCAAATCAAAATTGAAACAATAAATTCAGATTTTGTTCTTCAGGATGCTTTGTCTGTTCGTGTAACAAAGAGCTGAAAGATGGGCTTGTCCGACCACAGAACCTTCTTTCTGTCCATCAGATTAGTTGACATACAGCCCCCTTCTTTTATAATACAGTTTAAGGTTATCTTTCTGGATGTAATGGCAGACAGTGCTGAATCCAAACAGTTTCCAAGGTATTTCTCATTTGACATGGCTATACTTACCATGACAGCAATATGACTTTTTATGTGGGGCAGCCAAAAAGCTTAAAAGTTCGTGTGTTCAACAGTTAAACAATTGTGTCTGACTCCCTTAATTATTCCATTATAATGTGCACTGTAAGATGTAGCAAATTAAAGTTATTTGCAATGAAGTTTTTGCTTGTTTGGCACAACGTGGATAATTATGACCCATCATCCTTTCTTGTAAAGGATGCTCCTTTGATACCCAATCCTGACACCCTCACCTGTCACTAAAAATTTAATGATTGGAAAATCATTTTGTTTCATTTGACTCATTGTTTGTTTCACTTCCAACCTTTTCTTTTCAATGTTTAGACTTTTTTTTTTTTTAAAAATAAATCAGTTTGTAAGGGAAGACAAAGTAATTTCCTTTAAATAGTGTTGTTAAAACAAATAAATAACATACTCAATTTAAAGTTTTGTTGGATTTCCACTCTTCTGTTCATGATGTGGGGACTTTTTATCCCGAGTGACACATCTTACAATTAGATAAAGAGCAACACAAAGATCCAATAGAAGCGTTAAAAGGGCGTTAAACAGTGATGTTAGTTTACAGACTTCTGAAAGGCAGACAGCAAGCAAAAGTCTAGCAACTGCTGCACAGACCAGTATAGCTAATGTTTGTACCTTTTTTGGGGGGATATATTAGCTGTCCTTCTCAAGAAACACCCCCAGAGGAAAGGACAAGAGAAAGGATAGAGAGATCAGTGGATGGCTGCAGAATGAAAGATGATGTGGAAGAGAGAAATAAGAGGCAAGAAAGCACAACGAGTGTAAAGGAAAGTGATGACTTGAGCACAAAACTCTGGAAAACATAAAAAAATTAGAAATTAGATGAATAAATCAAGGAAGAAACAACATCATAGCATGAGACAGAGAGATAGATTTAGACAGGAGAGGAAGATGTCAAAAGAGAGATGTAGTGAGGCCAGAAACATCAATGTAACAGCAAGTGGAAACCATGGAAACAAGAGCAGGCAAAGAGCAGGGCAGCAAAAAAGATCATCAGAGATTATAAGGGCACAGGAAGGAAGATCATGAGTGAGAAAGAAAAATGATAATCACATGTCAAGAGTGAAAACAGATAAAAAATAAAGTAGAAACAGCTGCAAAACTTAAGAGTAAAATGAGCTTATGGCGAGAAACAAAGCCAGCACAAGGAATGAGAATGTGCAGAATCAGTGGCTCAACTAAAATAATAAAAGAAATGAGTTGATGAAACATGAAGAGATGTTAAAGGACTGCTAATAATTTGAGGTACAGTTGAGCTGTGCCAGTGTCCAAAACAATTGAAGTTTATCTTGTTTTGAAAGTCTACAAATATCTAATAAAACTGATTAAACCCGAAATAATCTGAAACTGAAAGCAAATACAAAAAGTATTACTAAATTGGAAATAGTTATTATTGGAAAAGATCCAATTTCAAGCTCAAGCACAGCAATGGAAATGTATATGATTTCATCTGTTTCCCCTTCAATTTGTGTTTAAATGTCAAAAAGTTTTGCAAACGTGGTTTAGATTTGCCAACATGCTGATGCCCCACCCATGTCTGAGAGAGTAGCTATGTGAAGAGAAAGAAAAGGGGTGGTGAGATCACTTCCTGTTTGGCAATCAGAGCTGGGGAAGGCAAAGGGAAACTGGTTATCTCACTGGAGATAACCCAAGATCATCAAACTTGCCCCTGGTATATGCGGATAGAAAGCATGAAAGTCGAACTAACGATGGTATTTTCAGTAACTTTGACTATTTTAAAGGTTCCAGTTTTGATACAGACAGAAATCAGCAGACTGTGTATAAATGCTGCATATTAATGTCATATTCTAAAGTGAACTGATTGTTCTGATAATTGCATGTATGAAAAAAGAAAAAACACTATTTCTGTTCCAGATGTTAAACAAGTAGAAGGAGGTCCCCCTCTAGTGGAGCCAAAACAAACTACAGGGAAAGCTGCAAACTGCATTTCTTACCATCCAGCTCTTCATCAGTTGTTAGCTCGTCATTGGAGCAAATGCTCAACACGTTCACAAGCATCTCAGTCACTGTAAAGAGAAAACAGATGTTACCACAACAGATTTATTTAAAATATACAGCTGTGTTTTGATCTTAATGTCTGTGATTTTTAAACTTGAGTGACTCAAGTTAGAAATAAAAAGTTTTTCTGATTAACTCCTCTAAATGCATCCAGGTAATCTGTAAATGACTCAGAATTGTTGGAAAAGGAGTCGCTCAAAAGGATTGGGCCAAGTGGGCCTGGTGCAGAGAGCTCGTGAGCCATAGTTATGTGTGATTAATTAACACAGATGTGTCACAGATGCACTTGTACAACGTGTACAATCTTCAGGACACAAAGACCTCTGCAATGTAGGTCTTTGCCAATCCTCTTTTTTTTCCTCACGTCCTTGTTATTACTGACTGCTCTATACCCGTCATTTACTAGTCGACATTTGAAAAAAGACCTCACAATTAGACTATTGTAAATCATTATGTATCTGCCTCAGATAAGCATCTGTAACTTTTGCACAGAGGGTTCAAAATTTCACCAGCCCTCTTCCTGACAATGACAGAGGACGCAGAGCGATTACTGCAGTGGTGGCCTCCCTTCACTGGCTGTCAGAAGAATTACAGATTCAATGCAAAGTTTGGTTCGCTCAACTTGAAGCCTCTGAGTCCTTTTCTGAATTGCTGTGAAAAATGTCTGAGTTGATATTCACTGTCTGGTATGAGCTCTGAAACACGAAGAGATGGAGCTTTCGCTGCATTCAGGTTGAGCTGAAGTGTACAAACCAGGACAAAATAATAATAATAAAAAAAAAATAAAAAAAAAGATTTGATCTTTATTAGTTAGCCAGATTAACTGCAACACATTATTTCTAAGAAATAATACGGTATGTAGCAAAAAACTAACGATTATCAGCATAAACACTTCTATTAAAGCAGAAGTTCAAGCAGCTTATTGGTCTTTGACAGGGGTGGGAAAGTCCTAGAGAGCCACAGTCCTGCTAGTTTTTAGAGGTTTTCCTGTTTCAGCACAACTGACTAAAATGAATGAGTCACAGTGAAGAACTTCATCAGCTGTTGGATCTGTTTCATGTGAATCAGGTGTTCTGGGGAAGGGAAAACATGTGAAACCTGCAGGACTACAGCTCTATAGGACTGAATTTGCAGCATCGAGGTGTATTTACATGATGCCAAAAAGAATAAAAGACATCAGCTATTATCGTCAACTGTTGCCATCGAACAATCTCGGGTGGGTTACAAGGTTGCTTCCAAGTCATTTGAAGATTATTTTCAAATGTAAAACATTAAAGACAGCTGTCAGTCTTTCCAGTAGCGGACATCCTAATAAGTTAACCCAAAGATCCGCCCATAGGAATGTTTACAGAAACAAACCGCAGAAGTCACAGTCATTAATCAGTAAAATTTAAGAGATTAAAGTCTGTGTACATTATTTCCTTTTCATTGATTGCTTGCTGCACAGTTGTTGCTTTACTGGCTCATAAATCATGTATAGTTAGTTATTACTGAATTAATTAAATATTGATAGCACAATCCACTTTTTTACACTGGCATTTGATTAAACCTGAGCTTGTCCTTTTTTTTTTTGTTATTTTACTTTTATTCAGTTTTTATTTTGTTTTAATACCAGATTTTGTTTATTGTTATTGTTCAACACTTTAGGCAGCTGCTGCTGTGATAATGTGCTATATAAATAAACTTAAACCTGAACTGCATCAAAAGTCGGTGAAACATTTCTTAAAGCTCTTTTCAATCACGAGAGAAACACTGGATTTAACTGCCTGCATATATTCTCATATTGTTAATGAGTCTAAACTCTCACCCTTCTCCCCAACAAACGGCAGGGACCAGGTGAAAACGTCCATGAAGTTGGGCAGCCAGTAAGGGTGAGGTGAGCAGTTGAACTGTCGGATGTTCATCACGTTGTTCTCGTACTTCAGCACTGCCGCTGTGGACGGACAGAAGATGAATCGCGTCAGTACACGTGATAGCTGCTGTTCAACATGCAGCTAGTCTGAGGAGATTTACCATCATTATTTCCCAATAAAAAAATATTTTTTCTTTTTTTTAAAAACACGTTTCACAAATCTGATGTAAGAACAAACAGAACAAATGAATTTGTGATCATTGTAATATGATAATTTGATCTGTGAAAGCAAGTCACATATCCACAGTCGGTAATCTATTTCTGGAAACTGAAATTACTCCCATCATAACGTTTGCAAAGATGCGCAAAATTCCACACATGGCAGCTCTAAATAATTCAAACAGACATAGACAAAGGATAATGAAGAAAAAAACATTTTAAAATGATTAAAAAATATATCAACCTTAAGGTGTTATATTCTTTACTTTTATAGTTAATGATAGATTCGGTGCAGGTGTTGCGTTGAGGTGTGATTTAACAACAACACAAGAGAGCTTCAGTTGGCTTAAAAAAAGAAAAAAAAAACTGTTATGAAATGAGCAAAATTGGCCAAAATGATCATTCACTCCAAGACAGGAGGCTGGATGCAGCTCAAGATCTTGTCAGTCAACCTTTAGTGGCAACAATAAAAAATAAAAGATGGTTGTGTAAAAAAAAAAAAACTACTTGCAGAGCTCCAAAATTACACATCTTACCTTCAATCTTTATCAATCTCTTATAATCACAGCAGGACTAATTAAAACACACAATTACAACCTGAGTTGTGAAGATTAAGGTTTGAAAACTGCACAAGATTTAGAATAAAAATCAATCCACCTTTTTTTCTCCTGTGGATAATTTCCTCTGGGTATTGATTACCGCCCCCCCCCCCCCCGTCATGTTGAAACATGCCTGTCATTTACAAGGATTGGATGCATAAATTAAATGAAAGTGCCTCATGGCTCAGCATTTAGGCTCTATGTGGCCGAGCGCTTCTCTTTCACTCAACAGAAAAGCAATTTCTGGTAAAGATGGGAGTATCGATGTGCCACAACTGCTAAAGTACTGAACACAATAACGACCTAAAGCATCTTGAGTTCCAAGCAATTCAACATGGACGCTTCACCATTAAATGCAGCGACCTACTTATAAGAAGAATGATAATACTAAATTGTAAGAAAATCTGTGTTTTTGCAAGAATTATTACAAGCGATTAGGTTTAAATGCCTAATAAATTATTATTTCCCAATAAAAAAAATCATTTTTCTTTTTTTAAAAACACGTTTCACAAATCTGATGTAAGAACAAACAGAACAAATGAATTTGTGATCATTGTAATATGATAATTTGATCTGTGAAAGCAAGTCACATATCCACAGTCGGTAATCTATTTCTGGAAACTGAAATTACTCCCATCATAACGTTTGCAAAGATGCGCAAAATTCCACACATGGCAGCTCTAAATAATTCAAACAGACATATTAATCTTGTAAGAGGACTGGCTCCTGTGGGTGTGGTTCTGCTGGTGTTTACACTGAGGGTGTGTCAAAGGGAAACAGAATGAAACCATCCCCGCTGATAAGCTTTGCTTTCAATTTAAGCCTATATGACAGCAGAGACTGCGGTGACACTCGTTCCTGATTACATTATATCATGTTAGTGCATTTTCAGCAACAAAATACAGGATGATGACCAGATGTATCACACAGAAACACCCTCCTGACCGCGACATGGCCCATGTGACCTCCTCACCCGTGATTGGGGCACAGTGTGAATGTGGGTGTACAGGCAAACATGAGAGCTGCCAAACATAAATATCCATGCTGGAAATAGACGCTTAGGCTTCGCTAACACACAAGGCCAGTCTGGGGAAAGCGGACACCGTGGCTGGATCACTATGGGGGACTTTTCTGCCCCTCTCTCAGTGACAACAAGCCATCTAACCTGGATTCCAGGCAGCTATAAGCTCAGGTGCGACACGAATTGGGTCAGACTATGTTGAGACTGGCCTCAACGTGGAATCATCCAAGTGTTGTAGCAAAATTAGTGAAAAGAAAACTGCAATGCAATAAGTTTGCAAAGTGTTGTCTTAGGTTTTGCATTCCCCTGCTGTCACCCATCCCAATCTGAAACTTGTTCTTTTAATGGGACCATCCATATACTTCCATAATTAAAGTGACGCTATCAGCAAAACCCTGCATTACTTGATATACTTCACTCAGATGGAGCTGTGGGTGTTTATCCATGTGCGTTGGCGTGCATGAAAGCAATCGCACACGTGGGCAGCCATTGCATAAATATCACACACTGCATAAACATCGTTGAGGCACTTGATTGAATGCAGCCATGGAAGCCCAGAGGGAAAAAAAAAAAAAAAAAAAGGCAGAGCGGGGGAGAAGGTCAGCTCCCCTGCTGTCGCTCCTTCAAATCAGATTCCCTTTAAAGGAACAGAGACACCCGACAACCTCCCTGGTGCAAAACAAATGCATGCACTGAGCTCTGGCTGTGAGCGGTTCAAGACCCGCTTTCATTTTAGAATATTCCACTGAACATGCAGATGACACGATTAAAGCTTTCCTCCTCTGTTAATACAACAAAATTTGCAAAGTTATTGATCAAGTGTAAGGATGCGAGGTTCTGTGAAATCCATCCTCTCGTGTGACAGCCACTAGAGGTCTCTGCTACTCTGGTGGTGGTTAACACACCAGCTCAGCCCCAACTTACTGCAACGCTAACACAGATATTGCAAGGTGACACCCGCTCATTAATTATTCATAAGGGAGGGCCTCCAGCCGGTTTCCCCGGTAACAAGGACTATTAAATCTACTTTGAGACCACGGGGAGATTCCCACTGTCTTTCCCCAACACTTAATGCTGACAGCAGAGCTGTCTCTAATGCCTCAGGTATAGAGTTCCACTTGGTTAGTATTCGAAGGCAGACGCTCCTGGTTCATTACATTCAGCTCTACTTCTAGATGAAGGCGGATGTGTGGACGGCAAGAACTGCACGCTGCCCAGGTACAATGAAGCAAATTAATGAGGACATTTACAGTGTGACTGGAAACGGTTTCATCATTTATTTCTACTGTAGTGAAACACAGTTGAGCCTTGAGGCCATGTCTCATCAAAAATGACCTGTTGAACAAAGCAAACAGGTTGATCCTGCCAAACCAAACTGTTGCAGAAGAAAGCACAGTGACCGCACAATAAGACTAATCCTAAATCAAATCCTGATTTCTACAGTCCGCAAACATGCAGGGTGACTTTAAACTGAGCATAGGACTGAGTGGGAGCATCTCTGTAATGGTCTGGTGATCTGCCCGGGGTATACTCTGGCAGCTGAGATAGGCTCCACCTCCCACCATGCTGAGTTGGATGATGGTGGCGGGATGCAATGCAGCTTGTGATTTAGTCACAAATCATTATCCATCCCGAATGAATAAGTATCTCATGTAATGAAGAACTAAAATCCTTTAAATCATTCACAGGACTTGAATCGGCAAAAGAAAAAGACGAGAAAGAGACCGTTATTATCGGTCTGTAACTGAATATATACTGTAAAACCTTTAGCTTGTCTATTTTGTTTCAAAAGAGCAAGTTTTTTTCTAATTTATTCAAGTGGTCTTTAGCTGTAGTTCTCTGGTACTTCAGAGTTTTCTTTGCAGATTTGCTGGTTTTTAACTGAAAATCAACCCCGCCCCATTAAAACAAAAGGGCTTTATGTTTGTAACTTAACACTGACCCAACAGCGGGAGCACAAAATAAAAAGTAGCAGGCTGAAATGAAGCTATCAGTACATAGATTCCATTAGAGATGGGAAAACAGAAGATGCATCTGACCCCTCAGCTGATCCATCTACTGTTTCCTGAAATGTCATTAGACGTGGTCTCCAATGGAATGCCATTGTTAAGGAACAGAAACAAGGGACAAAAAAAACAAAAAAACTGAGGTATGCCAAAAAAAAACCCACACAACTGGAGTGAAAATCAGAGGCAATCTTATGGAGTGATGAATCCTCCCCAGAGCCTGGACCTCAGCATTACTGCAGCACTGTGAGATCATCTGAAAGAAATTACGAGAAAAACCTGCCTGAGAGGGTTCTGGCTGTGTTAAGTATGACCACATTTATTCTTTTAATATCAACTTTCAAGCTTGTTAAAATTGTTCAAACTCTTCTTTTGATTTTTGCAGTTTCCTTTGTTTGCAGATGTGTTGAGAAATCCCTGCACATATAGAAACGAGGCGTGTTTTAAGACTTTCGCACAGAACTGTACTCTAATAATGTGCGCATTTCTGATTGGTATCAAACCGGCCGAGCCTGTCCTGTATTACATTATGTTGTGCATTTTTCTAGTTTGACACGACATGAGAAGTTTTGTAGCAGAACCATGTTTACAGAAAAACAAAAGGGAAGCCCAGTAATGGCCGGGATGATAACAGATGGATGAGCATCTGCCGGCAGGGATACTCGTCTCTCTGGCAGGAGCGATGAGGAGGGAGAAATGAATTCCCTGTTGTGCTGGCATCGTCACTGCTCTCGCTTCCATTTTCCAACAGCAAGAACTGGAGCCAGTCATCCCAGTCCACTTCAGCGCAGGGAGGAAATGGAGTATATTGTGATATCTGTCCAGGCTCAATCAGCTCGAGTAATCTACTCACCCTTAAAGGATCTTCCTTTTAATTCATTCAAGTTTCCCCTCCATCACTTCATCCCTGTTTCTACCTCATCACTAAACAAAACCACAAGAGAGGAACTTGAGAGGAAGCAAAACAACAATCCTCCACCCTTTAAACAGCATTAGCAGCATCACTTTCTGTCCTCTATCCAAGTGGCTATCAGGATTCATTCTTGGCTTCTTCGCTGGTCAATAATGATGCAGCACAAAATGTTCCATTAATGCAAAACCACAAACAATATCCGACACGTACAACTGCCAAGTACACCTCTATCCTCCCCCATATCTCTCGTTTCTCCCCGCTGCTGTCACATAAAACCGGGGAAGATTAAACAGTGAAAACTGCCAAATCACTGCTGCTGCGTTGGCATCCAGCTTCGCTGCCAGCTTGAGTGTCTGCCTGACTTTTTTTTTTTTTTTTTTGTTTTACTGATGGGGAGCAGGGGTCAGAGCGGTGATGGACAGCCGGTCAATGCCTGACACTTTCCTGCAACACCAACAGTTTGAAGGAGGAGAAGGTATGGGAGACATGTAGAAGCTGGACTTCAGCGATTTGTGTTCTGACTCAGCTACAAGTTGAATTTACTTCCGCCTCCTCCTCCGTGATGGGAGGTGCACTGCTTGCTACTTTTTTTTTTTCTCTTTCCACGTAGAGACACCTCATTGGCCAATCTGACCAACACCCCAGCGCAGGATTGATGGGGACTGCTGATGCCTCCTCCCTTCCTTTTAAGATTTATGTGCCCACTCGACCGGCCATCAATCACAGGGGCGTTGCTCAGTGAGCTCGGAGCTACAGCACAAAGCTAAGAGCAGTGGGATTCATTACAACAGCTTCCGTTTTACCACCGAAGCCCACCTACATGACTGATTAGAGGGTCATCAACAGACTGATAGCACTGTACCTATTAGCTGTGGCTATCCCATGAAACGGTGCAACTGTGGGGGAAGAAAAATCCATCAACCAGAGTCAAGTAAATAATTGATAAAGCGAATTGGGAGCAAAATAATTTATTGAAGCTTTAAAAGCTTGAACATAAAATCTCTGGCCAGACTTTTAGCTAGAGGGATGCTGGTTTGCACAGAAATTGCTCTCCACCTCTACAATCATATCTATATTATCGTGACAGATTTTTCCAAAAGAGTAACGATTTTAAGAGTGAATGATGAAGATAAAATGAAAAGAATAAGAACCCCTGCTAAGTAAGATGCATCTTTGTGCCTAAAGGAAGTCAGAGCCAATACAAGCACAGTCATTTTCCTCTCTCTGATGGCCAAAGGGAAGCGTTTTATCAACAGAAGGTCGGTCAACTGTGGCTAAAATGAGAGTGCAGACAAAATCATTTTAGATATCTTGACTGTTCCATATTGAGCCTGAGGGGAGCGAGTGATTTTCCAGGGTACTGGTGGCCAAACCTAAAAACAAAATGCGCCTGACCTTACTATGTCTGTTTATGTTGTGTTGTGTTGAATGGAAGCCATAGGAAGATTAGTTGGCATGGAGCAAATAGGTTCCCTAATAACAAACAACAATCTAGACAGGCGCTCTGACTTGCTGTTTCTGTCTTGTGTAGAGTCAGCTGACGGGGAAAAGGGTAAACAAATGAAAACTAAACTTGAATCAAAGACTGCATACTAGCCATAGACTGTATATAAAGAGATGGACAGAGCCTCTATGACGTCACACTTAGGTTTCTGAAGAGCTGAATTGAAGCTCGTTGGGCGGTTCCTACTGTCGCCATGTTGGCAGCGTCATGCGCGTCGTCTTGCCCGGAAAATACAAAATATGGGCAAAGAGGTGGAGCTGAGAGGGGAGTCGTGAGCGTCATGGTGGATGATTGACATTGCGCAAACTCTGAGCTTTCTGTAGCTAAGAGATAACCGAGCTAACCCCGAGATAACGGGAGCTAACCAGCTAATGGAGGTAAGCGGGCTAAAGCTAAGTCACGTTGTTAACCGGCGAAAAACCGTGGTTGTTCTACGTTCTCCTTACTTGAAGCCAGAGATGTGTACCTGTCAATCAAAAGGACACGCCCCTAAATGTGCCGAACTTCAAGATTAAATTACTTTTAAACGAGCGAGTTAGAAAAAAATTCACTCCCCCCACAGTTGTCATGAAGGTAAACCTGACCTATAAACCGAAAACTGATTTTTGAACCAAGCTGTAGACATGTTTATTTCTGCTGTGAAGTTGGCCTTTTTAACATAGGAGTCTATGGGGATTTTCTCTGTTTTGCAGCCCCTAGTGGATGAAGGGGGAACTGCAGTTTTATACACTTCCGCATAGGCTTCACTTTTACCGCCGGAGGTTGCCGCTTGATACTACCAAATAATTCAGAGGAAGAAAAAGAGAGAACGGGACAGCCCCTGCTCCTGTGTGAAGCTGCTTTACATCAGTTGCACTGCAGCATTATGGCATGTCATCACAACTGCAGAACAGCATGCCCCAGCACCATCACTCTTTCCTTCCCACTTCCATTTCCTGTGGTTTGCCCATTGCTCCCTTCACTCCAAATATGCCCCCACAGTTACAGCACATACAGCCTGTTCTGCAGGGAAAAAATGCTGACTCACAGCACAAAGGCAAGCCTGTGTTGGTGCATGGGCGCAGCAGCGCAGCAAAGGGCTCCACAAGGTGCCAAGTGAACTGGCACCAGGCCGCTTTATTCCACACCAGCTCCCTTCCTGAGCTGATCAAAATGTTAGAAAACAGTCTATGGAAGCACTTTGCATTGGAACTAATTGAAATGGTCCCCAATTGTTTTTTTTATCAGACATATTTTTCTCAAACTCCTGGTAGTTGTTATCATAACTAATCAAAAACAAAGATCACTGAAGTTTTTAAAGGAGAAATAAACTCTGATTAATACTAGCTTCACTGGAAAGAAACAACTGAAGCCATTCAATGGCACAATACCCGCAAGCCATGTCAGCTGGATGTTTCAGACAAACGAAACTATTCATCATGATCTCATTAACATCGGAGCTTTTCCCCGCAGTGATGTCAGAATGGCGTGATAAAGGCAGTTTGAGACCTCCCAAAGCTGTCCTTAAACTCTGCAGCAACCCTCCCCGAGGCGAGTCGCAGATAAAGTTCTAGTCTCGCTAAGAGCCAACGTGGACTGATGGTGACAGATTCCCTCTTCTTACCTTTGTTGTTGTAGACATCTAGATAGTTAGGTGCTGAAAAGATGGTGATAAGGGACGGGAAGCCAGTGGTCTGACTCTTTCTGTACATGCGATATCTGGTGCCAAAACAGAAGCATCAGTTAATATCAGAAAAAGTGCAGAATTCAGAAAGCAACATTTAGGTACAACCTCACGTATTGTTTTTGTGAAGGATTTCATATTTTTGCTCTGCAATCATTAAACAACCTCAAAATCTATCAGTCTTTCCAAGACATATGTTTCATCTACTAGCAGTGTATTTCAGAGTATTATCCTTCTTATTTGCTGCTAAGGCAACTTTTAGACCATAGTACAACCACAATGTGTGAGTGTGTGCAATGGGGACACCTCGGCCCACCCTCAGGGGAGTAAATCCAGGTGAAACAAGTCTGTAAAAACCGATCTGAAACTCCCATTTTCTGGGTTAAAAGTAGGCGTTTGCATGTTTTTGTCCTCATATTTGGAATAAGCTGCATTAACTTAAGTTTAGTATTTACTTGCTGGACATAAATAGAGCCCTTTAACATAATTACATGTTTGTTTGGAGGCATCTTGGGGCAACAATCCCGTCTGAGATGCGGCGAGGTGTCCCACGAGACCACGCTGTGGGAGTGCAATGGTAAACAAGTTTGTGCCTCGCCTCCCACTGCCTTGACCTTGCTCAGAGGCAAAACCAGCTTGCCACATCCAACCACCTGCCCGTTCTCAAAACGCAAACTTTCCAAAGAGCTTTTTCCTGCTGCTTTATCTGGAATCGCTGGGTAAGCTGTTGCAGTTCTGAACCAGATCTGCATGAATCATCCTTGATCTATCACATCTGGCTGACTCACACTCCACGCTGGATATTCACTTCTTGGATTAACAGACCCCTTTCTCACAGTTCGCGCTGCCTCAAACCTGCTTTCCAGACAAGCTTAAGAAACCCCCCCTGATACAAAGGACGCCTTTCATTTAATACTAGGTTCTGAATCACTGCTGTAATAGTGTGGTGGGAAAAGACTAAAACGCCACAACACTCACCCAGCATCCTGCGCTTCATGGGCCCGGATGATAGATAATAAGTTATTGTGTTGTAGAAAGTCACAGACTGCAGGGTAGCTGTTGAATAAAGAGACATTTAGTTTACTCAGACATCAAGAAAAATCCCAGTCAGCCCAAGAAGGACAATCAATAGGAAAAAAAAAAAAAAAACTAAATAAGCCAAAGGTATTATTGATTGTGCTCAAAGCAACAGTGGACAAACAACCTGAGTTCAAGCTCAATTTTCTCCATTGCAGCTTACATACAAAAAGTGCTTCATTGAAAGGTGAGCTGTAAAGAAATGTTTTCATGAGCAAAGACATCATTACTCTCTGTTTAATACAATGCTTTAGCTTTTAAACAAGGTTCGGCATTAGCCCAGTAGGTGTCATGTTTCAAGCAAGTGTTAGATTTTCTTTTTGAATGGAGCTAAAAATGTCAGGTATGACATGATTCATATCAGGCTCCTGTAAGGAAAAAAAAAAAAAAAAAAAAAGCGACCGCTGGGGAGTGTTAGAGTGTGTTTTAATGCTCACGCTGATCTATTCAGTCTGAGAGTTGCAAGACCAAAAGCTGTACTGCCAACAATCAGACTACAAGACTTCAGAGCTTTTCTGTCCCCCAGCGGAGCCTCCGCTGGAAATTTCCTTTTACTCGCAATGAAAACAGCACATGGCAAGTATCTGGAAAAGCTGAATTTCTTCAGATAAATGCCTTGATTATAACACTATCTGACTTCAAGCAGCATTATCAACATTTGCGTGAGGAGTGCTTCCACCAAAGAAAAACCCCAGTGAACGACAGGGTTTTCGAATCGTGGGATGCTTTGCAATGTAGAAAGTGAGACGCAGCTCACAGTAAATGAGCGACACAGCTACTTTAAATCAGAAACACTTGGGAGGATTTTTTTCCCTCTCAACAACAACAGTTACATTCATGTTTCTTTCTTTTTTCTTCCAGAAGTTTTTGGTTGATTTACATACCATAATAGTCGCATAAAACATAATGCTGTGCTACAGATGAAATGGGTATTTCGGAGCCTTCGGTGAGCCAGATGGTGGATGAATCAAACCAGGATGTCTCCATTATCTTGTGTAATGTCAATAGTTTCTCACTGGTTTTCTTGAGTCACTAAAAATTGTGTCCTTCTATTGTTCTGAACCGAATATCCGCCTCCTTGGGCTCATCCATCAGTGGTTCAGGTGTTATTCAGTGCGGCAACGTCGAGTTAAAAGAGTGCAAACAGAATCCATAACCACCTCCGAACGCCTAAAATCTTTCTGGTTCAATGAAAGCAATACGATGTGCTCGTTCAAAAACACAAGCTGGATCTCACACTATGTTCTGTTATCCAAGCGCAACACCCCTGCAACATCAGAGAACAACAATGATCAACACCTACACGGTGCAATCAAAACCAAACCCTACTTCTTCTGCAGCAGCATGACACATCTGCAGAACAATTCCTCCTCTGTAATCAACGCTGCGCACCGTTCAGGTTTCATAATGAGCGCGCTGAGCTGCTCTGGAGTTCTGGTCAAGTAGGACAAACAATACATTATTACATCTCTTAATCTATAGACCTTCAAGGGGCGGCTCATTAGAAAGTATTCTTGCAAAGCAGGTGAACTTTAAGTGAATGCTTTTTGTGAAAGTTGATCAGCTACTACTTGGCGAAGAGGTTAATCAACAGTCTCGACGCATGTAAATATGAGAATATGTGTGTTCTTGACTGGCAACGAACATCTGCTGGGAACCATGTGAGCGGCGGCTTTGCTGGGAGGGAATTAAAAAAAAAGAAAAAGAAAAAAAAAAGCAATCTTTTCTTTAGAGAGGACAAATATTAGAAATAAATGATTTGTTTCTCATGTTATTTCCTGCAGCAAATGCAGACATATGGTGTTATTTGAGGGACAGAAATAAATTCAGAGTTCAGATCATCTCCCATCTGTCCCAACAGGGCACAGATGTTAATGAGCTCCGTGGACGCCAGGAGTAATCTGTTCATGAGCATTGTTCCCCCGGTTTAATATTCTTGTTAAATATCAATATCTCGGATCAACAAAGGCAGTTAAAACAGCAAAAGAGAATCACTTTGAGCTGACCCATCTACACTGCTGTGTGGAGGCAACAATAAAAGCAACCATTTTTCTGAAGCATGTGTAATTTCATGCCTGAATTGCGTTTGTAAAAGTGTTACGAGCGTGCCTGCAGCGTTGAAGGAAATAAGACAGGAGCAACAAAAAGAAGCTGATGGTTTTTAGGGGAGGGGATTGTTGAGGAATGGCTTTCTCCCTCTGTCTGGCTGAAACTGTCTCATAAATCTTGAAAAGCAGTGTGAAGCCAATTAGCAGCCATCCCCTGGGCAGATGAAGCGTTGGACACTGATGAAAACAAGACTCCGGAGGAATTTTGACCAAATAGCAAAGGGGGTTAAATGGGATGAGGTTACAACAAGCATTTGACATTCAGATCAGTTATTTGAGGGGAAGAAAGACGACGTACCTAACATTTCTACCCGGTCTCAGTTCAGTTAAATCAGAACATTAGTGGCTAAAGTTTTTTTTTTTTTCCTTTAAAAACACAACCAGTTGTGGATCAAGCAAAGCGACGCCTCATTTAAACATAAAAAGATCACAAGGCGAAATATGCCCACAAAAATCCACAACAACTGAAGCGCGAGACTCCATTTCTAAGCATCAACATTAAAATCCCATTAAGGAAGTTATTATGAAACACCTGCTATTAAATAAATAAGACAACAAGATGCATATTAGAAGCCCCGGGACATTTCTGTCTACTTCTGCTAGCTTGCCTGCGGACACGCTGGGGCCAAGTAAGTGGAGTTCGTGCCGTAATAAGCAGAAGGAGAGCCTAATGCATTTAGACACAGGACTATGCCTTGAGGTAATGTGACAGTTCATTACATTTTGTGACGGTGCAAGCTACTTGCTCCAAGCGTTTCCTGTGTTTGTTCGGTTACTCAGCTCAATTGATGGTAATGCGGGCTGCATAACTACTAGCAACAGTCTAAGGAGTCTCTGAGATTCCTAACCAGCACTGGCCTCCCTCCCTCACTGCTGTAAGGACATGACAAGAAGAGAAACGGATCATTGTTTCTGCAAAACCATGACAGACATGATTATGGGAGATTATAGCAACTCCAACAACCCAACGTAAAACATAGTGCGAATCTACATATTCAGTTTATTGCTGGGATTAAAAAATGTTATTTTTCTAGCTGCTACCTGGAATCTTTGATATGAGACAACCACTGCAACCGAGAGAGAATATAAAAAAAGGTACTCACCTGTAGAAATAGGAACAGCCTCGCACTGTATTGTGTGTGAAGTGCTCTTGGCTCTTCTCATTTCCAAAGTCCTCCAGAGGGTCGGACCACAGCAGATCGCACATCGGTCCGTAAGCCGGAGGCTCTTTGAATCTGTCTAGCTGTGGAAGGAAACATGAGGACTCCTGTCAGCCTGTTGGTCTGGAAAGTTGCAAAATGAGGTCGATGTACGGCTTGAGAGAGAGTCCTTCACAGCCATGCTAACAACTGCATGGAGCATGAAGTGATTTCAGATAGTTAACACGCGAAAGATGTGACGAAGACGGCGCTTATCTTTCAGTACATGGGCAGGTGTGCTCTGGAAAGGCTTTAAAAAAAAAAACCTTCACAGTAACATAACGACTTTGCTTTCATGGACAGATAGCTCTTTCTAAAACAAAAGCTTGGATGGGTATCATGGTGGACACTCAAGTGGAGAAAACCTAATTATGCAAGCCCTTTGATTGCAGCCACAAAATCAATTTCGAATTATTGAATTAGTTTGAAAGCAGGATCCGACTCTTCCAGATTTTTTTAATCAGAGGAAGGACGGTTCCGGTGCTCACAATCCCCCAGTGTCCAAGTCCTGAGCAAGATCTGGGAGAATCACTTCATGCACATCAAGCGAGCTTGTTGCTTTCACAGCACATGTTTTTGTTTTCTTATTAACTTGACTGAAAGGAGAAAATAAATACAGCGTACAGGAAGCTCCCAGTGACCTGCTTTTAAAACAAACACACACATACAACAACGTTATGATATTAATGAGAAAAAGAAAAGTCAAATCAGTCACATACTTTCCTGATGTCGTCAAGATTTGTGATTTCTGGAGATAATCCCCCGTGTACACACAGGAACTGCTGGTTCATAAGTGCAGCCAGGGGAAGGCAGTCGAAGGCGTCCATACATGCGTCATACACCCTCTCTGAATACTTAATTCTACCTGTCATATGAAGGAAACAAGGCAGGGAGAAGAGAGCAGGCCAAGTCAAACAAAGCTGCTCTCTTATATTGGGGCAGAGTGCTACGGTCTAGGCTGGAAAGGCTTTCGCTACTGCCAAAAATCTTCCCAAACATTTTTTTAAAAACAATTTCACAGTCCCCCTCCCCACCCTCATCCTGTCTGACTCCAACACAAACAGCTCAGACATGTATAAATATCAAAAAGGTAAAATGTAGTCATCATAAAGTGAGCGTTTGAGGTGAGTGGTTGAACCGTATGTATACTAAATAAAAGGAACAACTCTCCATCCAGCATGTGCAGAGCTTCAGATGCTCAAAATCAAAAAGCTGCGACTAATCAAGGGAAAGCACAATACTTACATTCCTGCTTAAATGTGAAATACTCTGTTAAATGCCGACATTCGTGATTCCCACGCAGCAAAAACAGTGTTTTGGGGTAAAGGATCTTTAAGGCCCACAAGTACAGCACACACTGAAACACAGAAGAACAAAGACAGATGTGGGGGGGGGGGGGGGAGAGTGTTAGCATGTCGTGTCTACCGACACTGGATGCAACAAACCCATCGAGTCAGACTCACTGTGGTGAAAATCAAGTACTTCTGCATCTATTTAAACATTCACGCACTTTGGTCATGTTTTTTGAAGCTTTAAGGAGAGAAAAATGACAAACCTTCAATAGGAACATCTGACAGGCATAGCACATTCCATTATGAAAGATTTTATTCATAAAAGTGTGATGTTTAAGGTGGCAGAATATATAAATAGATATATATTATATAGATATATTCCAAATTTTGATACTTGTATTTTGGTTTCGATTAAAAATCTCTTTCTAAATAAGCCTCAGATCTGCTGTGATATTTCCTCTCCAGACTCACCAAAGTCTACAAAGACTGTCATATCATATATGCTCAAAGAAAGCTATTTAAAAAAGCCCAGCTTCTGTCAGGGGCATGCTGTGTGTCATGCTTGATTAGTACAGGGACTCACTTCAATACTGAAATACCCTCTGTCAACGTAGTCCCCCAGGAAAAGGTAGCGCGTGGATGCTGGTGATCCTCCTACTTCAAACAGCTTCATCAGGTCAAAGAACTGCCCATGGATGTCTCCACAAACTGGAATATGGAAGAAAAAAGACAACAGAACTTCAGGATAACAGCATAAGAAAACACGTTTGATCATTTTTTTTATACTTAAATGTGAGGAACTATTAGTGAGCTTCATCTGGAGTAATAAATTCTAACATACTAAACTAAAATAAGAACATGCACTTTAGATAAAATGCTGGCAGTAGCTGCAAAGGTGGCGAGATGGACCACCTTCATTATCAGCTCTGCAGCTTACTTCACATAATTATGCACGGAATATGAAAAATAAATAAATAAATAAATCAGTAACTGTAATTTGCACCCGAAAAGACAAATATAAACTAAAAATCTAACTGTGTGTACGCTTCACTTATCTTAAGTAGGCACTAAATGTCAGGGTGGTTACATTTCAAGCTTTTAATGACACAAAAAAATGAGTCAAAACTGTCGGTGTCATCGGTAAATGCACAAACTAACACTTAAGTGCACGCTCATTTATGTATGAAATATTCATCCATCATAACAAGCGGCCTGAGTGCCTGTTTCCAGGTCTTGCATTTCCACTACATCCTCTTTATGTTTCAGCTTGTGAGCGAGGCTTGATCTGAGCACGAGCGCCGTTGCCAAACACAGCAAAGTTTCACTGGCTCAGACCGCTGGAAAGCTGTCAGTTGCAGCAATTTCTAAACTCGTCCTGTTGAGTTAAGCATGATTGCAAATCGGGCGTGTCACAGCGGTTACCTAAAGATAATTACGTGTTCACCTCTTTCAGATAGAAAAGTCTGTCGCTAACAGGAACACCCCCCCCACCCCCACCCCAACACATTCAGACCTGCTCAGTTCACTTGACACGGTTTAATCTGCTGTTATATCAAGTCTGTACAGTCACTAACAGCAGGAGGAGGCGGCGGCTGGGAAACACCGCCAAGGGAGAGATGTGGTTCGACAACATCTGCGCCAGATATGAGCGACCACAAGTGATTCACCCTAGATTGGTTTCCTATCGCCCTATGAGATCCAATACTCTATTACTCCCCGGGGAGACCGGAGGAGAAAGAGCCTAAACAGATTTGCTGCAGAGCCGCCGTTGACTGACAGAGAGCATGTCAGATCATCTGATTTAAAAGTCAGTTCTGTAGATGTAATAAAGATCAGTTCAAGGGTTGGTCACAGCTGCACTAGAGAGATGATCTGTAACATTTCCTCCCACCTGACGAGTCATTAAGATAACTTCTCTTTAAATTTGAAAAAAAACAAAGATATTTCATTCAGTTTTTCCTCCATATTCATTACTCTCTGCGGTATTTCGATACCAATTAAACTGGAAATAAGGTAACAACAACAACATCTTCTGAAAACGAAGGAGAGCCGCACCATTATCAGTTAGAACAAAAACTGGTACGAAAGGAAAATGTAAATACTTGGTTAAAGCTACAACTCTTTTTTCATGGATTGTGCATGGAGTGTGCAGTATTAAATTAAAAGATTTTAGTGCTGCTGCATAACGCTGAACAACGTTTGAGGACTACAATCCTAAAACATGTTGCTTTTCAGTCTCATCAGCATGTAAGTCCACATGCCGGATGCCTCCGTGCTTCACAGCTCTGAGCAGTGGGGGTGCGGACACAGAACATCAGGATGACCTGCAGTTGGAGGGAGGTACTGGCATTTTTGGCAAAAGATCCTTTGCAACACAAAAGGCATAATAAAATCCCAGCAGATCTGTTTATTTTCTACTAGGTGGGCACGGATTCTTTGTCATGGTCTTCAGCCATTCTGGCTACTAAATGTGGTCGCTCTGCAAAAATGTTCAGGTAGGTGTAACATCTTTGTGAATGGCAGGATGCAGGTTTTCCCAGCAGAACGGTGTGATGCAAACATGACTTTACCTGCCTGTGGCTCTAGTGCTCTAGTGAAGGAAAAGCTTTAGAAAGTTTAGATCCGGTCAGTCTTTATTTCACTGTGTTGCATGTTAAAGAAATTCAAACATTCAGCAAATAAAAATAAAACCCCCCGACCGGAGGAATGGATGAAGTGGCAGAAGTACGCACCATAAAAAAAGAGGCTAATTGTTTAACATACTTAAGGAAAAGCCTGCCTGCCAAGTATCCTGAATAAAAATGCCCAAGACTGAAGACTTATAAGTAGTGACACACAGTCAAGCTCTAAACATTTTCAGCACTGCTGCTTTTCTTTTTAATGTCGGTTTATATTATACTGTAAAATTTAATTAACCTCCGGCTGCAGCTTCGCCTTACAAGTGCATTTCTCACTTCGTGTGCTTCAGAGTTCACGGCAAGTTCTACTTGAGTTGATTTGGTTTTTATTTTGTGCATTAAACCAAAGCAGTTTCCTCATTGTAAATACTGAGGTTTGCATCTACTGACACAGAGTTGATGACGGATGTGTGCAAGCTGCACCTGAAAGGAGAAATCTGGCCACAGATTGTTAAATACAGTGGAAGACACTGGTTGTAATGAAATAAATGTCACATGGAGGTGTGGACCCAAACGCAGGACTGGAGGCAGGAATGCTGAATCTAGATGTTTATTCCAGAAAACTTGACACAAGAATAAAACAAAATGAATGAGAAAACAGAACTGAAACCAAGAGCTATAAATACTGGAAAACCAAAGAAGCTACATGTGTAGTGAATGGACTAAACTTACTGAACAAGAAATCAATACAGGAAACAAGACACAAAAATGAACTAAATGGGGAACACTTCAAAATAAGACAGGAAACCAAAACTGAGAAAAACACATGACATCATGACAATAAATATATAAATCAATCAAATCTACTACTTTTTAATAGCATTGTGAAGCATTTAGACAGTTTCACATATATATAATGCCATCTAGCCCACTTTGCAATTAACTAAGCAAGTTACAGAAAGTTATCTTATTAACTAATAGAGATGATAAACAGAAAACACACAGATAGCTATCAGCATTATTCACTGAATGCCGTCACAGTGACGGCAGCGATAAGCTACGAATCCAAGCCTGATGTCTTCAAGCCTCCAGCGTGCCTCCATTCATGCATTCTACACTAAATCAGATAATTAAGTCATTAACAAAGGGGTGAATAGAACAAAATCTAATTTAAAAAAGGATACAAGCTTGTGTTTCCTGAAGCTTTATGAACTGCATCTCGGAGCAAGAAATACAATGAGAAGCTGTGAAAAAAAAAATTCTGAAGCAGAAATACCCAATTAGTGAAAGCAGGAGGACATCGTTGGAGAGCAATTATCTCAAGTCATGAGCCTCGTGAGACAGCTCTGAGAATCTGCTCTCCTTGACTGTATCGTAAACCTCCGCTTTAGCATTTGTCTTTTATTAAACCCACACTGTGGAAAAAGGAACCTGTGTGTCTGATTTCTAAAGATGTCCTTATTTTCTCCTGCAATCAGGCCAAGTTTACGCAGAGCTATTCTGCAAGTGGTTGGTTGTAAGGTTTCTGAGGAAGGATTTTTGAAGTAGAATTTAACTTGCAGCTTCTTTTGTACTTATTGTCTTGCATAAGAAACTTTTAAGAGAAGGAAACAATGTTTTTTTTTCCAATTTTTCTCTTAAAGTACAATATCTGTTTGAAAATAAATCTATTTCTGACCTCGTAAACATCGTATTTTGTTAACATTAAAGCTAAATGTACATTCTGTTATATCAAGATGCAACAGATTGAGAAGATCATTTCCAAGCCCGAGTGCTTCTTCTTCTATAACATGATATTGCTATGGTAACATCCCAATGGTGCTTAATCATTTATCAATGGCAGCTCATGTCACTGAAAAAGGAAAAAGAAAACTAACACGGACTGCCCTGATAAGGAACCTCTTATGAGTGTCACTATTGGAAACAATGCAGTGCAGTTCACACAGACAAATTAAATATGTAACCTTACGTGCAGCTAATATTTAATATCTGTCATCTTCAGCACGCAGCTACAACTCCACACAAAGTACATTAAAGAAATACAGATATCATTTAACTAAATAATCATGCAAATTTTCACATAAATGACAATGTTTCTTATAGAAAGCTCTTCATAACCCTACAAAGTGGAAATCCGTTAAAAGTTTTTTTTTCTTCCTGTGGTATCATTACCACACGTACAACTTTATAACACTGCAGAAGAACAGCAACAGCTTTTCAGCCTTTAAACTCTGTGCTTTTGACTTATTTTGATGTCAGATTGACATTTATTATGCACATCCCTGGAATGGCTGATACTGTGCAGCATCCCAAGGCTGACAAACTGCACTTCACAAGTTTGTGCTCCAGCTCAGAGCATCACGTGACCGCCGTCATGTTAGCAACTGGATATCAACGCACTGGTAGTTTGGGATGTGTGCCATGGCTGATCCAGCAAAGAAAGTTGTTATCAGAAGACGGATGGAAAAGAAGAAGAGATGTGACACAACAAGATGTAACATCACTGACTTTTGTTGGCTGAACAAGGCTAGAGAAGAAGAGACAAGATGCAAGACGGATGCTGAATCAGCCTCTGCTGAGGGAAGGACGAAGTGTGAAAGTCTGCCTAAGATCAGAAGGGATTCTTTACATAAAATCTAAAATAAAACTGTGAAATAAACCTTTAATATAGAATATCAATCATCATATAATAATAATAATAATAATAATAATAATAGTTTTTTATGAATAAAAAGCAGTTTTGTGCCATTATGCTGCATGCATTGTGTGGAACATGCCGCTATGTTGCCATCTCCGGTTATCCCCCCCATCTCTCCACTGGTAAGCAGAAAATATTTCAACCCTGTGAAAAAACTAGGTGCTGTGTGCATTTTATCAGTGAGTATTCAGAAAGAACGTTCCTCATTAGTGATGCTCTCATTAAATACATTCAACCCTAAAGCCCAAGCTGATTCAAAGCAACAGAAATTAGGAGGTAAGACTTACTTGGTGACCCTCCTGATGCCTATGATGTTTTAAATTAAATTTTAAAAACAGAAATAAAGCTCCAATCTTGAGCCCGATTTGTTGTTTAAGATCAGAAAGGGACATCTCTGGTTTACCGTATTCTATTACATAGAGGCATTCATTCAAATGTCAATTATGCTATTTAAAAAAAAACCATTTAATTTTGACAAGCAAATAAAAAATATTTGAAGTTTTTAGAAGTTTATTGATGACCACAGTATGTGTGTGTGTGTGTGTGTGTGTGTGTGTGGGAAGATTGCACCTCCTTGCAGGATGAGGAGCACAGCAGGTTGACAAGGTGATGCTGACAGTTCAATCGCTGGCTGGAAAGGCCCAGTGTGATGGCCGCTGTGAACTGCGGTCACTGAGCCTGTGCGAGCATGGATGAGGCTGGTCAGTGCAAGTCAGAGAAAAACAACGGCGCACTCCTCCAGCTCAGGGCTCTGCTTTATCACAGCAAACACACTATCCACCCATCACTCTGTTCCAGTACACCTACAGACATTGCTTTGCCTCCCTCCCTCTTGTCACACTAAACACAAAATAAAAAACCGAGGTGAGAACCAAAGCCCACATAAGAAGAGCAGGTGGGAGTACATTATCTGGAGTGAGAAACAATTCGTTCTTGCCATCTCCTGCTTGTGTGCTAAAGTGATCCCCCTGAGTAGCAGCATATCAGCGGGCAGCAGCTACTGAGTGGGTGGTGGGCATTACACAACCTGGCTACAGAACCTACACAGGCCACTCCAAAGGCCAGGCTCATTGAGTGAGTGAAATCTACGGTGATGCAGACTGTACCAGATTGTGTTTTGATTGAGACTGGGTGATAATGGTTGCCCCCCCCCCACTTAGTTTCTTTTTTTTTTTTATGAGCGTATATCTTTCAGAGCAGGCATTCATGCAAAAGCAGAGATATGATCTGGAAGAAATATCAGTCTTTTTGTCTAAAAAGCTGGTGTTAAAGTACAAAAGCAACAATAAATCTGAAAAAAAAAGTGCTTGCTTTATGGTTTGGTTTTGAAGAGATGAACTACCTTCACATGACTAGGTTGGTGCAGATGTAGTCTGGTCTCCAAAAATAAACTGCACACCAAGCCGTCACAATATTAGGAAAACTTTCGAGATGCAAAAGAATTCTTTCATATTGCACTGCGACCTGTGGCATACCAAGCACACTGCAAAAACTGCAAATCTAAGTAAGATTAAAAATCTTAAATTGAGTAAACATATGCTTTTTTTTTTTTTTTTTTTTTTTTTAATAAAGGTAAGATAATTCTTAGTTTTTATGCCAGAGAATTCCTCCTGTTTTAAGAGTATTTTTTACTTGTTTTGGGAAGTCTTAACAATCCAAATTTTCTTGTTCTGTTGGCAGATAATTTTTTATTTTTAGCAACATTTACCTTATTTTTGTATATTTTTTTGTATATTTTTTTCTTGTTTTTTAAGGCTGAGTTTTTGCAGTGCAATACTGAGAAATATGCTGCAAATTTAAGATGCATCAGCAAGGGCTGCATTCCACTTTCACAAACCATAATTTCTCTAGAACATGAACAAAAACAAAGTCTTCCTCCGAGTACAGTGCAGCTCTACTTAATACACTCGTGCTTATCCGATTTCATGCCAAAATGTAAAAGTTTTTGATTTTATGACTGTATTATGTGGGGTGCAACAATACACCCATACATCGATACAATGATCCAATAAGTGCAATCACAACTGAAAATATTGATCAAATCACATGACATACATGCAAAACAAGATACCAAGCATATATGGCTTTATTTATGCTCAATTCCAATTTTTTTTTTTATTTTTTTATTTTTTGCTGAGATCCAACATTTTTCCCATTGCTTGTTCACATTATAAATGATTAAATGCTATCAGACTCTAGCAAGAACAACTTGTGTCTTTACAGGACCTGTATGTGCAAAAGAAGACGTGGCATCACATGCAGCTCATGTTTATGCATAGCTGCTACATAAATCAGCATGTCTTCAACATTTTTGCTGTTGTTGTGCGATTGGAGCGGACCATAGTATACTTTGTTTCTATGTTGCAAACCGTCTACTCTGTCGCATAAATCTGTCTCACTTCAGATGAAACGAGACTTCACCATTTAGACTTGGGTTGTTTTAAAAACTTAGATTTATCTGATTTAGTAACAAAAAAAAAAGTGGCTTTGGTCAGATTAGAAAAGAAAAATCTAACTGTGTTTTTCAGACAGAGATAAAAATTATTTATATTGTGGCGAGTTTTTGCCTTCAGTGTGAACACAGCCTGAGGGTAATTATTTGTTAGACATTTGTGAGTGAGGACAGAATCAATTGTGTCCTTGCTCTCCTTTAATCTTATTTGTTTTAACAATTAAAATGTCTCATTTCAATTTGATAAGGACAATGCTGATAGCTGTGGTTATCAACTTTGATTGTCAGATTTTGATTTAACATGTCGGTAAATTAACTTTATGATTTGTGAATTGCAAAATTCTGGCTTTATCAAAATTATTCCTATTTTGTGTGTGGACAGAATAAGTCAGAAAACAATACATTGATGCAAGTGTTGGTTTTTTCTTTTTTAGGCTATTATGAATTGGCTTTCATTATGCTTTTTTTCCCTGTCTATAAAGCGTCTTGAGATAGCATTGCTGTGATTTGAGGATATAAATAAAGTTGAGTTGAATTGAATTGAACTGAATTGAATTAAACACATGTTGTGCTAACCAGTGGCACCAAAATAAATGGGGCCACAGATGAAGAGCATTGGCGTCTTCCCATAAGCCAAATTTGGACATGCCAATTTCTCTGTGGAACTCAAATGTCCATACAAGTGTATTTCTCATTATAAGTCTGTTGCATAAGAAGCTACTGGAGAGATTTAACAGCCCTGAAATGCTGCAGAGTGCAAACACTCTTCAAATTACGCTCATGAAACTGCCATCCTCATCAAGCTCGGTTAAGACCTTTTTAAGGTGTATACAGGAAATTCCACAACCAAGGTTTTCATGTTTTCTTCCCAAGAATGCATCACACAGAGGGGGAAAAAAAAAGTCTAATGTTACAAAATATGAACTGCTAAAGACACAAAGCAGCTTAGAGCATTTTTTAGGTTGTGCCATCTAGTGTTAGCATGAAATCTACCACAAAGATTATTTAAGGGAAACAGAGACCACGCTCATATTGGAGCTCACGCAAACGTGACTGAACGGTGTAAAAACTCGCCGTTGCCTGGTGATATGGTTATAGGAGCTTATTTGATTGGTGAGTTGAGCAAAGGCCATGGGAGCAGCTTGCATTCAGCAGCAATAGCCAGCTCCTTTTGTCACACCCCTCCCTTCACAAAAGCCCCACCTGCCATCTGGCCCAACAAGGAAGTGACTGTGCGAGTGCAGGAGGCAGAAAGAGAGATAGCTGACATGTTATGGTGCTTTGCATCCACGATAAATATTTACATACTAATTTGCTGACCATGTGACATGTTGAGAATGGGGGGGAGGGGGTTAAAACATGACAGATGAAGGGAAGAGGAAAACGTGTAAGCTTGGAAGCGTGCAAGAGAGGGAAACGCAGCAGGAGACGAACACACGCAACAGAGAAATCCTTGTTGAAAAACACTGGTGAGTGGGAGAGGGGTTGAGACAGGGGCGTTGAGTGGGAGGGAAAGAAGTGCTTCACTGCCGTACTCGTATACACAAGTGGATGAACACAAACACACACCCTGCTCCTCAGGATCGGCACTGCGCACACAGAACAGTTGCTGTCCGCTGTTTCTATGGAACACAATAAAAGGAGGAGGGTTTTAGTGGCAGATCCACCACTTGAACTCCAATAAAATCTAAAAAAAAAAAAAAAAAAAGAAAAAATCAAGGCGCGTCGGCTCTGAACGGAGCTAAGAATTCTGAAAGACACACTGACCACAAAGGGTCAGCATTACAGCAAGTTTACTCACACAAACCCGGGTTTTGATCAAGTTAAACCAGAAAATCAAATAACGTTTCAGGCGATCAGTCAGTAATCTAATCTCTCCCACACCCGACATCTCATTTTTAGCCACTGCCGTATTTCAAGTATTGAAGTTAATATCTCATGAAACAAAGTCTGTCTTAGTCTTTTTTTTTTTTTTTTTTTTTTAACTGAGCGCTGGCAGAGTGAGAGGAGAAAGTCTGGGAAAGAGTACAACTTTTCCATCTTGTGCATATGTGTTTAATTTTTACAAATAGTTCACTGCCTTACTATGTAGTGGGGGCTTCAACAGGAAGATCAATACACGTTTTAGTCTTAGTTTTACTTTTAGTCTGAATAAGACTATAAATTATACTGATTATGTTGTGAATTTTAATTTTAACTTTTATATTTATGTTGGAGAGGAGCAGCAGTCTTACTTCCTACCATTTCCTTTCCTTTAGCAACATATTTTCTTATCATAATGGTCTGAATGAATACAGGAGACCCACAGGGGTCTGAAGCAAATACAATGGCTGCCGAATGTGAACATGGGGCTCGCTGGATGATATTGTGGGAATGAGATTGTTTAAGGTATATGATGGGTTGCCATAGATCCCTTGAGTAGGTCTCTGCCTCTGATTACATCAACATCAAAGAAGCCTCATCAGAAAGTCTAATGGAGCGACAGCACACTTGACCAGTGAGAAAGACAACAATAGATGCATTGGATATGTGCATATGCATCAGCAGCCCTCCTCCAACATGTTCGCTTAAAGGCAGGCTCAACTTCAGCCAGTGAGTGCTTAACATTAGAGCTCCACCGTGAACTACATTAACAGATTTTTTTATTGTTTTATTCTTTCTGCTCCAAGGTTAGCCGACGCATTCAAAAGTGTCGTTTGGTCCAAAAAAATTTAAGTTTTCCTCGACTGATGCCTGAAGCTTACTTTTATTTGAATATAAATGTACCTGAAGCTGGGGCAGATTTTATTCTTCACAGTTCTGCTGGTTTGATCCCAAAATAACCACGGCGAGACAGAAAAAAAAAAAAAAGTTAAAAAAAAAAAAAAAAAAAAAGGAAAGCCTTTAAGGTGCAAACTTGTACAGTCTAGTCGAGCTAGATGAGTCAGAGTTCAGTTATGATGCTTATGGCTGCATGTGACATTCTGCTGCCTCTAATTTTCTCTCATTGTACATGTTGGCACAGATAAACCCACTGTATTGAACAGACTTAAGTTGCACAATGACACTTTTAAGATGAGCATTTTATAAGATTAAAGCAACAGTCTGGACATGCAACTTCTTTAAGCAACTGCAAGCTAGCATGGCGCCTGAATGGGCTGCTTTTCAGTCATTTAGCAGTCTGACAAAGGAAACAAAAATATCTGAAAGAGAGCAGCTTATAGGGAATCTGACGGTGTAGGAAATAGAGTGTCTGACAGTGGATCAAAGTCGTGACTCGATGCAATCAGTTGGTTTCTATTATAGGCAATGTATGAATTGGCTTGAATGATGTGTATGTTGATTCGTGTATGTAAAGTGCCCAGTGACAACATTGTTGTGAAGTGGCGCTATACAAATAAAGTTGAATTCAACTGAATTGAATTGTTTATCCACATTTAAGCTTTACTATCTAAATCTTACGCACATTTGAGTCTAGTTGAGCACATACACGCAGGAGTCTTTTGACTTCCCACCACATCATCTGGATGCATTCATCAATTTTGTACAATTTTATACTGAGCTTTTTGTTTTCATTTGGAAAAACGAGCTCCTCTGTGGCTGTGCTACGAATAGCTTTTGGTTCGCTTCTGCATCAGAAATCCTACTTGATGCTTTAAACTAAAAGTACTGTGAAGATTATCTACTGCAGTACTTCTTATAAGCACCTCAAATACCTCCTACTTAACACATAAAAAACACCTTAATAACATCCTGATGATGTTTTGAAATGTTTCATTTCAAAGCTAAAACCCATTAAAAGACATTTCAGCAGACGACAAAGAAAGTATCCAACTGAAATCATATGCTGTATTCAGTTTAGTTGACCTGTCACCGGGGCCTCGATGTCCAGCAGATTCTTCTCTGAACGCAGTATGGCGGCTCCCTCTCCGATAAGCCTAAGGGCCACTGACTCCTCCACACGGCCCTCCTTGGTTAGGTGAGCTTTCAGTACATCCACTTTGGGCTTCCCATCGCTGTCAAACACCTCTTTAGCTGTCAGCCGATGACTGGGAGGGAAGGGGACAGCTGCAAGGATTAAAAAACAAAACAAAAACAAATAAATAAATGATTGAGGCTGAGTTCCTTCCATGATATATTTACAGTGCTATATTTGTTATTGATAAAAGACTTATGAGGATACACAGTTAATTCCACATCATTGCGGTGAGGTTATTTCAGCTGTCTGATTAGCAGGTACTTTGTACTTTTCAGGGAATCGACTCTCTGCAGGAGACGGACTCTGTTCAGTCCCATGCTTTCAGCCCACCCTCTGAGACAATTTACCAGATCGCCGCTATGATCCACACATTTTTCAGTTTGCTTGGCAATATTCATGGCAAACGGTATGACAGTTTGATAATGAGTCAGAGAGCTGACACGTCTGTTATTTTATTATAATAAGCAGCCTTTCGTAGACTAAATAACATGTATCTGCAGGGCTTAATGTCTAACCGTCTCTGCATTTCAATGTGCCTTGTTTATGTGTGATTCTGACACGCATCTACTTAGTCACAGTCATTAAAAAAGGCTAAATTACATTTATTCCTCAAAGCTTCGGAGGAATTGAGCAAATTTAATTAACCAAACCCAAAGCAACTTGGGACATTTTTTCACAGAACATTTTGGGATCATGCATTCTGAGGTATATTGTTTGCATGAACCTTAATTTAAAATGGAATATTTTTTTTCAGACCAATGACTCTATGAGAAATACAAATACATTACTCTGCTTTGTTTTCGGTGCAAAAAGAAGAATGAACCTCAAGGCAGACTTTCAGTGAAAAAGTGCTGTAACAGAATAGCAAAACTGATGTAACCCCTCGAGCATGAGCTCTTTAAATCAAAGAGCTGTAAAGGAAATATGGACAATAAAAAGATAAGACTTAAACCCTAGCCTGGAGCCCTAAACCGCCCCCACGCACCCTTCCTCTCTCTCTCTCTCTCTCTCTCTCTCTCTCTCTCTGACCCCTTTCCTGCCATACTGTCAAATAAAAGCTACCAGAAGCTAAGAACCCTGAACAGAAATAAATCTAAATAAAATGATAGTGTGATAATAAATCTCCACTCCATAAGTCGATAACTAATACTGTGTGCTCGTGGATGTGTTAACATGGATCCCTCCTAAAGGTAACATCAGTCGTAATCAGACCAGCTCTTTCACGTGTCTGGCAGTGACAGACGATATTTGGAATCTCAGCTCACAAACAGGTGTTCATTGAAATTGCACATTTAGAGGACTTGCACAGTTGCACCCTGGATATTTTCAGCATTACTGTCTGCAACAATTTGAATCGCTTGTTCAGACTCATAATTCATTGCTGAGTCATGCATACTTTCGGCCGACAGGTTCAAAGTGGACTATGAACTTCTACTGTTTTCAAGCCGCATCAAAAACACATCATGCTTAATTAAGTCTTGCAACAATATAAGATTAATGACCTACTAAGTTATCTGGAGCATCCAGAGATCCCCATCTAACATAAAATTACCCCAGGTCGATCTTCCTTGAGCACCTGCTGCGCA
The DNA here is from genome assembly GCF_933228915.1 of Telmatherina bonti. Taxonomy (NCBI): domain Eukaryota; kingdom Metazoa; phylum Chordata; class Actinopteri; order Atheriniformes; family Telmatherinidae; genus Telmatherina; species Telmatherina bonti. The sequence continues at coordinate 25,305,908 of NC_136616.1, read as the reverse complement.
ACTCTAGCCCAGGACCGAGGCCTAAGGAGCTCTGGATGTTTGATACTTGAGTTGGCACATAAAACTTTAAAAAGACAGGCGCGACCAAGTTGCATTATACCGGAACCATCTTTATTCCTCATCCTGAGTAACTCCCCCTTCCCCCAGAACAAACAGGGACCAAGGTTCCCAAGAAGCACATTATTACATTGGACTCCACGGTGACGAACAACCACACAACACTGGCTCCCTGAGATACTAATCATGCAGTGTGAACACTCATGTGAACTGTTATGAACCTGTAGGGACTTTTTCCACCTGAGTAGAAAGTTGGGGGCTGTGCTGTAAATACGACAGCTGGGTCAAGAATCTGCTGCATGATTATGTAACAGATACACCACAGATGGTGATTAAAAAGTAGCCCCAGGCTTGTTCTGAGATAAAGAAAAATACTTTTTTTTAATCACAATTTCACTCTAATTTCCCTTAAAAAATAGAGCACAAAATAGAGCTGAAAAAATATTGTTTTCAGAACATATAAGTAACATCCAAACTGCGATGAATTGACTTGAAACAGGACAAGAAAATGTGTACATTTCAGGCAGACGTTCTGCTTTTGTGCATGTTTGGCAACTACCTGCCTACTAATGTTTCTACAGGTGGAGAAGTACACCTAAGAGCAAATATTGCCATATATCAAAATAGTTGTTTACATATTACAAGTCAAACAGTCAGTAGGGGTGGGAAAATTGAATCGAAAAATCGAAAATCTGGATTTTTTTGATTCACAATCTTAAAATCGATTTTTTCACAATTTTTTTTTTTTTCCAAATAAATAAATATCATCCATCACAAAATTTTGGTCATTTTTATTGATCTTTTTACTTGTTATCTTGGGCATCATAGCAGCAGAATGATGATATGGCTACTGTGTTGTTTTTCCCAATTGAAATCAAGAAAAATGACGAGCAAAAAAAAAAAGTTTTATACATTTTTTGCTTTTAATCTATAAAAATTAGCAATCTTCTTTTAACTGTTATAGGGCAAATAGGTGGTTGTGGGTGGGTGAAAGGGGATGTGTATGTGTGTTAGTGTTTTATCTACTTTGATGTAAATTTTTTTATAATGTAAAGCACTTTGTATTGTTTTTAAGCACGAAAAGTGCTATACAAATAAAGTTTGATTTGATCTGATTTGAAAAATTAGCAATATCGAAGAATTTTGAGAATCGCAATTTAAATCGAATCGGCACCCAAAAAATTGGAATCGAATCGGGACAAAAGCATATCGTCACAGCCCTAATAGTCAGTATAATATCAAAAATGTTTTCCTAATGACTTGCAACCCTTATACAAATGTTTTTGTTGCTGGTAACTGAAGCAAATGCCGAGTCGGAAGTAAAGAGGAGAAAGGAGGTGCACATCAAAGGAAATGTGGGCGATCTAAACTCAAGGACTCTGTGTTAGGCAAGTAAATTGTATTTATATACACTCTTCAAGTGGTTCAGACAGACAAATGTACAAAAGCCATTTTGAATACATGGGTCTAAAGCTGCTTTTTTAAGGATCCTACAGTGTCCCTATTATTACAATTTAATGATGATTTCTTTCAGTCCTTTCATTGCTTTTTATTCATTCATTCATTTTCTATGCTTTTTATTCCAAAAGCCAGAGCACCTTGAGAAAACTGTTCAGACAGACCACTGTAAGTGTCAGTGAGGGTCAGTCGGTAAGAGGCTGAAAGTGTTAGCTTTAGACCACATTGTTAGCCAATTAACTATTACTGTAATGACTTGCAAACTTTCTAATCTGTTTACATCTTCACTGGTCTTCAAACGAACCAAGCAAAGTTATTGTGCAGAATAACAACAAGTCCTTTCCAAACAATTTGTGAACATATATTATAATATTTCATGTACATTTTTAGCAGATTGGTTGACATAATCAGCATCTAAAAGCACTTCTTAATACACAAACCCTACCCACACTCACTCACGGACACCATCAGTGTGGTAGGTCGCTGGCTTGATTACAATACCCGTTGTCACATGCTTCAGTGCATTAAATGATCTGTTTTCTTTTCCCATTAATAATGCTTTGAAATGCAGAGATAAACCTCTCAGGCTAACTCATTTAATCCAAGACTTTATTAACCACAAGTCTTGTTCTGAGAAAAAAAACTAATAAAAAGTATGCAGACTCTTTTTCCAAAAACAGTTATATTCATGATATTGTTGGGTTATTACCATGTTAACATTTGGATAAATTACCTAAAAAAAATGGTCTTAAAGTTCTAAATTTACAAAGATTTGTAAAAAATTATACATAAATTTACCTTTTATGAATAAATAGTAAAGTGGTAATAGATACTGTAAAGAGAGGACAGGCTTGTTTTATTTAAAGTTCAGCTCTTCATATAATGGTTATTTGGTTTCCATCCACAATAATTACAGTCAGTTAATAAATTACGGCAACAACCGTTTTAAACATAAATTATCACAGGTGAGAAAATACAATTGAACCTAGCGAGTTGATTGGATAATATTTCTTTTCCCCTCAAACTGTTTGTTCCATTTTAGCCATGATGGATGTTGTGAATGAGACACATCTGCATGAGTAAAGCGACACTTCTTACATTTAAATAAAAAGTAAAGAACACTATTCCACAATAGCAATAAGCTACATGAACACTGTGGATGTTGGCACGCTGGCAACCTCTCAACACATCACTCTGTTTCCTACCGTCGTGACAATGGAAGCACTGTGAACTTTCCTCTGGTGGAATTTATAACAGCCCTCTTATTAACAAGAGTAACACCCACCCCTGCCAAAACATTACATGGCACATTGTAATGGTAGGTTGTGCACTGAAGCAAAAGGTGCTACTTCCATGACAAAAATGAAAAGCTCAGTGCTTAAGACAAAAAAAGAAATCTGAATGCATTTACATCTTCATCAAGGATAAAAAAAAAAAAAAAAAATCCTCAAGTATTTGTGGTTTTTACTGATTTGAACAAAGTGCATGTTGGTGTCTAATTCAACTAGTGAGCTACTAAAAACCAGTCAGACAGAATAAAACAGCTAAATGTCATCCCCAACCCTTCATTATCAGCAGTATCAGGACTTTCCCAGACACCGGTTTTCCACATAACCCTGTGCATCAATCCAGCCTTTAACGCAGAGCTTTATAGTCATGAGAACATAAACTGACCCGCGGCGGTGTGCCTGAAACTCCAGCGCTAGTCAGAAATGGTCTCCATTAGCTGGTGGCTCTTGCCTTCATTAATTTGATCATTTCTCTGTTCCTTTCTGTTATGTAACTGGGAAATTGCTCTGCAGCCTCAAATATAGCATGAGAGAAATGATAGGAGTGAGAGCAGATCAGCAAAGACAAAAAAAAAATAAAAATTTCAGAGTGTGATTAAACTTTCCATGGCGATTTGTCACAGATTAATACTGTAATTTACTCACTACAAATTAAAGCCATCCATTAGCCATTAGGTTTTAAGACCTAACAGAGCAGTAAAGCACTGAATGTCTGGAGGGCGTGTTAAACAAGCTTTAAGGTTTATTTAATAAAAGAATACCATCTTGCACTGGCCAGGTTAACAGCAGCATTTAATGATTCAAGATTCACGTTTCATATGATCACTCCAGCGTCCTCCTTTGTTCATGGGTCAAACATGCAGGACAAAGTCACAAAGCAGATCGAGTGTGAATTCTTTTAACCAAACTACACAAAGTGCAGTGCATCTGGATCTGTCGAGAGACCATGTGGAAAACGGACAGCTTAAAATGTTGAAATTGGCGTATTTCTGAGTTGATACTACCTCTCGGAGTGAGAGGAGGTGTGCAGTGACAGGCTACCAGACAGATCAGTTTAATTGGAGAACGTGACATGGAGTATGGCAGGGCTCGGCGACCCTTGGCTCCATTTAGTGAGGAACATGAAGTGCAAGGAGAAGTTTAGCCTGATCTGACAGCTCAGGTGTCTGCACATAATCCCTCATCCTGGCTTTGCCAGCTTTCTCAAAGCTGTGTGCACTGAATGTAACACTAACAAAAAGCACCACTGCACAATCACATCTGCTGATGTTAAGGAGAAACTTTTTAGGTATTGTAAGTGCATGAAAAATGCTCTTTTCACACAATATATAGTCAGGCAATCATTATTTAACAAGCAGCACAAGTGACATGACCAGACAGACAAACATGTAGCAAACACTGCCAGTGTTCGGATGGGATATTTTCTGTTTTCTGACCTTAGACTAACCTAAAGTTTTCTTTGGGGACATACATGCATTGGTACATATATTTGCTTGCAAAGAGGAGTTTATGAAAGCCTTATACACATAAATAATAATAGTAATAATAATGCAAATAGTACTCTGGTATCAGATTAGTATCAGCATAGACAGATATCCTAAGTATTGATATCTAAGTATTAGATTTGGATCGCAAGTCAAAAAATGTGGATTGGTATATCCGTAAACACTGGTAGCATATACATGTAGAGTTAAAGTGAAGGTCAGCAAACTGTGGAGATTTTCCTTGATGGAAATCTTTATTAGCTGGCTTTGGATGAATGAATAGACTAGGATGTATTTTTATAAAAAGGGAAAATTGTGTATTAGTGTTATAAACACAGAGTATATCTATAACCAGAAGCAATCAAACAAACAAATAAACGAAAAAAAAAACCAAAAAATGGAGATGGTGCAACTTTATTTTCAAAATGACTAAATTTAGCATTAAATTGAGCATTTTTTTCTGTTTTACAAATACAAAATACCGATAAGAATTTAGATAGAAATGTCGCTGACTGTGGCTCCAGACCATACAAAAAAACGTGCTGTCAACAAATATTTATTTCTAGTTGGAAAAATATATTAAACTTCTTCTGAGTCAAGCTGAAATGGAAGCTAAGTGGGAATAAAAGGTTCGGGGAAGATTATTGTTAGGGGGTTTATCAAAGGATAAACTTGCATTGGTTTGCTTTGGTTGCATTTGCACCCCAGATGAGAACAACAATGTAAATCCCAGTTGTAGAGACATCAAAATTGCATCCTAATTAATCTCTTGATTATGAGATTACGGCTCTGGATTTTCTGTTGATCCATTTTTGTAGTTTGTAGAAACTAACTTAAGATATTATTTTTAGGGCTGGGCGATATGACCAAAATCTCAGATCCCGATAGAGCTCATTTTATATCACCATAACGATATACATAACAATATAAAATTGTATGTGTAATTTTGTGTCAGTCATCAGTTATGTGTCAGATGTGCATGGCAACGGCAGCAGTGATCTCCTTCTATCTGCAGGAACTATGACCGCTTGGCGTTTCACGGGTAAATGCCTGTCGCAGCCCTTGGGTCTGGAGTTTTTTACTATGAGCGCTTTCATCACCACTTGACGCCGCTTTTGCTCGTTGACTTTATTCTTTGTTCTATTTTTTTTTTTATCATGATTCTCATGCAGGCGACAAAATTAGTTAATTCTGTCTGTTGTCAGGACTGTGAGCCAGTCTGTTGTCGGTTCCATGTCGGTCTTTAAATTGCCAAACCGAATCCATGCGACAGAAATTTCCCCCCTTTTAGGCTTAAGCTCATCAGTTTTGGTTAGCTGGTCATCTTTTATTGAATTACCCTTCTCTGAAACACGTCTGCAGTCATCTTCCTCCATGTTTGTTTATATATATTGCAGTGTGCATGCCGTAAAGCGCATCTTGACGTAAAATACTGCAATGAAGCACCTTATAGTGGCGTAAACAATAGAGCCTCATATGAAACAATAGACATTTTCTATTGTCCAAACTATGTAAATCATCATATCGCCCAGCCCTACTTGTTTTCATGTGAACATTTCACTGTTTTCAGATTTTTTCCTGTCATTGCAGATTCCAGTGTTTCATTGTGAGATGATCTAATTATAATTTCAGTACACTGTTACATTATACATAGTTCCCATCAATTTAAGAAAGCCCTTACTCTTGTATAAGAACTAGAAAAGAGCCTATTAATGGTGTTCAATTAACCAAAATATTAGGGACAAAAAAAAAAAAAAACAATGTGGGAACTTAAACTGTTACAAGAACTACTGTCTGAAAATTGATGTTTATTTCTTTGAAAAAGATCTTTGAAATTTTTTCAAAGAAAAACAACCTTGGAAAACCTCGAACAGATTTAATACAAAATTTTAGCCAAACTTTGTCTGACTGACTTGCATTGCTGATCATGCAAGTGCACCCATTCTGGCTTTTGAAAGAGAGTTCACAAAGAAACAGCTGGCGACCGGCTGAAAATACTGGTGCAAGGATCAAACGCAGTAAATTCACATAGTCATATTTAACGTTTGAAACGCTGCTTTGGATCCTTTAAAACCATCACACATCAAGTCGATGATAAGAAAAGTAACATCCGATGAAAAACTCTTCCAAATCCAGTTCCACAAACCTCCACAGTGCAATGAACAAAGTCTCTCCATTAGATGTAAATCTGATCCCAAAGAAAAGGCTGACTGTGCATGATGTAGCAGGGGCCCTCCCCAAGCACCAGCAAGACTCTGGTTGTCACTGCCCACATCAAACGCTCTGCTCCCTTCAACCAGACAGCAATTTTCCTCCCCCTCAGACACAGCATGACCAGTAGAAATCCCAGCAAGACCAACAGGCAGCTGAGGCTGAAAAAAGACTCAGAAGCCAAGTATGAGAGCAACAAAGGTCACTTTACACAAAGTATAGAATACCAGAAGTAATTTGACTGCATGGACAGATGTTATTATGCAAAGGCAGTGTGGTGTCTGATCTTAAGTGTGATACTGATCTATTACTCCGTTTCCTTAGCTATACAAAGCAGCACTCACCAACATTCGCAGTTCTGAATGAGGGTGCTGTGCTCTTTATCCTGAGGTGAGGTAAGTGGCAGCACCAGCAAGACCTCTGAGTAATGAATCAAGTGGAAACTCACTATCTGATCAAATGGTACATAAATACCAGTTGCTAGGTAAGACGCTGCAGCCTAAATTGGAAGGCATGCAGCAGCATTTGTCCGAAACAGTCAACGCACAAAGAAACATGCAAATAAGATTGTGCTTTGAAATCTGAATATCAGATTTGTCTGCAATTTACAATACACAAATAATTTCAAAATTAGCATGCGTTTTCCCTTTGTAGAAGTGTGAGCCACCTTCTGTCTCTCTCTCTGTGTGTTGCATGCACAAAGGACGGTCACCAAAAGTTGAATAGGGCACTGGGAGAGTGGAGCTCTCTCCACTGATAGCCAGAGTTTGTTAATTAAATTACATAACAGCATTGAATCAGAGTGGGATTCGAGAACTGGATTAACAGAATGCATGACCTTCTGTGGGCGGCAGGAAAGAAAAGACATACTGAACACCAGAAAGCATCCTTAGCTTCAAATGTCATGTAGCAATAGTGTAATTGCTTCATTATTGGAGCATGTGGTCCATTGGGAAGCTGATTACCTGTCGCACATTATGCAAAACACAGATTATACGGTTATTTCCTGACAACAAAGAGATGTAGCACCTGAGCCACCTCACACTTTATATTTACATGGTGCCAAGTTGTGTGTCTAAGGCTGCTTCACATATAGTACATTTCTGATCTTAAGCTGCTTACATATGTAGCCAATGTTTTTACAACTCCGTCTCCCTCCCAGACTCACCTAAAACAACCTATAACATCCAGTCACTAATTCATAACCCACTTATCCTTCAGACATGGTGCATTTCAGCACTGATTTCAACTGCAAAATAATACATGGGGCGCAGAAAAAATGGAGTATTATTAAGAGTAAAAATGCATTCAATAGCTTCTCCTCACATTCCATCTAAAAGTACTTAATGACAATCTTGCATGTTTTTTTGTAAACTTGCAGCGTGTTACTGACACTTTAAGTAAGTAAAGTGAAAATTTTAAAATGCTCCTGCATGAGAAACAGCCCACAACTTAAATGTCGTTTGGAATTTGACTCCACAATTATTGCATATCTCTAGAAAATCAATCTATACAAAACTATGCTGGATGTCTGCGCTGATTAGGTGAACCAAGCGGGGAAATAAAACATTATGTTATATAAGGTTGTATTAAGATGGGAATAAACCTATAGAATGTACAGCACACACTGTGCAATAAGGGCAAACCAGATATCCACTAAGCTTACAGGCTTTTGGACTAATGCTGGTGGGGTCAGGTAAAAGCTGGCATGAACCTCTTTACCATGTATTAGTAAGGATAGAAGTCAGCATCAAATGAAGCTCTTAGTCTGCTGATTATATCTTGGGGGTATGATGGGAATGGTAACAAAGGTGGAACGTAGAGAGCGAACAACATACACCTAGATAGAGAGAAAAGAAGCCCCTGAGTAGTGGTCTGAGTAGACTTGTCAACAGAAACCCACGAGGCTGGTCCTAAATAAACACATACATACAAAACTAATAATGTGTGCACATCCATGATCTATTACTACCTTGAATTAATCATTGGTTTCCACAACTTAATTTGCTATTTGCAATGAATAATTTAGGTTCTCAAATGACTCCTTTAAATGAATAACAAACCAGTTCAATCTCTTACTCTGCTAGCAGAAAGTGAGTCATTATGAAAAGAAAAGAAAACATTACTGTTTCATTTTACCTTTGATGTTGATTCACATTTGTTATATTTACTGAAGCTGCAATGAGGCGCTACAATGCAATTAACCAATATATTTAAAAAGTGAAGTTTAAGGTGCCTGATGAGTCACAATTTAAGACATCACTGGTGTTTATTAGTTTAATCCAAATTTTGCTAAAACAAATGTGAAAACATTGCAAGTTTCAGTCACGGCTTGCTCATGTTGACAAATTATGATGTTGTTTAAACATTTTTCAGCTTTGTGATCATACCATATAAATTTTCTCTCTATTCTTGCTCAGTTGTTGCTACAATAACTGTAACTTTTTTATGGTTACTTGGATGCCATCAGTTGACTATTTCTATATTTTAACGCGGTGTTGACCATCTCTATCAACCGCTGCAGAGACATAAACTTTGACATTGCATCAACAAACAGGAGAGATATTAGATAAAAGTGAGTAAAGGCGTTGCCAGGGAAACAGTGCTGTAGAGTCTCAGTCTTAATCTTCCATCCATCAAAATACTGGCTTAAAAATGAGTTTCCAGGAGCATGTTAAATTCTGCATGGACTAAATCAAGCGCTCATACAAATTCTTCTCTTACATGTCTAAAATTCATTCATTCATACCACCACAATGTGGCCAACATGAACAGTATGAGTGTGACGGTGCATCTGGAAGCTGTTCAATGCAAAGAAAAGATGATGTGGCTGTCTCCACAGAGGCGCTTGTCAACAACAGCAGTTCATGTACTATATAAGCTAACAATATACCTAAGACCAGCGTCCATCCTGTCATAGCTGTCAAGATTATCAAAAACCATTGAGTTCAGACAGCAGATAGCCTACAGCAGCGGTTTAGAGACCTGGAGACAGCTATGTCAGAGTGAGTGACAAGCACATGTTAATCCTGCTTTGCCCCAGCACATTTTATAAGACAAATGTAGAATATGTTTGATGAAGCAGGTGACTGAAAGGCAGTACTGCTCAGAAAGCACTCTAACTACATCTGTGAGTAATTAGTGAGGTTAGGGCTTGAGCGTGGGTGAACCTAGGGATGAATGAATGCATACATGTAAAGACTGATGGAAAGAAGTAGGTGGAGGATGATGAGGAAGGGGCGAGAGAGACATTTTCTGAGATGTCCATCTACTGTATTTCCATTGGGTGCAGGGTGAGCAATCAGTGCAGCGGCAGATCAATGGCACAATGAAAGGCTACCAGGGACCTGGATCACAGCAGGCAAATGACTACAGTTATCTGGAACTGGTCCAGGTGAAGGATAGAAGTCAGGCAGAGAGAGAGATCAATCAGTGGCATAAAAATGCAACAAAATGGATGGAAAAAAAAGCACCTGCCATTCAATCATAACCCTCTATTCTCTGACTTACAGAGATGGGATGACCCTAAAGATTTGTTGTGCTTGCATCAGATATAGTCTGAAGAGAATTGCAAGCTGTGGTCTCATGTCAGTTCACACTGCTATATTACATATTGACATTTTGAGAGAGCTATTACTTTTCTCAGCTCAAGGGGCGTTAATGAAGCTGACCTGTAAAACTCCTTATAGGTTCCGTGGGACCTGCAGTAAAACTGCACAATTCTTGACCCATTACAATTAATGCAACAATAACCAATCAAAAAGGATTAATGGTTCTACATTCAGGGTGTCTCATTTGCCCCTTCATTCAATCGCTATTGCTCTATAGATGCAGGTTTTTTTTTTGTGGTTTTTTTTACATACATACATGGTGATGGACGTAATGAGGAAGAAAGTCTTAATCAGTGTCTTTCCAAAAGGTTCCTTAAACACCCTTCTGGTGGTTGAACAATGACTCAAATGCTAAATGAATGATCACAGCTGATCAATGGTAACTTACTATGTCACTACAAGTGTGACACAAGCTTTCTAGGAGATGCAAGTCTTTCTAAAACCCCAAATATATCAAAATCAGACCAAAATAACTTCTTTTTTTATGCACTGAACCTGATTACCACAGCAGTGCTTGAGTAAAGCTATATTTCTAATGAGAGTGGAACTAGTTATGATCAGGGCACTGGCTGTTCTCCTGCAGGTAACGCTACACGCTGCTTTCACCAACCGAAAGGAAGTGAAGAAAATAACAGAACAATGTCACTGCGAGAAGCCCCACTGTCGTTCCTGCAGCGCCATTTGACCGAAAATGCCTGCGCAGATTCATCAACCGGCGCAGCTCGTCTGCTTAGAGTTTATTCAGGGCATGCAACCAGGCCTGAGAAGAAACTCTGTTTACCAAGATGACTGCGATTTGACCTTGTGGGTGTGCTGTGCCTGCAGCAGATGAGCATGGGCTGAAATTTCTGATGAGATATGAGCTCCTTACAGGAATCTTATTTAAAATAAACACGACTTTCCTTGAATTATCTGGTTCTGCATTTCAACTAAGACACCAAGAATAATGGGTGAAGTCACAGGCGTAATGGTGAATGAAGCCACATGTTACAAAAGGAATATAGATCTACTGCTTCTTTGCAAATAAACACAATCATAAATAAACACACTAATGAAAACTAATAAGACATTGTCCAGGCCAGCGTGATGGCTTGGTTTCTATGCCCACAATGACCTTATTACATTCATCTGGTATCAACCGCAACACAACCAGTCCATATTAAATACCATCTTCGTCAATGCCCTTTAAATATTCAGCATTCTGTTATCACCCAATTTAAGTGACAATTATCTCTGCCTTCAGGTTACCTTCACCTCCACCTCCAAAAAAACAAAACAACAAAACAAAAAACTCCCCAAAAAAACCAAAGAGTCCTGAGAGGTGCATGTATTTAATTTTGAGAAAAGGGAAAGAACTTAGCTTTTAGTCAGCTCGGACTTGGAATTGGTATTGACAGACACTCCAAGGCAGGGGTGTCAAACTCCATTCCTCAAGGGCCGGTATCCGGCTAGTTTTTGTTGTTTCTCTCTGCCAACGCACTTGATTCATATCAAATGGATCCAGCAGCTTCTTGTCAACCTACGTACTAATTTCAGTCAGGTGTGTTGGAGCATGGAGACAACAAAAACCTGCAGGAAACCGTCCCTCGAGGACTGGAGTTTGACATCTGTGCTCTAAAGCATCTTTGAAAGGGCAGATTTTGCAAAGAAAGAATGAAACCATGCAGGAGCATCCCTAATATTTATTTTTATTACATTTAAATGATAAGCTTGTCTTCTTTTGAAATCCCAATTTCCACTCAACCAGCAACAGACTACAACACAAAACCTCACTGACCCACAAGACAGTGTTGGCCTTCACATCCACAACAAAGAACGACTGAGCAGATATGAATGATTACATGGCATAACAAGCTTAAATATAATAAAAATGCGCATAAGATGCTGAGAGCCAACAGACCAGCATGGACATAAAGCTCAATTTAAAGCTCCGTACAGGTTTCCAGGTGTGTGGAGATGTTACAACTCTGACATTTTCTCTGAAAGCCGCTCTGACAAGCCTTGAAGAAGACATTCCCTGGTAGCTTTGCCAAGCTGAAGCCTGCCTCCCCCCCCTCTCCTCCTCCTTCTCCTCCTCCACAGTGCCGTGACACAGGATTAGCTTTCATTAGAGAAGGCGCTGTAATCAGCTTTGGAGCATAGCAGGGACGGAACAATGGAGGAAGCTGAAAGGATCTGGAAGAGAGGGTGCTATGGGTGCAGGCTCAGCTGGATGCTACTCATTCCCTGAAGTAACCTGTGGCACACATCAACCAGACAGAGCCATTCTAAATTATCTACATATAATGCTCCATAATATGAACATTGTGTAATAAATAGCTGTAATCACAAAAAAGCAAATGTAGATAAATGCAATATACTAATAACTATATACAAAGTTCATGGTTCTAATATTCAGTTCATGGATAATATTTGCTCCTAGGCATATTACTGACAGCCAACGGCACCGTTATTGTCACTAAACTTAATATAAAGTTAATCTTCTTGACAGCCATCAAAAAATTATTAACAGATCAATCTTTAAAAAAAAAAAATCAAAATTTAATCTTAGTCGTGTTTTATTTAGCCATTCTCTGATTTTTATTTTCCAAGAAAGAAGGTTTAACACTGATATACAGAAAAGCAAATCCCCCCCCCCCCACACACACACACACATCGGCATGTCACAGTATTTGAGGTAATTAATAGTGATAAGACATGTCAAATTCCCTGACTGTTTTCCACGGTTTTATAGAGCTGACTGATAATGTTTACGCCCTTTAAATAATGCCATGAAGCCGTGCCCTCATCTTCTGCTGTGGACATTATCTGCAACACGCGAGTTTTCTTTACAAGCCTAAAAAACAAACAAACTTTTTTTTTTCACACTGTCAGCTTTATGTGGTTGTCAAATGCAAAGGTTTAAAGGGAATCATATGAGAATAAATATCTATTTGAGCCCTTTCATGCATAGAACATGTCAAATGAATTAATCCGTCAATGTAAATGAAGTGACTGAACACAGACAGGCCTGTGAAATTAACAGAAAGCCACTGTGGGCATATGGTATCTGCTATTAATTAGAGATTGGATAATACATTACCTAAGGCATTATAGTAGTTCTGAGCTTGGTATTCAACATAACTATGTGTCATATCACCATAACAATTCAAATTAGTGTGCCAGGTGCGCAGTGGTTAGGTAAAAACACCACAATGGTGGATGGCAGGAGCTGAAAATATCATTTTTAAGCTTGTTGAGCTTTTTGTCTTACACTTAGGCTCAGACGTACTGCTATAAAAGCATCGCCATCAACTCCAGAAAAGCTTTTTCTTCTCTTTAGGACACATTTTGGCATTAAACATGTTGCAAGCAAGATAAGAAACCGCCACCACATAAAACTCTTTCTAGACATCCATTTTTTTTTCATTTAAAAATGGAGTTGTTTGTGTAAAAATAAGAAACAAGAAAAACTGTGTTAAAATAAAACGGTGGCGAATGAAAGTGGCTGAAAATACTGACTTACAATTAGATAAGACAGCATAACCCGAAGAACGATTTTCTCACATTTATTTGGCCCATACACATTAAAAAAAACAACTCGCTGCTGCAGTTAATAATTGTAGGTAAAACCATGGAGGAGGAACGTTTCATCAGAGCTACCCTTTATTTATTTAATAACATGATCTGCTAGATTCTTCCAAACAAGTGATCATATGTCAAATTAATCCCACACTGCTGCGCTGCCTGTCAGTTATTGTGACCGCAGCAGTTTTGACTTAAGCCGTGTTGAAAGTGATAAGTACACGCTACCAGGTCCGACCTGGTCAGATTGCTGTCACCAAACGTCACAGAAAAGCTCCAGGGTGGTCCTCACATAAGACATTCAGTTGGAAATCGCAGCATGTCTAAAACAATATTCAGCCAGCCCTTGTTAGTGAAACTTCTTGAAGCTATAGAAGGTTTGTCAAGGGGTCCTGCCTTACTGATTCCACAAGATGAATCATCTCACTTACAAATCTGTAATAACTACACAGCTCAAACAAACAGAACAGAAATAGTTTCAGGAGTCATCTGTGGATCAAACTTAATTAAACATGGTTAGCTATAAGGTCTTTGACATACTGTAATCGTGGCAGATTTCCACAGCGTTTCAAGGCTATAATTTCTGTTTTTTTCCTCAGATGGCAAACAGAAAGGTCAGACAGTCGAGGAAGACTTGTGGACATGTTTGGATTGCGTTTTGGAAAAAAATCAAGCCCTACATTTGACAGAACCACTATTGTGTGAGTCTTCCACCTCCCTCCATCATGCTGTCAACTCGTGCTTGTGATGGGAAGGACTGACGACACCAGTCTATGGAGAACATATGTCCCCACTAACCCCACTAACCCTGGACAGCCCTACTAGAGCACCGGCAGGCATTTTACAAAGCGTTCTTGTTGGTGACTTGTTCTATGAGTGTGCTGTGACACGAGGACGGGTGGCTGGACATGACACAGATCAGCAGCGAGCGGTTCAGTTGGGGCTGCAGTTGTCATCACAAAATCATAAATCTGACTTCAAAAGCTTTACTAAGCATGTGAAACTCAATACCATAATGATAACATGCCAGAAAAATAAAATATGCTTCAGTAAGCTGCCAGAATGGCAGAGAACGGCTACACAGAAATGCCTTGAAATGTTGGATGCTTTTTTAAAGTTAGCTTGGTCAGAAAATTTGGAGTATTTTGCATCTGGTTTACTTATTTAATGCTGCCACTGAATGCTTTCATCGGTTTCACTGCTGCCTACGGGAAATTGTCAAGAGTCATACATTTCCAACCCTGTTTAAATATTTCAAACCACATAATTCAGTTTGTAGATAATATTTGCTTTCAGTGTCTAGACATGCTATTTCTTCGTATCAAAACATGATAAAGAATTCATGAAACTAGGATTACACTGAGAGCGTACATTCTTCGACTCCTGAAGGTAAAGCTTTGACAGAAGCCATCCAACAAAGCATTGAAACTCTAATTACTCCCAAATGAACACAATATTATCTAATACGATACAGTATGTGATGTAAATGAATTGAAAAATGCCATTACGTTCCAAAAACTCCAACTGACTTTAGTGTTTTCTGTAGTCATTCACAGCTTGCCTCCGAGATAATATGCCTCAACAGGCGTGATCGCACCTCCCAAGGAGGGCTAGTTGGCAGCCATGATGTTGGCATTTCTAGAATGCAATTACTAGACACATACAGAGGGGCTGAAGCCGGGCTATATTTGCACCAACACTTGGTAAACGAAGCATACCAGACCTGAGGCTGACCCAAATAAAAAACACTCTGAACTGTAGATAAGACCCCTCATTATCAATTAACCCCTACTCCTCTCAGTTGGGAAGCTTACCTGTCGGACTTAAAAATGAATACGGCACTGCCAACTATCACAATGATCTGTGGACTGGGGCAAACCCTTCCAACCGTACAAGAATAGCCACATCGCATATGTGAAATGGCATTCCTGCATGCGGTGACAAAAGAACAAGGTCATACTGGAAGCTGCGAGCAAAATATTCACTTCTAAACGGATTAAAGTAAAAAATAATGCTAAATATTTGAAGCATGGTAAATATCAGGTGTAATATTCCAACAAGGATTCAAGTGTTCCATGATGGGAGGTTTCATATCTGGCAGACTGACCGTAGCTTTTCAGAGGACAGGTGGTGAGGCAATGGGATGGCGCAGCCAGGCACCTCCTCCCACCTCTTGCCAAGACAACAAGGCCCCTACGAGTTCTCCCCCCCCCTCATCCTCCACGCCCACCTCTAAAGCACATCTCCGTTTCTAGGCCATGACTGCGGGGGTGTGGTGGGTTCTCGTGCCAGCAGGGATACCTGATTGCCAAGAAAGAAAAGCAAAAACAGCACAGGGGTGGGACCGGGGAGAGGGTGGGCAGCAAAGGAATTACTGCACTACAGACCAAAGGAATTCTGAGTCAGCAAGGGATATTACTCCACACCAACTACACACACATATCTTGTCTCGCCAACCCCCCAGAGGAGCTCTAACACGAGAAACCGACAGAGCCCCTGAAGTAGCACTTATTATGCAACCTTTCTGGGCTAGAAGTGACTGTTAAGTAAATCATCCATCTCTGCTGCCAGCCTGACCTCCATATTGCAGAGAAAGCACTCTCAAAATTCACTAGTGGAGTATTATGTTGAAGGCACCATCTGTCCAGGCTGTACTAGCAGCCGTGAGATTAAAAGCAGTTAAAGCATCGCATTTGAAAGCTTTCTCTGCAGTCAGCATCCAATCACACAGGAGAACACGAGTAAGGGCCAGGGCCTTTATAAGACTCAAAGTATTGTGGGCCTGTGTGGGTCAAGCAACAGTGAGCTGCAGAGGGCGTGCCCGGATGCCTTCGGGACAAACAGCCCTGCTACAAGGGTCATGTGTTGTTGAGGACAGGTCAGTGAGTAAGTTCAGTTCACTTGACAGCTTGACTGCCTGAGGGGAGGCTTGACTCTCTTTTACTGCACTTCACTAGCTGTGCATGCAAATCTTGCAGATCAGATGCGGAAAGTCAGTTTTTCCAGATTTTTTTAAGTACATTTTTGTTCCAAAGGCATTCCAGCTGGGCTGTGTTGCCAAGAGAAGCTCCCCTGCCAATTATATGTGTCGTATAACTGCAATGCTTACATACAGAAAATGGGAAATCAAGCACTGGAAATTTTCGGAACCATTTCTGTCACGGGCAAAAAGTAAAGACAAAATACACCATGCCATATGCTGGGTCGGGTGTTTAAGCTATCCAGCTCTCACACACACTATATTTACTTTAATCAAAAGTAAACAAGTTTTTTAAAGACATCACATGCAGTGCTACAGCCCAGTACTGTGGAACTGCATAGCTCTGTACTGCATACACCATCTGTTAGGCTGAAAAGACGCCGCTGCCCTTTAACTGCTGGCTACAAAACAGACAGTCCTCAACAAATGTTTAATGCAGCTTACAACCATAGTCCTACGTCACTGCTTTCATGGAGTGTTTTAGATTAAATATAACCATGAATCTGGTCCAGTGGGGGATAAATACTAAACTGATTTTATTCTTCTAATAGCTGCTGAAGTGCTGGCTTAAAATCTCTTGGAGATACGCTATCTGCCAACCAGCTGATTTGTACCTCGATTTGGCCGTCCCCAAGGCTTGCCACATTCCTCCTGGGGGATCGGATTACGTTCTATACAAGGAGAGAGAGGCCTGAAGCATTATGGGTGTTTTTGGTCTTACAACATGGCCTGAGCAGGCAAGTGTGCAAAAGGGAATGAAAAGAAATGTTAAGAGAATACAGCACAGCAACGTAAAGGAAGGAGTACAGTCAAGGTTGAAAGCATGGCAGAGAGGACAGCAACTTCAGCTACAACTGCAGAAAGACAGAAGTATAAAATATGTTATCGGACTGCAGCTGCCGTGCACAATTCCTACAGACAGAAGTATAGCCAGTGGAAAATAAAATAATGGGCTGCGAACAGTATGCCTTACACTCTCACAGGATAAAGAAAAAGGCTGAGTGAAGACGACGTGAAGCCTCAGTAGGAAAGTTGTCAAAGACACTGTGTCCCTTAGTATACTTCAAACTGTGTGACATGGATGTAGACGTATCCAAACTTGTATTCACTGCAGTAACTGTGCACCAGTGAGCTGCTGTGTCACTCTACAACCTTGCCAGTTTGTGTGGGAGCAAGCCACTGTTAAAGGTTTGTATAATTCAGAAAAACCACAAATAAGCTGACAGAACATGACAGCTACATGTGCGTGTAGAATTGGGTTGTGGAAGCGGTATATTATATATTATATATATATATAATTATATATTATATATATATATATATATATATATATATATATATATATATATATATATATATATATATATATATATATATATATATATATATATATTATATATATATACACACATACACACACACACATATACATATATATATATATATATATATATATATATATATATATATATATATATATAGTGTTCTTTCATTTTGGCAAAAATGTAAAGTATAAACTGTAGATATTAACTTCAAAGCAATGGATCAGAATTTAATCAAGTCCTTCTTTGCCAATGCTTTGAAGTTTTATTAAATTCTGCCTTTTGCTATTTTTGCTCCGTCTTGGTGACAAACAAACCTACTATTTGCTTACTTACTAGCCTCCTACTATTTGCTGCTGCCATACAAAATAAAAACAGATGTGTATGGAAATGCATTTAATTTGCAATTGCTCTGAATAAGATCAAAGCATCTTTATTTTTCTCTAACATGCATCAACTACAGTCAGATGAGCACCTCTATGGTTGAAATCGATAAAGCAAAATTGAACTATAAACCTATTTTCTAACAAATAGGAGTCCTTGAGCTGTCACTCTACTGTCAGTGGGCCAACAGGAAGTAGGGCAACATTAAAGCTCCAATGATTGGTCACTGTAACATATGGGTTTCCTGTGATGTTTGCACAAGCACAAAATCAATTAGAGCCATGGGACACACAAACCCCTTTCCAATCTGGCGAACAGAGCCACACTGTAAGCTCAGACCGATGAGATATCAGTTTGCACCATGACTGCACACGACTCAGCATAGCCACTGCAGAGGCCAACGTCCAGAGTTACCTGCAAGCTGCAGTCTTCAGGCTGTAGTGTGAATTAAATTTAGCTTCACTGTTAAATCTTATTGAGTAAGAGCAGTGAGCTTTGCAATTAATACCAGAATATTCCCAAAGGAAACTGACTGATCCTTTCTGGATCGGCTCAGGAGGCCAATTCAATGGACAACACAACAAGACAAGGGGAACAAAAACGTGCCCCTTCTACAGCTGTAACCCCCCCCCCCTATTAAAATAGCCACAAACTGTTAATAATATATACATGGATCAGAAGCATCTTCGCTAACATCAGGAAGTGCTGTCATGTCTCATCACACAAACACCAATCTGACGAGACAACATCCTGTCAGATCAATCATAGAACGTGCTGACATCCAATGAAAGGTTTTTTTCCAACGGTAAACTAAGATAAGCCCACACTAAATTTAACTCCACATGGAATAAGAAGGTTAATTTTCAGCCAGGTGGTCTATAATTAACACATGCGAATGTGTGCAAATAAACCTTGGGGCCTTGACTCACCTCCAGCTGTATTTGTATAGCTGGAGTTCCTGTCTCGTCTACACGCTGGGTATTCTGGCAAGTGAGCTGACGACACCTGAAAGAAAAGGCTCCCAGCACCTAGATTTCACTCACCAGGATCAGCAGTGAATGAACAAAGGAAAACCTCCTGCCCGCCACATAATCTGCTTATTTACCCATCTGTTATTAAGGCTTTCCTCAATTAAGCTTGTTTTTTTTAACGCAATCTGTTTTGTTTTTTTTAACCTTTCTAATAAAAGGTTCCATGCAGAACCTGAGAACAGCCTTGGCTTTTCACAGCAGAGTGAAAATTAATCCATGCATTGTGTGTCCCCTTAAAATCCCCTTAGATCCCGACGCACTACAAGAGGAAAAATGCAAGCCCTGTTGTTTTTGTTTACAGGGTAATATTGGTATTTATCAATAACACTTGGATGATTAAAAAGGTGTTTTGTTTCTTTTCAAATTGCCTACAAAATTAGAAAACTCATTATATCAATAAAAACAGTTTAATGTAACGCTGGATAACCTTTATCTGCTGTATTGCTATGCACTGGTTATATCTCTCCATTCTCTGCACAGCCCAACATCCATTTCTCCCACTCTTACACTCTGTGTCTGTAGGCTGCAGAATCACTCAGAACTTCTACACATTGTTGCCAATTTTTTTTTTTTTTTTCATTTTAAAGAAAAAGCACCTAACATTAAACCTAAAGATACCTCAGTCTACAGTGCTTAGTCAATGGCGGGAGCACATTCTGCTCATTGCTCAGCAGGGAGCTGTGTATGAAGCCCACTGCTAACAAAATCAAAGCACAACCTTTGCCCATGCCATTTTGTTAGATGATGTTTATAGAAATCAGTGAGAATCCACAGTGACATATATGATACACTCAGTTTATGAGACATTTGGCATCACTTTATGGTACAGACTTTGTTTAAAACCCTGTTGAACACAATCTGGTTTTTTCTCTTTTGCCTCTTAATGGACACAAATAAGCACATTTTACTATAAAAATTTTGACATTTCACGTGGTAATAAATGGTAAATATCCCTAAAATAATGTTACTTTATCTTCTAAATTTAGTTAAAAGGATAAATAAAGATCTCAGATAAAAAAAAAAAAAGGCTTATCTTAACATTGGTTCTAATAGGTTGGGTCTTCACACACACAACACACACTGGAGTAAACTTTAGAAAGATTAAAGGAATTTCCCCTGGACAGCAATAAGGCAGATTCTTGCTCTAGATGACCATCCCGCTGCTGTGGTTGAGCATATAGATTCTGAAGCTCTTCAAACTGTGCATGCAAAACAGCATTACTTGATGCTAAAATCACAGGAGAAAACACCACCAACAAGCTTTCCTGATCTGGCATGATAATGGATTAAAAATGATGATTGAGTGGGTACCAAGCGCAGGCTGTACTCTGCAACTAGGTGTGAATCTGCAACTATTCCCCCAGTTGTTTTTACTTTTAACAACTCCAGAGGAAAATCAAAGCTGGACTGAAATTTGGCCAACAATAGATAATGACTGACTCAGAACAGTATTGGAGGACAAGATCTGTCTTGGTACATCTCTACTTCACCCATAAGCGTGGTGTCTGGGCACCTTACGCTTCATGTCCAGGAGGTATCACATAACTTTCAGAATAAGCTGTTTGTTCTGGAAAATTCTGCTGAAGATTAAAAAAAAAAGAAAAAGTGAGACATTTAAGAGAAAGGCAGCTGATTGGACAAAAAGTGGGTGTTTGCAGATCATTGATCATTCGTAGATGGGGCTCCCTTCTTGTCCATTACGATGACTGCTTTTGCGATGAGAATAATCCAATCTTTACAGTTATATCCATATTTTCAATAGACACACCTTTTGACTATAAATATTGCAGATGATTACATAATCTCAGTTTCAAATTCATGGGAGTTACGAATTAGATGCCTGGATATTTTCGGCAGAAAGTTTGGGTTGAATGCTGAAAATGTTTTCCATCTTGCAGACAGCTCTTTGGGGATATTTCTATGAACATAAAAGCTTCAAAGTGTGTATGGAAAACAACTGATTCAAACCACCTGATAATATAAACTGAAAGACATGAATATGTCTATTCTGACAATTTAGATTTATTAAAATACAGAATGTGCAAGCAAACAGATTAGTAGGAAAGAAAAAGCACGATAAAGACTAGCTGACAGTGGGCAGAATACATACTGGATAGTCCTTTTCCATTTGGGATCTTGTAAACCATCTCTATAATTTCTGTTATGTATCAACTAAAGCAAAAGAAAACCAACTTGGTCCATATCACCCAGCCCTCCGACAAAGTGGCATATGAGACATGTCATATTTCTCACTTTACTAATACTGGTTGAAAGTCAAAAGCCGTGAATCCTGCCCTGCATGTCAAGCTGTACTTGAAGGGCTAAAGCTGATCACTGGCCAGAAACCACTTGGGGCATCATGTCTGACTCCATGGTGCTGATGCCATGTTGGCTGAATCTGCTCCTGCTGCTTATGCTTCGGTGATCTGCCAAACCAAACTCGCGCCAAAACAAACCTGCAGTGGAATGCAGAACTGTGCCTGAAGACTACTGCGAATTCTCTATGAAATCTTGTTATGACCACTGATTGGCTTTATTGAACACGCTTAGAAAAAAAAATCTTCAGTAATGACTGGGGTGCTTTGACTGAAATGAGAAAATTAGGTCTCAGAGGCTCTCATGTCCATGATTTGTTCCGCTGTGTGCTGTGATTTAGAAGCAAATTTGCTTTTCAGGAGTTGTTCGGCATGCACGTGACAATCTCTCCTTGGCCAATGCTGATACACAGAAACACTGTTAGCTTATCATAACACGCTTCCTTACAGCCAAGATTTTTTGTGGACCTGGTATGATATAATGTAGAGAAATTGTATATTAACTGCAAGTAATAAAACAGTAAAATAAAACAGAATTGCATCAATTTGTTAAAGGAAAATGTCAAATTTGCATCAACCTCAATGTATGTGTGTAGCAATATGCATGCTGAGAGGCAATCTCAGCTTGACAGTCACCAAGATATAAAGTGCACTTTCAATGTTATTCCTTCTTACAAATGCAGTGAGCTGATGAGCTGACGGAAGAGTTACAGCATCTTTTCCTGTGTGGTGGCTTTTCTCTGCTTACTAATCTACCACTTATAGGCAAGCCGCAAACAGCCTTACTCATTTTGTCCATATTTAAATACAAACAAGCACCCTGCACCACACAGGAGTGTGTCTGTGTTTGCATCTGTCATACAACAGCATGCAGAGGCTTGCCCCAATACAAAGTCTAAGATTAAGAACACAGGGATGTTCTTACCACAAGGGAGCTCCTATTCTGTCTGTGTGGAAGGAAAATCGAGGCCAAGACGTTCTATGTTGTCATTGGGTATCTTTCCAAGAAACAAACGTTTCTGCTGAGATTTCTTCAAAAGCAACATTTATTCATTCTGTTGAGCTAATTATAAACTTAAGGTTTTAAACTTACATTGCCTGTGTTTAATGCATTGATTAACAGCATTAATCTGCTAATAAAAATGGTAATCTTTCTGGAGACATTTACAGGGTATTCCCTGCCTCTCACCTAATGATCGCTGGGATTGGCGCCGGCTTCCCTGCAACCCTTAACTGAACTAAGAAAATGACTGACTGACAATCTTCCTTCCCTCATCTAAGTACACAGTGCGCATAAATAAGACAAGCAAAACACCCTTAACTCGACATTTTAGAAAGATTTCACTGTATAAACTTTGTGAAACGCTTCCAAAAGGTCACAAAGCATTTCCAACTTGTACGTTGCAGAGTCACTCACGTTAAATTTATGCACTGATTTATGACCTGACTGTCTTGTGAAAATGCTCAATTTAATGAAATATTATAACAATCTGCCCAAAACTATGCTTCGTTGTTTGTTACCTCCTCTTAACCCCTTTTATTTACCCACTTCCACACACAACCTGCTTTAACAAATGTTGAATTTTTATATTACTTCTGCTGTTACTTCCACAGTTATTTATACATCATTAACACTGTCAAGACTGTGAGGTGCATTTGAATAACTTCATTAAAAAAAAGTTTACTTTTTTATTCCTTTGGAGAAATCTGACACTCATAAGTGGATCCAATCAACACTGAAAGTAAAAACCATCAATAAGGACTGTAAGGCAGGCAGTACAAAAGAAAAAAGCAAGACGCACTCATGTGAGTCACCCATCATACAATAACTTGACTAAATTGAGTCTATGTTAAGCCAATCGCTGACAAATCATTTGCTCCTAAATTGTGCTGAACAGCACTTAGCTGCAATCCCAGATGACAGATGCTTTCCAAACTCTTCCAAATATGTCCTTTCCTGGTTAACTAAAACAAACCCATGTTGCTGTTTGTGGGTTTGCATCTGCGCATAAGTGTGCAGACATGGCGTCAATCTGAATATGGCCACAAATAAGGTGTCTCTGCTAGTGGCCTATAATTCTAGCAACCCCACTGCTCCCATTTGACTAGGTTATCCTCACCTCCCCCACATTCAGAGCACTGGATGTCCAACATATATGTACATGTGTTGTAGACAGTATATTGATTAATTTGTTACTGTGCTGCAACCAAAACCAGAGAGCTATCTGATGACACACAACTCCAGCCTCTGTTCTAAATGGTTTCTGTTGCCACTGTAGCTCTCTGCAGCATTATGTGTTGGTGTCTGCCAGCCATTACATGAGAAATGTTCCGTTTCTTTACACAAAGGCTGATTTTTACAAAATACAAGAAGACAACATCATATTCTATGGTTGTAGAATGGCTCCTGTGGGTAGACACAATACAGACTGGAATTTTTTTGTTTGATGCTGAGCAAAAATGGAAAATGTGGACTATGTGGAGCTCGTAAGACACCTAATGAATAGCTACAATAGAACAAAGTAAATATAAAACAGCTTCCATCAACATGGAAGCTACAAAAATGATGTTTGCAAATGTGTACTGGTTTGAATGAATCAACATGGCTAAGAAATAATCATTAATGCCAAGGCAGGTAAGCAGTTTTTCTCTGCCTTTTTTCTTGATCAAGACCCGACATCCATTTGTTCACATGAATTAGCAAGAGCAGCAGCTAATGCATGGAGTTAGATTACAACCTCTAAACAGAGCTGCCTTTATCCCCCTATATGGAGCTTAATCTGTTCAAATCCACTGCTTTGCGGTGCCCTAAATCCACAACAGAGCCTAATTCCTCTTTAATCTAATGAGCAGTAAAGGTGCACTTACATGGGCTCAAACCACCGCATACGGCCTATCGGAGGAACACATCATTACAGAGATTGCTCAGGTATTCCCTCCTCTGACATGATGCAATACAGTGTTAGTATAAACCACCAAAAGATTAAGTGACAAGTAGATACATGGCAGGCTTGTTTGCTTGTCCTCTTTTCACTTTTAGCTCCTGCTGTCCAGGTTCAGAGGTGCAAGTGGACAGCTGACAAACAGAAATGCGCTCCCACCAGCAGCCAGGATCCTTCCTCTGATGAGGACATATAGCAGGCATCCTCAATCCTGGTCCTTAATGGTCGGTGTCCTGCAGGCTTTCCAAATGTCCCTGCCGCAATAAACCTGATTCAAATCAGTGTATATTTAGCAGAAATGCGCAGAGCTGCTTGAGTCCGAGTGAGGTGTATTCAAGAAGGGACACTTGAAAAACCTGCAGGACACCGGCCCTTGAGGACCAGGATTGGGGATCCCTAACATACAAGGAGGTTTCATCCCAAATGACTTTCACTAATTCAGATCATTTAAAACTAAACAAAACAACAACAAAAATGTTATTGGCACATGTTGCACAGGTCTGCAAGCGATGAGGAGGGATTTAGATAAAGGAGAATGACAGCACAATTAATATTTGTTATCTTGTGGATTTTTCCTGCAAACAATTAACCTTAAATGGATATGGTATTGACAACCTGTCACTGAAATGTTCACTTTATTGCATCCGATCATTTTTCCGCCCAACCACAGACTCCGACTCTTTTCTTGTATGAAAGAGGTGCAACAAGTTAATTGTCACAAAAGAAAAAAAAATTGAATTAGCCAAAACGAAATCAGTGTCTGATGTTTTAAAGTAAACTAACTATCAAAACTGTTAATTAAATGCTTTTTGTCTCATTGTTTTTACAATTAGGTTTTAAATAACGGTCCGATTAACCAGTAACAATGCGGCTGCACTTCTTTTTCCACTTGTTTCTTTCTCCAATAATATATACAATTTGTCAGGTTATTCTTGAACACATTGATTGTAATCATTAGCAGAAAAACAACAGCATAACGAAGTGAATGCATAAAATGCTGTTTTTGAATATACAATTACCACAAGAATACCGTTCATTTGTGATGCACTTCGGATTTCAAGATCTCAAAATCCTAAACAATCATTAAACAAAAAACATAAAAGCAATCATAAAAAAAAAACAAAAGCAGAAAAAGTGCTAAACAAAAAGGTTGTAAAGTCTTTTTTTAAAAAAAAATGGCATATTAAACGGCAATGTACTGTGCCACTTACTGCTTCTGTCCCACAGAGCAGCAGACATGTGTCATTACTGCTTCCTAATTAAAACTGTATGTTCAGCAAAAGAGGAAATTGGGAGCCAAAAATAAATAAAGGATTCTTAGTTTGATCTGTACAGGTTTAGCAACACAAATTTCACTCAAATTAAGCAGATAATTTCCGCTGAAAATCTGAACTTAAATTACAGAAGGCTGGCACAGGATTGAAATGATAAATATCCTCAGCAGTTATGATGAGTCATCCAACTTTACCACAGCAATAGTATCCCTACACAAACAAACCAAATAACAAGGTTTATGAATGCTAATGAGAAAAGCTTACTCAGAATTAAAACACCTCAAGGAAACTTTCCCATAACCTTTACTTTTGGAGCCCTCCAATGCACCATTTGCAGCTGATGAGAGAAAATGATGGCACACAAGCCTGTAAATGAACAAAGAGCTGATCTGTGTGCAGGTGATCACATGTAAGGAGAGGTTCAAGTATGTGGCATTACTTAATGTCCTGTTCTATAAATGACTCGGCCATCCAGCTGGGATCAGTGGCTGGCATTGCGCTGCTGTCACCACTGCGATCTCTCCAACCCACGCATGTCTGAGCATGGGGGCCTCTTCTCAAAAGTCAAATGTCAGATGTTATCCATCCCCACTCACAGAAAAGGACCCGGTGCACCATCGGGGGCGCGGAGGCCCTGCTTCTCAGTTGGTGACGGAAAAACGCCATTACTGAGCTCTGAGAGCTGCGGCTGTCATGACTTCACCATGACAACCATATTAACAGGTATTTATCCTCTATGGTAGTACATGTACAAACGATGATATAACTACATAATAACATTTTGTTTCCACATTTAATCTTTGCAAAATGTCAGACATCTGCAGTATCTACTGCAAAGTTGCAAAGAATGATGAACAATGAATAGACTGTGCTAATAAAACAAAAAAATATTGCAAGAATTCAACAAGCACCACAATAAAAGACAAATTAATAGTAATTCCAACCTGTCTAATATGACAGATCCTCCGCTATTAATCTAAATATTTCAGAACATTGTTAAGTCAAGTGACATGAATAAAATATGTCACTTGCTGTTTTTTTTCTGTAAAAATAAAAGAAATGAATTGATTGTAGAAATATTAAGTTATCATCATCATTATTATTATTGTCCTCATTATTATTAATATCATTATTGGCCTTATGGCGGATCAGTTCAGAAAAAAACACTACAAAATCAGGGTTATCATGAATTACAAAATGCTTGATCAGATAAGCTTTTAAAAACATCACACAAAGCAGCTGCAACAGTCAACTGGTGAATATTAATTTAATACAATAACATTACCAACTCAGATCAAAGAGGGTTCATTTAACTGAAATGCTACAATTTTTTGCATTCAGATGAGGATACAACCACAAAGGAAATTTTGCAACTTCACTTGCCGCAGCAGATTAAAGTCTTATGAGTAATTGCTATGCAGCAGCGGCTTTCAGGAGCATTATGATAATGCCTTTCGAAAACAGGTGGATGCGAAGCACTTTTCAGAAGTTACGACAGACGCCTTGTAGCATGGCAAAGTAGGCAGCTGAAAACAAATGTCCTCTCACCTATACCCTGCAGATATTTTGGAGATGTGTTTTGTACACAGCCAACGACTGTGTTGTCATAATATTGATGCATTACCAAAACAGTGACTTCTCGAAACTCAGTGAATGAAATATGAGTCAAATTACTTCCACGATTTCAACATGAGGTTTAAAACAAAGTGGGCTCTTATACCGCCTAACAGCCCCTCTAATGTCTAATCAATACATTTCAAAATGATTAGGATATTGCAAACCTGTGTTGGCTTGAGAAGCAAGGTGTTAAAAAAAAGAAAAGCACTATTGAGATGTTGACTCCAGTAGCATCTTATTTGACACGAGAAAAGGGGGCTTGAAATTGGGACCAGCCATGTCAACCTAGTGATATGTTAAAATCTCTTTTGAGCCCAACCCTGTCATATTCATTTTTCATTAGCTTTCAAGTTGGTGGAGACTGTAGGGGTATGATCTCCTGAAATATTCATCACAAAAAGCACCCAAGACATGCTGTGACTCTCTTAACACTCACCCCCATTTTCCAGCTAAGTGTAGCCATAACACAACTGGTTTCCTTTGTAATTCAAGAGAGCAAATAGTTGCAGATGTTGTGTTAAACACTTTACCAAATCCAATGGCACAAGCTAAGACAGCAATATATCTGCGATGGAGCAATGTGAGCAAGAGCTTGGGGTTTGTTGTAAAGAATAAATTACTTCAGTCATGGTCTACTGGAGGACTGGATCACTGCCTTTCGTCATTTCTTTACAAAACCTTTCCTTAAAAGAAATAATCACTTTAATCGACGGCCTTCATAACATCATTCAGTCAATCCCTGAAGCGCTTTTGTGCACTGTGATCCCTGCTAATGCCTCTTGTGATGTACAGTGCTGGATCAAACACAAAAAAGCACGAGTCTCTGCATCTGTCTCCCAGTGACACATTACTTGCTCATATCCTTAAACAGAAATAGGCTTTAACACTGCCTTTTAAGCGGATGTTTGTTAAAATGAAACAGAGCAGGCTACATTGCTCCCATTCTGGGGTAGGTCGACTCGATTATGATCTTTATTGCATTTTTATGGTAGACTGCAAAGGTGGAATGTCAGACCTGTAAACACAGAAGGCAGGAAGAACCACCCCATGTGGCATGTGCACTGAAAGCACACAAAGAACACCCCAGTTGTGAGATTACAAACAATACGACATCGAGTTGTGTTGTGCAATGGTTAAAGGGGAGGGGGGGAAAAGGTAAAAGTATGTTTGGTGGTGCATGCACAATGAGGGAAAATCGCCTTTGCTGTTGCTTGCAAGGATTGTGCAATATCTGCATGCATACTGTAAAGCTGTGCATGCAGATACGTGAATTAAAATGACCATCCACCACACTGCTGGACAAGCTGCTACATCATGCCTCACATGCAGACAGTGAGAGATTTCTTGCTAAATTCTTGCTCTTGGGTCTACAAGCTGGAGTTACCCTCACTTCCTAGTTTACAGCTGCTGTCATAGCTCGGCTAACACCCTTCTTCCTCCATCAGCCACCAAACAATTTTCGACTACATTTGCTGCTGCTGCTGCCGCTGCGGCGACTGTGAATTCTTCAGGTCTGCTCGTGGTGGTCAGACACAAAGCTGTGCTGGCGTTTCATGAAAATTCACACTTACATTTCACCACCCTGTCCGTCGTAGATAACTTCGGCTCATCATTCGGCTTGTTTTCGGACATTTCCAGTGTGATATAAAATTAAGATATAGCAGAAATGTGAGTCAAAACGGTCCCTGCGTTGCTCTTGCTGAACAACTCTTTAAGTCTATCCAAGAAAAGAGACCGCAGTGATCTCACTCGGTCCTATCAGCGGCCAAAAATACTTGCAACAGGGTTACAATTTCACTGCTGGAGCTGGAGGAGCTGCTCTGTCTGATTTACTGTTACTCTGTATCAAGTTGTCTGAACGCAGTCTACATTCAAACCTGCTGGCTCTTAAGACCCGCCCTTAAGTGACACCGGCTTTTCCTATTGGTGGAGAACGTCATTGGCCTTCATGTCTGTACATTCACTTTTCCCAAAGCGCTGCCTTCAATGTCTATCTAGTGTTAATAACCCGTAATAAACTCATAAAAAAATCTGTAGTAACGAGTGCTTTATACAAAACTGTCAAATAAACAAGCCTATATATGTGTTATTGAAGGTTTGCTGGTAAGTGTAGCTGAAAAGTGATCATTGTGTCGCCTGTGAAGTACCAAATAGAAGCAAAGATAAATATTAAAACATGAAGTAGTGCAAAAGCATTGAGGTATATCTTACTAATTTAAGCTTGTGAGCAAAATCCAAAGTAATATGAATTGCCCCGTATTATTTTTCTGCTTTTTTCCTTTTTGTTAAGCCACATATTAAATCATATGTACAATGTTATCTCTAAGTACTTTTAAAGATACATTGATGAGGCTGTTATCACTGACATGAATAATTCAGGCATAAAAATAACTAATTCAAGGGGTTTTACTAGTTTTGTGTGTGCACATAACAAATACGCAAAGTACCAAATAACAAATGGTATCTTTAATCATTTAGCTGCCAAAAATCCACAAACTTACACAGGTTGACAGACATAACAGTCAAGTGGTGAACAAAAGAAAAAGGTGTGAGATCTAAAAACAAACATCCACAGCAGACTATAACTTCTTCAAAAACTGGAAAACAATTTAACAAAGACACATGACCTGAGAGATGCTAAAGGCTCTTCAGTGGAGCCATTTACAGTCCACTGAACCATCGCCTTGAGAAGAGAAACAGTGAGGAAAGCCTGAGGTGTGCCAGCTGAAACAAAGGCTGAGCTGAAAATACATGTCAGCAGGTCTAATGGAGAGATACAACCTCTTCTGAGTTGGACAATAACGTTATTGGAATAGTGTGAGAGCATTTTGATGGAAAACTCCTATATCCAAAGAAAAACTTTGGAAAGAAACCTGGAGAACTTCAAATAAAACTACAAGGGTTCTGAATACATTGAAGAATAAATACACCAAGCTCATTAGAACTACATCAACTATGTTTTTGTTTTGAACAATGTATCTTCATTGATGTTTACATGTCCTCCTGATACCAGTTCATTTTTGTTCACTGTGCAGGACACGAGTCTGACAACTTTAGTCAATTTAGCCAAGCATTGTTTATCAAATGTCTTATCTGAACAAACTTGTTTGCTTTCCTTGTCATCCTCAACTTGCTTTATTATCTTGTTCAAGTTTTCTTTATGAAATCTCCAGTGCAGGGATCACAAACAAGAGACACAGAGGACCAGTCTCCTGCTGGTTCTAGACGTTTCTCTGCTGCAACACACCTGACTCATATTAAATGTTTCCGCATCAGCTTGATGTTAAGTTATGCTAAAACATCTTTACAACTCTTTCATTTGAGTCAAGTGTGTTGCAGCAGGGAAATGTATTAAACATCAGGACACTGGCTCTGATGGTTCGCAGTTTATCCCTGGTCTAATGTTATAACTCCTTTAAAGAGGCACTGCGCTAGTTTTCACTTTTCACTTGCTCAAAGATCATTTTGCGCCCATACTGCAAAGAAACAGTGAGGAACTCCCTCATTCAGTCGTTTCCCTTTAATCAAGCTCACCTGGGAAACCAAATATAAAAATCTTTCAGTGGATTAAACCAACAAGAAGCAACACAAGCTAAATCTTTCACAGGAAAACCTAAACATTTTCTGCAAACAGAATCAGACTCACTTAGAGCAAACAACTTCAAGAAATTGTGACAGTAGTTAAGGTCCGACACAAATGTGCTGATTTCAGACTTCAGACGACTTTATGAACGCCCTTCGGAGGTTCCCCCAGGTAAAAGTTCCATCACACACACTGTTTTACCATCATGAATAGGGAGTGTGGAAAAGAATTACATTATAAATAAATGGTAATAACATAATGATAATGAAATAAAAACGATATATATACAAATAGATGTAAATAGAACCAAAATAAAATGGAGCCACATAAGTAATAAACAAGTGTATGGATACATTGATATATATAAAAACCCATATACCAACATTCCTTCCTCACCTCTGACGAGGAATTAAAGAGTTTGATGGCATATGGGACAAAGACGATCCTCAGTCTGCTGGTCCTGCAGTTTGCAAGAAGTAGCCTGTTGCTGAACAGGCGTCTCTGGCTGCTGCTGACAGCGTCCCAAGGGTGGCTGATATTGTTCATTGTGCCGAGCATTTTACTTAGTTCTCCTTTACGCCACTGGCAGAGGGTCCAACTTCATGCCAACCACCGAGCCGGCCCAACTGATACCCCCTCACCATACAAAATTATTTCAACAGAGATAAGCATTTGGATGTCTTATCTACATGTAAATGTATAAAAACTTTCTTTTAAAAAATCCACATGGAAATGGACTCAGCTGTGTATAATAGCATCACATTAGTGCATTGTGAACCAAGTAAGACTCAATGTCCACTATGGAGGGACAGTTCCTACAATTTTTATCACTTAATGTTTTTAGTTGTTCTATTAACCAGCATTCGGTTAAAAAGACAGTGTTCAGGGAATGATGTTTTTCGGGAATTGTGTGTGTGTTGGTGTGTGTGGGTGGGTGGTTGTTTGCTCTATGTCCTTGTGTGTGTGTGTGAGTGTGTGGAAAGAGCTTGCGTCTATTATTTTTTAAATGCCTTGTCATCCACTGTTTGTTTTAATCCTTATGACTTGATTTTATCCTGTAAAGCACTTTGTGTTGCCCGTGGCATGAAAAGTGCTCAAGAAATAAAGTTTGATTTGATTTGATTTGATTTGAAATAAAAGAGTTTAAAAAAAAAAAAAGTTGCAATGTTTCTTTTAGCCATGGTTCTGAAATGATCACTTGAGTTAAAAAAAAAGCTGAATTTCTTTTTGCTGGGTCTCAGTAGATTATTGCATTTATTTCAAATTTGTCTGGTGATTTATTTAAAAATGAGGGGTGGTTCGCAACACATATAAATGATATAGCTCATCATACTTATAGCACAGTCTAAATACTGACGAGACAACGTAGAAAGTGCCACAATATCCTACATTATCAACATTTAAGAGAAAAAAAAGAGAGATTTTAAATTCAGTGACCTTTGATAAAATAAATTCGGGGAAATAAAGTTAAAACTAACAGGAGAAATGCGTTTTACCAGTGTTAAAATGGAGCTGCGATGGACTGATGCGCTGTCCAGGGTGTACCCTGCGTTTCGCCCAAAGACTGCTGACTCCAGTGTTAAAATGCTCCCTCTAGCACCACCCTCAGGAATAACATCTAGCATCAACAAAGGCCACAAATAAACTTCTATCCTCACCTCATCAACTAATTTCCAACATTAGCTCCTGAGAATATTCATGGTTCCATGTAGATAAACCATTACAGTTTTCAGCTTTTTGTCCTTTCCACTGGCACCACCCGCAGGACAGGATTTGCACTTTCACCACCCTCCCTAAATTCTTAATCAATACCTTTACGTTTGAACATTTCCAGCTGTTTACACGTCGCGGTTATAGCTGCTGTAATATCTTGGCTGTGTGATAGGCTGTGGTTTGTTCAGCTGAACAACCGCAGATAAGAAAGAGGATTTCAGGCCCTGTCAAGCAGAGCAGATGAAAGAGTAAAAGCATGTGGATGTGCATGAACAGAGATTGTGTGATCTGCCACTGGTGAGTCACCAGATAGCAGTCATTTGCATAAAGAAGACCTCAACTTTATATGAAAAAAAGTGCATTAGAGCTACCTCAGTCGAAGTAAATGGAGGCAAACTGCTATTAGCAAGATACGGGTGTAGTATGAGTCAGTTGTCCCTTTGACAGGTGGAGGCAGTTAATGAAGCCCTGGGTTTTACATTTCTCTCAGAGAGGGTCTGTCTGTGTGGCAGGTCAGCGCTACCTTTTTATCTTTGCCTGCAGCAGACACATTCACACCAGATCATTAGTTTTAACACGCCTCAGGTTCTAGTGCACTGCTTCGCAGCCAGACTTAATTAAACTGTGGTCAAGACCCAAACTCAGGATCTTCATTTGCAGGTCACCTGGTGTCTGTTTGACAGTCACCTTTGCTATTTGCAGTTTTATCTTTTTTGCTTATGCACACACCAACCCAGTCTTCATAAAGGACACTGTAATACTAAGCAGAGCTGCAATTTCTCAATTTTATTAAGTATTTTAACTATTAGGGAATTTTCATTACAAAAAATATATTAAAATCCCCTCACAGTCATTCCTATTCAGTGGTGTAGTGAGAAAAAAAGCTTCAGAATTACACACAGAAACCTTTTCATCTAAGCTCACCATCCTCTTCACTTAAATATTAAACCTTGGTATTTTATGACTTCACATATTCTGCTGGCTGATATAAAATTGAAAAGCTGAAGCTGTAGCACTTACTTTTAATGCCCCATCCAACAGGTGGGAATGTTACATAAACATGTTGATTTGTAGCAACACTGGCTAAGTAATAAGGCTGTAATTAAGCTGTGTGTGTTTTAAAAAAAGAAAAGAATAATAATAATCCTATTAAACTAAAAAAGCAGAGAGCATCTACATATTGTTTGTAAAGTAGGTCTCTGTTCACTCACTTTGACATAGCAGGAAACAGTCTTATCTGGGCTCCTCCTGACAACAGCCCTGCTGTTTTTCATGTTACTATGAAGTGAGACCTGCCAGCAAGCGCAGCACTGTAGAAATGAGTCAGGCAGGTACGCAATTTCTTTGTCTTTTATTTATTAACTACACGTTTTGACTAATTGAGATGATTATTGCTTTTGCATGTCTTGATGATCTATTGTTCCTTATAAAGTTGATGAAACATTTAGCTGTTAACACTGGCAAAATTAATCTGCCAAAAAGCTCTTATTTGTCAGTGATTTGGGTCAACTCCCCCAATTTCATATACACTATCAGTCAAAAGTTTGGGCACACTTTCCCATTAGATCCAATGGAAAAGTGTGTCATGCACATCAGTTGTAGGAGAAATATAGTCATCTTAGGACACAAACAGTTGTGGAATTGTGTTTTATGAATTTTTTTCTTGGAGGTGGGGATCTTCTTATCATCTATGAGACAGAGGCAAAGCAATGGGCGACCTATCTGCAGTCGGTTTTCACTGGCCCTATCTTAAAGGCTGGGATCTGCTGCTATGATGTTGCTACACTGTCTAGCCGGATGGATGACCATCTCAGATTTTCCGACTTCCACTGCAAGATCCTGATCCTTACCAAGGGCATGCTGGAGGATTTTTCCCATTTGCGCCATTTTTTCCTTTCCCGTGTGCTAAGTCCTGCACCTAGTGTGGTGGTGTTGCTGTGTGGCGTGGAAAGCCTGACTCCTTTGTTGGATATGGTGCCCCTGAATGGTGATGAGTGCCTGCAGCTCTCCAGTGAGCAAGACGCCCCCGAGTACCTGTCTGCTGTGATTGATATTATAAGAAAAGGTAAGGCATTCGAAAGTGGTTTTAAAGAACTGACAGTCTTAAGACCCGAAAAATTACTGACAATTGTGACATTTCATTTGAGCTCTGCGAATATTGAGTCTTTTAAAATATGTTAAAAATAACTCTTGATGAACATATAATATTTACTACAATAATTTATTCAAATTTACAAAGCTCAGAGTGATAAATTGTTTTTCATATTTAATATTTCATATTTAAACCATAATTAAACCATAAATAATCACTTTAAAACAAACTAAACCTTATAGCTGTTCCCAGTCAGAAAAACCTTTTTATGCTGTATTGCCCCTATAGAAAAAAATCACTGGCTACTATGAGGGTGGGAGGAAAGGGATCATTATTTGTCAGAATGCCTGCAGCAGCTTGGGATCCTATTTTGCTTCATTTTCAATTTTCTGTGTTTAAAACTGACATCCAACCTTTTTCTGCAGCACCTGCAGACACATTTTTTTGTAATAGTCTGTGCACCTCTTCAGCCCTGCCAATTATCTGGTGCCTCCTTCTGAGTTTTGCCTAATTGCACATTTTCTTTTCTACAAAAATTTCAAATGCAGAACAGTAGGCTTATGTTTAAACAGGTGTGTGGACATGAGGAACGTTTGATGCAAATTTTGCCACCACTGATTGCAAGCATATTCAAATTCAAGAGCACTCTGTATCACTTCATGGCATCGACACAGTGAAATGGACTCATGGACAGTTATATTTTAACCCAAGTACCTCTGCAATTACAGGATGATGCTGTGTGTTTATTAGCACATGACAATGACATATGTGTTAGAAGCATTTAAGTTCATTTTGGTTCACTCTAAACAAATACATGGGACTTCAATTATGTCCATTTAATATAGTAAATATAGAGGTTTTGCTTTTAAAGAATTGAACTATATTCACTTTTAAATTTAAAGTTAGTAGCTTACAGCCACCAGTAAGTAAGGTTATAATAAAGAAAGCTTTTGTACGGAGTGGGTACTTTAATCGATAGCATATGCTAGCATGCTACATATAAAAGTAGGGAGAGGTTAGCCTTAAAAACAAAGTGCTCAATGAAACATTAGATAATCTTTTTATTTATAATTCAGTTAGCCTATAAATTACTGAGATTTTAGGTTAATGATATTTTATATGAAACAGCATTAACAAACTTTAAAGTACATATTTAAAGTACAGTTTGCTAGCCTTAAACACACATTTTTGAAGGAAACAAAATGTTTTTTCTGGGTATTCCACCATTAAACCATTAGTCTGATAATATAGTTTTACATAAAAACACTAAGGAGGCATAGTAATGTGTGAACTAAAGGCAAGCACTAACTTGCTAACAGGGTTATCATCCGGGCAGGCAGGGACAGCATATGCCTTCACCGTTAGCCTACTTAGCATGAAGTAGCATACTATACATTAAACCACAGACAATTTTGCTTTAAACTTAAAAAAAAAAGCTGTGTCAATTGTTTTTGTTCAGTCTGAAGCAATTGACTGATGAGATTTCAAGTTAAAGAGAAAGTGGCCATGCTTAATTCTTTGGGAGATTCAAATTAGCAGCCTTATCCATATTTTATAGTAGTGCTTGGGATTTTTAATTCAGTTTCACAAATACAAAGCTCATGGTTGAGCTCCAGGAAATATTTGGACTCGGTGTCACTCTGTGAAGACAATGTCCATGCAACATTTAATTTCTACTGCACGATACAGTATTATAATGAACCAACCACTGACATTAACTGTGCCAAGATAACCTCATTTAACATGAACCTTTTAAGATACTGTTTTAGTATTTACTTTCAGTGATTATCTTTTACAGGTAAATCTGCCAAGGGCACAAATTTCAGTCCCTTTACATGTAAACGCTCTGCGTCAGAGATTAAGGTCAAGCAGATTCATTCATCCGGAGCTGAGAGAGTCAGATCCAACGTTGTGGTCATTCCCTCAAGAGTTCCCTGTGGGGTGAGAGATGCTCTTCTAGTCATCCCGTTCGCTTATTCATAAAGCCTCTGTAACGTTGACTACACAGCAATCCTCCGTACTGTTTGGCAGAGCTCCATGGAGGTGTTTGTTCTTTTGAAAAATGATGCAGCTGGCTGTGACTGTGTGGTCGAGTTCAGTGTTGAGAATCGAATAGTGAGAGAAAAACCTGTTCTCTGGAATGAGCGGATCCTCTGTGTCAATGCACCAGGTGAACAAAATAATATGACAAGATGGCTGTATGATTGATGAAGGACTCTTC
The DNA here is from genome assembly GCF_933228915.1 of Telmatherina bonti. NCBI lineage: Eukaryota > Metazoa > Chordata > Actinopteri > Atheriniformes > Telmatherinidae > Telmatherina > Telmatherina bonti. The sequence continues at coordinate 25,268,760 of NC_136616.1, read as the reverse complement.
TGTTTTGGTTAAGCTCGTGCATTTTTTTCCTGCATATTTTCCTGCTGCAGATTTTCCAGCAGGGGATGCGAGAGTGACTGTGTATAGTAGTGGAAAAGCACTGCACAGCACACAGTTACAGTACTACACAAACATGGAGGAACTTGCTTGCCTCCTGTCCAGAGTGGCGGATCCTGTGGAGTTCATGTGTCAGGTAAAACCTTTAAAGGGTTGTCTGAGTCAATGAATATCTACATTTAGTTTTCTTGCCTTATCTGAATTTGTTTTCCTGCAAAGGTCAGTGTTTACCAGGGGATTTCTGATCATTGACCAATCTGAGAAAGCAACTCACGATGACATTATCAGGGATGTTTTCAGTTTTGGTTTTGAGAGTGCATATTGAAAACCAATGTTGAAAGAATTTATGGGTTTAACCCAATAAAAATGTTGGTATTTAGCAGGGAAGGTGCAACAAGAGTTACAACAGCATTTCTTATAGATAATAAGGTATATCATCATGTCATGCACTGATAGTTCAAGCCAAACCTGAACTGCAAGGTGTATATTTGTATCTGGCACTTTGTTTATTTGATGGCTATGCTGTAAAATGTAAAGTAAAACAAACACTAATGTGGCTGTGGCTCTTAGAATAAGCAAAAATATTCAAATAACTTGATTAACAAGAGTTTGTTTGAGGATGCTTTAACGATTCAAAGCAACGCTTCTCACCTGAAAGTTGTGACAAAGCAGCATTGAATCAGCATTTCTGCTTGTCTAGTTAAATTACCGTTTACATTTTTCCTCTGAATTGGTAGGTTACACCGGCTTCCTGGCAGCAACAAAGACTTGATTTGATTATATTTGATTTTTGCTGAACAAGCAAACCTGAATAATACCAGTGAAAGAATTTGCCAGGAAAATATATATATATAAAAGGCAAGTAGAAGTTTGACGCGTGGATGACTAAATTAAATCTGGCATTTCTATTGTGTCTCAATAGGCTTTTCCAATCTCACTACCACCATTTCAGTTATCCTGCAACATATTCAAGATTAAGTTTACACCTTGCTGACGTTGGTCCCAAAGATCAAAGTTTCTATATTTCCTGTGCAGCCATAACTTAAAACAAAACATTTCAGAGTATGTCTGGATTTCAGGCCCTTCAGGTTTCCTCTGCAGACAAACTGGATCAAAAGTTGTGCTCCATGCTCCTGGAAGGCATGCCCGCTGGAGGTTTTCAGGCACTGAAGAGTGAAAGCACACACAAAAGAGGTACTTTTCACACAGAGAAAATCTCAATCTTATAAATTTTTCTTTTAACTTGGAGTCTCACATGATGAACAATATCTACTTTGTGTGTGTGTGTGTGTGTGTGTGTGTGTGTGTGTGTGTGTGTGCATGTGTGAGTAGGGGGGCTTTCTTTTTTTTATTGGCATCAGCAGACTGATGGCTTCATCAGCTTCTGAGATTGATCCCTAACTAAGCTAAAAAAAAAGGGCAGAGGGAGGTGTTGCTATGACAAACAGGTCAATAAGTACCTCCAAGCTGTCGTTCTTTGACATTCCTGGATGTGCTATATTGCCCACATTGCAATACTACACCCCCGAGTTATCGCTCACCTAGGCAGTAAAAGCAGGGTTTATTTGAGTGCATAAATGTACACCTGCTCATTTTAACCAGACTCATTAGAAATTCTCCTTTCACGTCTAATGCTGCCACCAGAGCTCCACCATGCAGATGTGCCCTCGCTCCTCCACTTTGCAGCTCGGTATGGATTCAGAAATGTCTCCAGCCTGCTTCTGCAGTGTCCAGGTGCTGATCGAGCCCTGTGCACAACCAATCGCCACGGACAGACTCCCACTGAGATTGCCAGAAGACATGGCCACACGGAGCTTCACGTCTTACTGAAAGAGACGCTGGTAACACGTCATCTCTCAATTCATGTTTGTTTTAAAAGTATTCATGAATTTCTTGGCTAATTTACGCTTAGAGACGAGGAAAATGATAGAATGCCACTTTACTCTTGACATCTCAAAGACAGGGGATGCAGTGCAGCATTCAGGAAAGCTCTTACATAAATTAATTCCTTTTTTTCAATCAATAATAAGCAGAATAAAGGAGTTAGAGGAGCATATTACGTCCTGTGTGTCACATGCAATGTCCCCCTTGACTAGTGTTCCTAAAGCCAGCTCGTGGCTCAGTAGGAGGGTGTGTAGTAGCTGCTTTCTCCTCTCATCTTGAAGGCGGTTTGGCCTGCAAGCTTCCTTATGGAACACTCACACAGAAACTAGGCAGGCTGTGTTTGTTCATGCATACACAATGGCTCCCAGCGCAGGCCGTCTGCATAGATTTAGAAAATTAACATGGGCACTAATGTAGAGATTTTCTTGCATAATGGCTGCAATTTTCTCCTGTTAATCCGAAGATTCCTGCTCAACTTGCCATTTGACTGTAAAGACATATTAATGCCAAAACAGTGTGGTGGTCACTCACTAATGAGTGGGAATCCAGCGTTAATCATTTCATTGTATGCATGCAGATCCCTTTATTTGATATCGCTGGAGGATGCTAGTGTCAATGTTCTCGCCAATACAAATTTAATCAGGCAATGAGGACGGACACCAGGACTGAAGTGTGCAAGCGTGAATAAGGTTGTCAGGCTTTATTTAAAAAAACAAAAAAAAAACAAAAACTACAGGTAGGGAGCAGACCACACTCTCCATTTTACATCATTCTACACCATTGTTTACACTAACTAGTTGCCCAATCTGGCAATCAATCCACAAATAAAGTTCAGTTCAGTACCACCTTTTCAGTCTCAAGATCTTTCTAAGATAGACTGAGGTGGAAAAGAAATCTATGTGCTAAAATATGAAATTCTTCTTCAAAATCCTGAACTCTGCATCATCCAGGCTTGAGAGGGAGAGGCACAGTCCAGCTTGTTATTGGCTCACAGATTGAAAGGCAGAATGTGATGGAAGAGCGATGCATCAGTGCACACGGTAGAGGTAACCTGCTCATCAGTCAAGGGTCCATTAGTGTACACCTTATACACCTTTACTGCATGGTATAGCTTCTAAGTATCATGCTTGATTGTGTGCTGTATTTGTTTGGGAAACACTGAATTCCCATATTGAAGCATCGACTGCTTTTACCTTGTTTGAAATTAAATCAAGTATAAACATCAAATCTCAGGCAATATTAACACTCAAGAACTAAAAGTCTTCACAACAACTGTTTAGTACAAGTATTTCTCAAAACATGGCTTTGTGAACTTTCTTTCTCTCTTAAAGAAAAATGGCCTCCATTGCAACAAGCATGTTTTATGGGAAGAGCAAAAGTGCATAATACTTTTCTTTGTGCTGATTTTTACTGGAAATTTTGTAATTATATTTTCATTGAATATCTTATAAACACATTGAATCGTTTCTCAGATAAATATAACTATATTTTACCACAATATTTAAAAGTTTAAGCAATGTCCTCCGTAGTGGACATTTTTTTCCTGGTAGTCAGGAGGATATAGTTGATACCATGAAGATCCTTTGAAACAAGCTGTCAAATCCTTTTCATATTATATCACTTTGGTAACGTAATGCTCAGCCTTTGTCATGAAAATCTCTACTCTTATCTCCCGTCATTTTACCACCAACTCTTAACTTTCACCCATGCCTCGGCTCACCCGATGGAGAATTTAACCCCAAGGGAAATCTAGAAACTCTAACAGCTGTTGCAATGTACTTATCCTCCTAGCAACACTGCTAATTGAGAGTGACTGCACACGAGGCATTGTTTGATCAGGCTGCTTTCCTGAGTGCTTGCTGTAAGCCTGGAAAGAACTGACAGGGGAACAATTGAGTCAAGCACAGGTCTGTCTACAGGGACGTCAACAAACCTATAGGTGTAACACAACAGACAGATTCGACATGCACAGGCGCCTGACATTTCTGTACAGTTTTCTTCAAAGGTAATTAAAATTCATCATGACAGCTGACACATTATATGCAGCTGAGCATGTTGCAGGACTCCAAAGAGTCGTGGCAGTGAGGTGAGGTTCAGCACTTTCATCAGCAGCACACCCCCTCCACACACACACACCTCCAATTAATCAACCTATGATGCCTCAGTGATTTGGGCATTGGGCTATAGCAGCACCCTGTCAATAAATCTAAGATGGATCAGTCCCCTGCCTCATACACAGGCTAAATCACTCACGAAGCGTGCGTCAGATCTACTAGTCTGCCCTGGCATTGTTAATTAGCTGTGAACTGCTCCAGTGAGGAAAGCTGAATTATTCAGAGAGAACATAACTAGCATATAAATATAGAAAATGCTCCACTGTTATCTATAATGTTTATGTCCTCAGAGTTCATTATTGTGCACGGTGAAAAGCTGGCATGAGCATGCACGTCTTTATTTAATATTTTAAAGCCGGGCCATAAATTTGTCAGAGTGTCACTTGGCATTTAGATAGACCATGAGATTTCATTGGCTGCTCTCAGATGTGGAGCAGAATTCAATAAATATAAATTAGCCTGGAACTGTAAGGCCTCGACAGACAACAAAGAGCCATTCATGTCCTGCATGCTCTGCTTGTTTACCGCATAACATTACCCAAATTGAGGAAAGCCAAATGAGGTAATAAGGCACCCTCTAGTCCAGAGAATTGCGGAGTGTATGGCTCTTACTTTGCATTCTGTGTTTGTTTTGTCTTTAACTGCACAGTGGAAATGGGGAAACTGTAGAGATTTGTTTACCATTTGAATGATTTCATCATTACTCTTTCGCTGTATCGGGAAACAATTACTTCCCTAAGACTACCAGTAGTAAAGCAGATGAAAAACTTCACATTTAACCACTTCAGAGCTAGGTATGGCATCATGACAGGCGCCACCACAGACAACAACACACATATGTTCTTGGATGATAAATCCCACAGACCCGAGGAAACTTTCAGAATTTTCCTTTTCTAGCATTATAAGGTTGATCTTGATGGTTCAATTGCACTCTGTGTTTGAGGCATCTCAGCAAATGTCAGCATGCTGTTGTGCCAAACTGTTAGTCAGCATGTTAAAGATTTAACATGTGAACAGACTGTCATTTGCATTTAGGCTAAAACGCACCATATTGAGCCTCACAGAGCAGATCCCTTGCAGATCTTGAGATTTCAATGCTGTCTTCATTTACACAAGCCAGGTTATGGGTTGAAAAGGTGCAGTTAGATTAATACTCCTTAAATAGAGAACACCAAAAGAAGGGGTGTTTTGTAAAATGTTAATAAAAGTGGATACAATAGTTTGAAATCTAATCAACTAATATTCATCAAATCTTGAAGGCGAGGTGTGTCCATGTTTTGATTCTATACACTCAAAATTCCTGGGTTTTCTTTGTTGAAGGTTGGATTTCCAGGTAGATCATACATGCAATATGTGGTGTATCATTGTCTTGCTGAAATATCAGAGATGTACTGACTGGAGCATTTATTGCTCTAAAATCTTCCTTTCAGAACTTATAAAGCCTGTTCAGATGTCCAGATTATCATTTGCAGGCACTAATGAACCCCCATACAGACTTTTAAATTGAGTGCCTATAACAAGCCGGATGGTTCAGAGCCAGAGGATGCTGAATTCATTATATCCAAAAAGAATTTCTAATTTCAATTCAAGAGCAATTTCAACACGGAAAGAATTTTCCAATTTGCTTCAGTTAATTTACAGTTTTTTGGCTCAGGGAGACGGTGGCTCATGTTGACATATGACTTCTTCTTTATATGATAGAGCTTTAACCTGCTTTTGAGGTTAGGAAAGTGATTTATGGTCACAGACAATCATTTTCTGACATGATCCTGAGTCCACGCAGCGATTTCAATAACAGAATCAGCCCCATTTTAATGCAGTATAGCCTGAGGGTCCAACAACAATGGGCATTCAGTACTGACTTTTGGCCATGTCTCGTGCTTTCAGAGATGAGTCCAGATTCTTACAATCGTTTTATGATAATATGTACGGAAAATTAAGGCACATTCAGACTCTTAAGTTTTCCTTGAAGTATTATTGTTCTGCAACTTTTGGACAATGTTTTCTTGCAGATTTCTGAACCTCTAACCATCTTTATGTTTAGGAGACTCAGTCCCGTTAAAGAGCTCTGTTAATTCCAGTCATATTACCAACATGTTGCCATTTATTCTAATTAGTTGCAGCATGTCCCTCCAATTCTTTCTTTTCATTACCACTCAGTTTCAACATTAGCTTATATCTTTCATGAAATAGCAAAATCTCTCACTTTCAGCATTTTATATGTTCTTTATTTTCTAATGTGAACATAAATTTTGATTTTATCTGATCTGCAAATCATTGCATTCTGCACTTGTTTACATTGTCCAGCTTTTTTTTGGAATTTAATAAATAAATCTAATAAAAAAGCACCATTAAATATTTCAAGCTGAACTGACTTTAAGAAAAAAAAAAACCCCAAATTATTTGAACAAATGCCTAAATAACTAGGGCCGAACAGATCACTGTGTGCTGTCTGTCATGCATCAAACACGCACATTCGACACCCCTGTGGGAAAAGAAGTAGTCTGCTTTTACTAAGAGTAAAGCCCAGGCTGCTTTTGAATTGGCCATTTCAGCTGCAAAAGACAGATTTACACTCCTTTTCCTATAGCTGCCAGATATACTTAAGATTTCTTCACTCTTTAAGAAAAAAGCTAGCCTGCTGCTTTGTCTGAGGTCTTGCTGCTTCGACTGCAGCAGTGAAACTGAGTTTAACTGGAATGCCTGAGGGTCCTGTAGTTTCAGACATCTGTAAAATAATTTAACATTTGTGGTTTTGTAAATAAATACCCCTCCCCTGCTCCGATTTTCCTCTGAAAATACCATACTGTGCAAAACCACAGCAGCTGACTATTAAAATTCAATGTTCAAGCAGCAGGAAATGACCCATTCCTTGAACCTGTTGGGCCTGCAAAGAATCTCTACTGTCAGTTAATGCATTCATGGTAGCCGATACCTAATTTGCAGTTCTAGGAACAGTACAATATTGTAATTGAGTCATGATTGGCTGTGTTGCTTGGAAACAGCAGACAGTGCAGAGCAGCATCCGAGTGAGCTATATCTTAGATATTCTGCAGATTTAGAGCAACTTTTTGGAACAAACTGGCAATACATCCCCTTAAATAAACCGAAGAGCAACATATAATTTGTATAATCATATAAATCATATGTGTTGTGATCGTATTTTATGTCTGCTTGCATGTCATCAGCAGCCAAGTGGTTTAAAAGACTTAAAATATGCGCTTGTGCAATTCTGAGAAAACATGACACATTTTCAAATGTATTTTCTTTTTTATAAAACCGAATTAATAATTAGATTAATTTTGTTTTTGCTTTGAACCTTTTAATGAAGCAACTCCTCTGTACTTCACATCTCTATTAGAAGCTGGAAATATGGTCATGAATAATAACCCATAATATCTTATTCTAATTATAGATGCAGTCTGATGTCAAGCAAAGGGTCTTGAGTCACTTGCTAAATGATATGTTTGGAGTGAAAGGGGAAGATTGTGTGATTTCATAATTACCCTGATCATAGCCCTGTCTGTCTCTCGGCATGCAATTAACAAATAGACCGACTCTGCGATGGTTCTGTTGCTAAAGGGAAACATCCTTATGTTAGCCAGCAGGCATTTTCACAACAGCACACCTCTTCAATTCATGCCATAGCCCTAAAACTGCATTTCTGGAATCCTAGGAGAACATTAGATAGCTTTATTAATAAAAGTCCCAGCTGGCATTAAAGCATTGTATAGAGGCAGCACCTGCTCAGTGGACATGTGTAATTATCTCCAATAGTAAGAATATGGACAGGCCTAATCACTTATTCATAAGATTCAAACAACAACGATGCAGCAAACAATATAAATAAAAAAAATAAAAAAAACTCAGCTTCTTAAAAAAAATCTAAAGTTGAAGTGAGTACTGACTTTAGTGCCTGTTTATTTTATTCAAAGATCACAGCTGAAGTTATGGACTAAAATCTTCATTGCCAAGTTAGTAAGGTCTTTATTCTGTGTCTGCAAGGTCTGTGCTTGCAGACACAGAATAAAGGTGAAAATAAAAAAAAAAAAAATAAAAAAAAATAGTGCTTTTTATTATTATTATTTTACTGAGTGTGCATCTAAATGAGGCCTGCTTTAGACAGGGGCAAGAGGTGGCCATGCCCCCTCAAACAAACTGTATATCTGCCGAAAAAGGCACAAGCTTCTGAATCTCTCTCTCCCCTCCGCATCGAGCTGTGTGCCAGCTGTGCAAGCTCAACTGCAGTGGTCGGAAGCAGGCGGCCCGTGGGCTTAAATTCCCCACCCACCTATCACTGCCTTGGAGGAAGGTTGTAGGTGAGGAAATGAGCAATTAAAAAGAGAAATTCACATTTATAACAAAATTTACAAGCTTACTTTGTAAGATTTGTCATTATAAAAAAAAAAAAAAAAAAAAAACTGTGTCGTGTGGCAAACATTCAGCTTCCTAGCCGAGGAAAAACTTCCCTGCATTTTAAACTACCCCTCTCGACATGCTCCTTTGTGATTTAGTTGTGAAATAAAATGCTTCTTCTCATACTGTGCTGTTACAGAAGGTGTTGGACTCAGGCGAGGACAATGACAATGCAAGTGTGTACGAAGTGATGTGCAACACAGGTAAGTGAGGAACAGATGGGAAGTAAGGAAAACCAGCAATGGGATTGGTGTTTTGGTTTGTTTGTTTTGTGTTGTTTTTGTTTTTTTTCCAGCATATCATTACGCTTATTTGCTGTTCATTTCCTACCACTGAACAACTTCCTCTTGCTGATGGGAACATCATGTAGCATTGCCTCCTATCAGCTGTGAAATGACAGTCACACACACACACACACACACACACACACACACACACACTGAAGCAAAGGTGCAGTACACACTTATGGAGTCTTTCCATCACAGATGTACAGAAACAGCAACAAGATGAGGAAAAAGATGATGATGAGGAGGATCTTTACACACCATTAGAAGTGAATGATGACTATGACACCACTCTGAACCCAGCAAAAGCACTGGTTATCGCCAATCGCCCCCCAGCACCCACACCCAGGCCTGAAGGCTTCATGGAGAGAGATTGCAAAACTCCCTACATTGCCCAAGGTAACTGCCTGTCATGCATCTTTTTGTCCACTTTCTCCCCCCACACACTTAGAAATGTAAAAAGAAGTTTGAGATATGCACAATAAGTGAAGGGGAGTTCACGTGGGAGGGAGGAAGTGCCTGGAATGTGCATTGCCATTGTCAGTGGAGCGCTGCTGAACAGAGCGAAGAGCCTTTTATATGATGCAGTTTGTTTTGAATTTACAAACCACAAGAACATAGTTGCTCCCTGTTGCTTAACAAACAAGAGCTGGGCCAGAGAAAGACATGTTTGGTTGCATTGAAAGCCCATATCCTCTAACTGTTCAATTTCAGCTGCTTGAATATTTCATGAAGCTGAAACATCCAAAAGTGACTGGTATTATTAAGGCTTATAAATAATTAAAACAGCTCTGACTTCTCTGTTCCATAAATGATGACATAACACATGCCACTACAATTAATTATTACTGACGACAATATTGCACCTGTCTCTGACTATCAGTTTCATTCAGAACACATAAATGTGGTCAGAGCCTCTCAGCCGAGCCCCTCTCCCTCTTTTGTAGCATACAACTGAGCTTTCTTGCATTTAACCAGCCAATCATCTTTCCAATAAGACTTAGAAAGCAAAGGGAGAAAGGCTTCACCGAAGTCTGTCTCCCAACCATCCCCTCAGTAATAGAGGGAATGACTAGGCTGCCATCTGCAACCAATCTCGGCCAGACCAAGGCCAAGTCAGCCATAATAAGTCATTACACATGTTTTCCATCGTCCTTGTCCCTAGAGTGTACAAGAGAAGGAGAGGTTTCCATCTATTGAGACAGCAGAGCTTCAAACCACGCAAAGATCACGTTTTGCTCTTCACTCCCACCACCACACTGGAAGATGTGAGAGGAGATGAGGCTTGGTTAGGCGAGGAGCCAGTTAATGGAGAGCACTGCAAAAGTGGAAATAATGAGGAGCCTTCTCCTGTTCGCAGCGACGTCTCCATCTCAATGAGACAGAAGAGCTAGAATGTGAATGAAATTTAGTCCTGTTGGGGTGTATGTATTACAGGACATGTAAACTATATGAGGATCGGCACATTTCACCTTTTTTTTCTGAATAAAGTCTTAAAGACCAGGCAAAAGCAGAGAGTAGCAGCTGTGCTTGAATATGAAGTGGAAAAGAGGGGTGTCACTGTGGAAGAAGGCAGAGGTGGGATTATCTTCCAGGGTGTGGATGTTAGATCTTAATTCGTTGCTGGCCACACGACCACATATCCACTACCCCTGACAGCACAACACTGTAGCCTTTCATTCTGAGAGCTCACTACCAAACCAAAAGATCTAATTCAATCCAGTAGATTAAGAATTTTTACATGTACTCACTTTCAAATGCTATTACATTTCTGAGACACCATTGTTCATTTCTACTGGTTTTCCACAAATGCTCTTCATGTAGCTTTTATTTTATTTTTTCTTTTAGATTGTGGCTCCACCTGGTGGAGGAGCTGCTGTACTGCAGGGGTCTAAGATATTTTTGAGTCAACTCTGCTTTGAATTAGGCTGTTGTCTTGGTTTGCAAATGTACTCGACGTTGGTTGTGCAACTTTGATATTAATTTTACTTTTCCATGTTTACAGTGTTCCAGAAGAAGAAGACACAACAAAGTGATGCTGATTTGTATTCACTTCCCTCAAAACAAGGTGACGTCTGAGTTGACTAATAGGAAGAGTACAATATTGTTTCTAAACACTTGGTATTACACTGATAAAGTATATTCTTTTTTTTTTTTTACACTAGAATGTCTTTTTCTAAGCTCTAAATCTATTGCATAACTATGTCTATTTTTTTAAAACAATAACATGACTGTGTTTTCCATGCCAAACTGACTTGAAAGATCAAATTTTATAATCATTATAACTATTATGATTATTATTTTCAAATCATTATAAGTCTTGTATACCAATGTTTTTTTTTTGGAATGGCATAAAACTGACATTTTGCATGACATGAAACTGCTAAAAATGTTAACATGCAACTATGGCTTCTCCTAAATCTTGTAAAAGGAGTCAGGAAGGGATGAGCATGGATGGTGTACTGTTATCACAGCAGAAAAAGCTAAAAGTTAGAGTCTGAAGACCTTTCCCTATGGACAGTAAGAAATATTTTAAGAAAAGACAGATGCACGATTAGTTATAGATATAAATGACAACAACGGTTTCTGTTTTTTAAAGGGTTTCTTTACAAATAGTTCCAAATGACTCCATATGCAGCTTGCCTGCCTCTTTCCTTTGCAAGAAACATCAACATATTTTTTAAAGGGATACTGTTTAACCTTTTGCTAATAAGGGCTCTAAACCGCTAACTTCCCACAGGTCACAAGAGTATTGCAAAATTAAACTATAAAACACCCAATTAAAGGAAAAAGACTGCCTCAAAAACATTATTTTAAATGAGTGATGAAATGATAGTGATGAATGAGTTTTTGAGTGATGAAGAAGTAACTCTGGCGCGACCAATAACCCATTAGCATAAGCCTTTAGCTTATGGGACACTACAGCAGTGCTGCCAACAGAAATAGTAAAAACAGCATATGTAAACCATAAAACTAAACCAGGTTAGTTGCTAATCTGTCTGTTACTTCTTTGATATTTACATGAATTCTAGGAAATGCATTTATTGCATGTAAACCAGCCCAACTTGTGTGGAATATTAAAGTGGAACTATTATGTGCATTTTAGGCTAATTTATTTTTATTTCTGAGACCAGAAGGGCTGGGATTGATGGAGTTATTGTCACAAATCGCTTTATTTACTTCAGACCGACCCTCTCCGTAGGCTGTCAGATCAGCCTGTGGGCAAAACGAGTGGATTGAGACTCTTCCGCATTAAGCCCCGCCTCCTGCCACTGCACTATATCGGGAGTGCGCACCGCACCTGCTTTCGCCGTCATTGTAACATCTCATAAACAGAAGGATTAGGCTAATATGAACTCAATAAAAAAAAAACAAAATACAATGTCAACACACAGCATACAGCCCTACATGTTGGAACCTGAATCAGACCCTGAAAACGAAGTGGAAAACAACAACCCACAGCAACGAATGCAGCAGGATGTCTTTCTTTGGTAAACTCACCAGCCATCGTTGGAAATAACTTTATCCGACATTTTCCACCCACCTGATGTATTTGTACATGCCCTTGTTAACCAGTAGAAGGTAACCAATCACCGAACCTTATCCCCCGGGACGTCACAAGGATTTCCAAGTAGAAAAAATGCTCTAAAACGTCAGGTTTTGGAACTCAAACTCAAACTCAAAAATGCGTTTAGGTGATAAAAAACAGTGCCATTCACATGTCTGATGAGGATTCAACACTGTAACACTGTAGAAAGCTCAGAAAACTCGAAATACCATAATAGCACCCCTTTAAGGAAGCTACATTAGCTTTGGTCTGTAGCCGATTAGCTTCATTGAGCCGCATTTAGCTTCAACTAAACAGCAAAATAAAGACACCGACATACACTGCAACATTCTGCAGCTCACCGCACACTTACAGCAATTGCTTTGAATAAACTGGCTTAAAGATATAGAAAAAGTACATCACATTTTGGTACATTTGACAACAGATAAAGAGCTAACTTACCAGTCTACTAATACTGAAGCAAACAGTGGGTTTTGCATCCACACTGTTCTTACATCAGACAAGTGAAGTCTTTGCCAACGTAGACTCCTGTATTTCCTCTAGAGCAATCCCTTTCCCTCTTTCTGGCGTTCTCATGCTTGTTTTTACCTTCAGCCATGACAAAATTTTGTTGGAAGAGAAGGAAAAGATAGCAAAGCAGAACTCTCAGGGAGGGAGCCGTAAAGCAGAGCACTTCGTGTCACACGATCCCTTGAGAGACGGAACCGTTCCTGCAAAGTTACAATTTCTAACGAGGGCAGCCTTTTTGGAGCGCCAACACACATTAAACACTAGAAATCATCCTTTATTACTCACATTGGGCTAATGTTTGTGTCAAAAGTTACATGGTGTCCCTTTATTAAACACTGAGGCCTCTGCATGAGCAATCTCATTATGAAAACCATTATATCATGACATTGATATATTAGTCATACCTAATTTCACTGTATTTTTTGCTGAAGTAATACTTATCTTGCACACTTCAGTTACAAATGAGGCAAGTTTGCTGTGCTGGACTGAAATATCCTGACTGAGTCCTGACTGAGCTGCGTCTCTTTTATACCCTGGGAATGTTTCTGCATCTTTCAAAGTTCATGCAGGCCCTTGAAAAGCTGTTAAATGCCTCAAATGTATTGAAGAAAAACACTTTCCTCTTTATGTGCAGACCTGCTCTGAACACTTGTGGATGTGCAGGTTGCATACAGCTCAGCATAACAGCAGGCCTTTTACAGAGCTAGTTATTTTTGCTGATTATACTCTTGTGGTTTCCTGTTACCTGCTGCGTGGTGCTGAATAATTTGTTGAGTTTTGTTAAATTAGAATTATAGCAATAGCAATGGTTTAATGAGTCATTATAGAGGCAAAGGGATGGGAGCGTAAACAGTAAAAGAGCAATAAAATAAGCAAGTAGCACATGTTCACACAGTCAGGTGCCTAGAAGGTTGCGAAGATAAATAAAATGATAGAAAAACAGGCCTAAGAGAGAAAACTGCTGGGTTAGTCATTATGTTGCAGAGAAATGTTGAAAGTTTTTAACTTGACTCTCTGATCAAATGTTTTGATGGAGTGTTGTTCATTGCAGCACGTGGACGGGAAGGCAGCATCACCTCCACCTATGACACCTTTGTGCCAAACCAGATGCACAAACTTCAGGGGCTTGTTGAACTCCAGCAGAGGCTGAAAGCAGGTTTACGCACTGATGAGTCTCTTGAGCACTTCAGTGAGTGGCAGCAGGTTCAGAAGGGCACAAAAGCTAAGCAGGAGGTAGGACGTCTGCATGCTGTCACATTCAAAGAGAAAGAAGCCTGATCTATGGTCTGTGTGCTGCGAATGCTGTGAAACAGAGGTATGGAGGTGCTGTGTTAGCAATCATCCCTCAAATTCATCAAAATAGTTGCAAAGTTTGAAAGTTTCTCACAGAAAGATGTAGGAAGGAAGTGGTGGACTAATGTCTCAAAGTTCAAAATGGGGCATCTTCTATAAATTGTACAGGTGACCACAAACACAGACACATGGGAGACCTGCAAGCTCTCTCAGGAAATACAGCTTCAACAATAAGCCAACCTAAATATCTGTTAACTTCACTGCCTTTATTAAGTACCATTGAATAGTATTGGTTTTTATGGACAAAAGTTTAATGCATTATGGTTTTCAGACCAATAAATGAAAGAATTTTTCAAATGAAACTCAACAAGAACATGATAAAATACATAGATGTGAGTGAAAGCTCAAAGTCTGTAGCATCAATATAATGTTCATGTCTTTTTTTTTTTTTAAAATGAATGCGTGGTAATATGGACACACAATTAATCTTATTTCAATTAAACCCAGAGAGAACAATTTGTTTAAATAAAATGTTGGGTGCTGTTATCTTTGACCCTCCATTGTAGAGAAAAAAATAAACAGCTGTGTTGCTTTCTGCAACCAGCTCTTCATGTTGCAGCCACTTCGACACTTCTTTGTTATTTACCTCAATTAGAGACCCTTCTGAGTGAAACAGACCAGTCAGCTGGAACCTTTGGATTGATTTTTGGTGACCTTTTTACTCTAAGAAGATGCAAAGGATCCTGCCAAGATTTTCACTGTGCCTGCTCTTGTCCTGCTGAATTTTTTGTGAAACATAGAAATGGCACCAAGTCAGTACCATGTGTGAGAGCAGTTCACATTTTGTATATTGACATTATTGATTATGTTACCTTAAGGATTACCCTGCACTTTAACACTTATCAATAAAACACAAACAATGAGTTCATCACACATATTTTAGTCAGTAAACAGATCGTGGGACAACCTGATGGGAAAACAGTCTTCACAAGGCTGAACTAACAACATATGATAACCAGTTATCACTAGAAAACAAACTTTTTTAATATAACAACATAAATCTATCTATGGTATAATTGGTAAAGCTATCACTAAATGA
The DNA here is from genome assembly GCF_933228915.1 of Telmatherina bonti. Classification (NCBI taxonomy): domain Eukaryota; kingdom Metazoa; phylum Chordata; class Actinopteri; order Atheriniformes; family Telmatherinidae; genus Telmatherina; species Telmatherina bonti. Next base: position 25,253,535 of record NC_136616.1, on the reverse strand, counting down.
GCTTCATTATCTAGAGATCATGAGATAATTATGATCTCATGATAATTTTATTTGTTGATCTTGCCACATCTATGAATTTAAAAACTTTCCCCTCTAAGGTGTAAAGTTGTGGTTCTAATAACCATTGACATGTGATCAGCAGCAGAGTATCTTCTTACAAATGAAACTTACCAACACAGTGATGTAATGTACTCTATATACAGAGTGTTTAATTAAAAATAAATATGACTGGAATATCACAACAATAAACCAACAAAAAAATCTAAAACTCAAAAAACAGACAAAAAAACAGAAAATTCCATCAATACAAAGAAAAATACACAGAAGCAAATGTATAAATAATAATAATAAAGACACATGTGTGTAGCAAAAGACACACACCATTTATGCTGAGCAGCACAAGGAATGGTCAGACCTTTATACAGAGAACCTAAACGATTTCTCAGAAACATGACAACACAGCAGAGCAGCTGTGCAAGTCGAGCTTCTCCGGTTCATCTGTATCTAAAGGAAAAAGGACTCTAATTTGACAACAATAATAGACATTTTGGTAAATAGACTTTAAAAGTCATTTTCTAGTTATGCCGACGACACAAAGCACTTTACACAACATCTCACAGTCACCCGTTCACATACACACACGTTTAGCGATAGGCACATCGGTGGGGCTTTGTTCAGTGTCTTGTCCAAGGACACTGACGCATGGAGGCAGGTGAAGGCAGGAATCAATCTTTAAACTTTCTGGTTGAAAGACAACTGGTTCCCCCTTAGATAGATGGTTTGAGAGGTTTCAAGGAAGCCACATAATCTAAAAGTAGAAAACATCTCCGAACTCCAGTGGTGGCCTCACATATCATCTTCCCAGCTCCTGTAACGTAGCTTGAGTCGCCGCTCCAGGAGGTTTTTCCAGCAAGTCCCACACTGGACCTTGTGACGAAAACAGTTTTCGTCCGGCAGGCGAATTACTCACAAGTGACGATGACCTGAATGACTAACAGATTGTCCTGATCAGGGACACTGTGTAATCTTAACATGCAATTGTTTTATTTATTCATTTATTATTTTATTTTTCTTAACACTTTTAAGCCAAAGTCGGCCACCAATAGGGTGGAAGTGAAAAAACCTTTAAAGAAATTAAATATCTTCAAGTACCAGAAAAAAGAAGCCCAGTTAACTTCATTCAGGCTCTTTTCCCCACAATATGCCACATAACATATGCTAAACCTTCTTATGAACATGTTTAAAAGGTTAAAATGTTGGGGGTTTTTTTTTTAGCAGAGTGGGACTTTAATAATTTGATCTTCATCATGGCAGGAGAAGCTGAGTCACCTGAGAAACAATGTCATCAACAACAGGAATGACGACAGTGTCTATGGTAAATATTCTGCCATCCTGGTTATGTGGGATAAACTAAAGTGAAGTTAAATGTAAATATCTGAGAAACTCTTTCCTCCCTGCAGATAAAATCAACATTGCTCATCATACATCAAGTGAGTCTTTAAAAACTTATCTCCTTGTGCGCAGGAGAAACCTGTGTTTGCATGCCTTTGTAGTTGCTCCACTGCCAGCTGCAGTGGTGGGGAATTAATCCTGTGGGAAAGATTGTTTAATCAAATCCCCAAAGCTGGGTTTTGATCTTGTGAGTCTCACTAGTGCCAAATGAGTGCTTTATTTTCTTTGACTGTACAATTCACAGTTCAGCACTACATATTGTATAATCTCCCGTTACCAGGTGTTGCACTGAATGAGAAGCGAAGAGCAAGCCAGCCAGTGGAGTCAGATTTTTACAGCAAGCCGCTTAAAGGACAGCAGGTAAGTTTATCTCATTTGCCAAAAGGATAACTTGGCAGAGGTTTGCAGAAATGTCTTAATACGTCATAATTTACAGATTATTTCATGTTAACTGAGCAATCTTTTTCATTTGTTTTTCACAGATGTTTCGGAAAAGTGACAAACGATGAATATATGTCTGAAAATAACACTATATTTGACTAATATTGACTTGTCGATATGCAATCTGTCTGCCATCAGTTTAGTAGAAGGGTTGCCTCTTTACGCTTGTCTGCAGCTTTCTTTCCCTGTTTGTCACCATAGACACCATTTTCACAAAGATTTTACATAGACATGTTTGTTTGCAGTATTCTCACCCAAGTTTATTCTTGTAGACGACTGCAGAAATTAAATAAAGAATAATGATGTGTTTACAACTTTATGTTCAGCATAGTTGAATCAATACAATTAATTGTTTGGTTTTTTTTTTTATTTAGTAAATTTCCACATTTTAATGTCTGTTTCTTCAAATATTAAAACCTAAACTAGCTAAAAAAAAAAAAAAATTATTCTACTGCATTTTGTATTCATTCATCTAAAGAAAATCTACGTTTTGACAAATTTGCATTCTACTTTGAATGACTGGGCTGATTTTAATGAACCAGGAAAACTGAGATTTTTTAAGTGTGTTTCAGCTCAAAAATAAAACACAAATCTCCCTCTAGAGGGCGGCATGTCTCTAACTATTCCCCTCACTCCCTTCCTCTGAAGCAGGCGAGCCATCTGGTAAGCATAGAAGCACCTGCTGACCTCCTGTTGGCTCGGAGGCAGGCTATGGAAAAACATATCTATATACATTCATGAATGTAAACAGCAAGCGAAAACACTCATGCGGAGGGTGAGAACATCAGCGAAGCGCCTCTTGCTGAGCCTGGTTGCAAACAGGAAGCATGTGTTCAGTTGCAGCTTTGCACGAGCCAAGACATGTCAAAATGAATCTGTGAATGAATTAAAAGAAAATGAAAAATGTAAAAGTATGAGTCGGCTTGCTGTGATGAATAAAAACGTTCACAGAGGGCCGCCACAACAGCAAGCGAGCGAGGAATTAAAGGTCAAAGGCTTCATATTGCTGGGAGACTCATGTTCAGCTGCCACAGTGCAAGCACCTGCATTATTTAATGCACGTACAGAGGCCTTTTATATCCCACATCAACTGAGCGTCTGATCGTTTACTGTACATACTTGTTAAAATTCAGAATTTGCTGTCATTTATAAAACTATTCAGGAGTTGGCTCTTGCTTTTTCTCACACACACAGACACCAGCTTGTTGGTACAGCCCTGCCTGTGCCTGAATGAATGAATAAGAGCTGCATGGGGAATTCAGTGAATGCATGGCTAAATCCAAGCTCAGTCTTGAAACCCAGGCAGAGGCTGAACTGTGTGCCAACAAAGCAGCTGGGTACACGCCGGGCACAGTTTTCTGTTCAATCATGCTCTTTGTGAATAATATGTATTAATGCCGTCCCTACTAAGACCTGCCAGTTAGCCTTTGGAGATGATCCGGCTTCAGGACCACATGGTATTTCAGGCATATGTTTGCCCATCACCTGCTGAGTGTACTTCAGTACACACATCATGAATGTCCACAGAGGAAGGCCTCAAATCATCATGTATGCAAATATCTGAGCGCCACCACGAGGAGCGAATCCCCAATTGCAGTGACTCAAGGAGAGAAGTTCAATGGCATTTGTCTCCCACACCAAACATGCCTCTATATGTGGGCAGCGCGAAATCAAAGACCGAAGATCAAAGACTTGCTGTACAGTATTTCAAATCCCCTGTAATGTGGATCCCCTTTGAAAATGACATGAATCAGGCTATTTTCTGAAATGTAAATTATTTAACTTAATTGACCAGATAGTTAGCCAGGAGGTGTAATAATGCAGCACCAGTCAGAAACATCATTTTAAATATATTTTACAGTAGAAGCTGAGATGAGTTCTTTTAAACGAAACACTGTTACTGCAAACAATAAAAACATAATGAGTGTGTGGGACAAAATGACAACTGAGAAATGAAAGTCAAGGTTCGGTACATTGTACATCACATTGTGAATTTAAAAAAAAGGGCAAATTAGCTTTAAGGAAATGAAACATAATCTGACTGTTTTCAGTTATTGTCCTACAATATCACATTATTATTTATGTCAAATACATCCGTTTAAGTTGCACTTTCATTGACTTTAGAGTAACGTTTTGTAAGTCGATGAAAAGAAATGTTCAGTTTTCTTTTATATCATCTATTATTTTTAACTTTTTTTTTGTTTAAAAAAAAATACTTCTTCAGATATGCATGACTTTTTTTTATTTCCACACTGAGGAACAAATAAAGTCTTATCCGGTCTCAATCATTATTAAATTGAGAATATTAATAGGACATTTTTACAATGAGGAGTCTGTGAGAGGGGTTACCCAAGGCAGCTGTTAAAAGCTTGTGTGTCTTAATTTTCTACAAATAAAGAAGTACTAGACAAGATACTGGCCCATTATTCTTTGAATACAACAACATATAAAACAAATAATATCACATAATGATATAATATGCAAATATGTATATAAATGTTGATAATAATATAACGTCTAACCCACTATTCTGTTTACATAAGATTAGCAAGAAGATATATAACATTACTTTTATGCAACACTAGTGGAAAGAAATAATATAAATTAAAGTAACTTTGAGGCAATATAATAATATTAATATAATAATTATATAAATTGTACAATAACAGGCGCTGCATTTTTAGCCTTTTCTTGAGGATTGAGAATAAATGAGCCCTTTTTAGTTTCTCATAAAGCTTATACCAAATCTTTCATGCAAGTAACGTTAAAGCTGGAACATTTTAATATTTGTTTTTTTTCCCTGTAATTCAATTTTTATTGACATTGTTGAAAGTTTTTGTAGGAAGAAAAAAATTGAATGCACTCACTTGGTTAATTTTAGCATTATGTCACAACATAAAAGAATCCATTATGTTGTTATGTTTCATGGATGATCCAGAGTGAGCATGGATAGCTTACTTGCTCGTTGACTAATCCTTTTTATATATATTGGTTGATGCAGAAATGAAGAGTCACAGGTGACAGGTGCACATAAAGGCTAAGATGACTATAGACTGCTCAGAGCTGCTTATTTTTTCTCATACTTAGCAGTTTGTCAGGAAAGTCAGTTTATTGCTGAACATAAAATAAAATTAACTGCGTCACAGTTGTGTTTCAGACCAACCCAGCTGCTTGGTCTTGTGAAATACTGTATGCACAACAAACTAAGGTATGTCAGTGCATAAAGCATCTTTTATATTTCCTACAGGTGAATGCACAGCATGGAGGTTACTGTGAAGGGAGAACGCCATGCAGCCCAATGCCACGAAACAGCACAATTTTAAGTTTGTCTTCTTGCTTTTTATATTTTTTCTACCTATGTAAAAGGGAGGAAGCCATGCGTATGCATTGCGAGAAAATTATGATGAGCCCAGAAGTTGTCATATTATTGTCTGCATTGAGATATCTACTCTTGACCTTTTCATATTCCATTTTTACATTAAGCAAAAAGCAATTTTTCATTCACTTAGGCCATTAATAGTAAAAAAAAAAAAAAAAAAAAAACTTGGAAAAAAAAAAGGACTCCTGTGAATGAAATAGTAAGCGCAGTAAAAACATGATATAGCTATAGGATAGAACAGACACTTCTGCTATTGTCCAAACCAAATAACAGAGATAGCTTTTGCACAAATTGGTAATAAGATTAATAATCGTGACGGGAAAATTAGCTGTACCAAATATAAAGCGTTAAGCAAGTATATATAGAATGAATGGACAGACTTTATGTGACTCCCCTTCTGGTGAACTGCTGCATCATCCAGAGAGTTTTTGCTGCTTTGGTCACTACTGGTGTAACAACATGACAATTTTGCCACGCATACACAGTGTCTACTTACCGTTTATACATACTTTATCTTTTGAACACATGCACTAGTGACTTTGGGCTTGCACACAAACATCAAATGAAGCAACAAACAAGCAGTTATAGGGGCATGGAAGGTGGTAGACGTCATCAAAAGGTCTCTCATCTACCAAAGTTGAAGCTCTACTCCTGTAACAAGGTATTCTTGCCGTACCCAGGATATCTCCAGTAAAAATCTGAACATACTTGTTCATGGTTTGGGATAAATACATGTGTTTTGTATGCACGTTTGTATCCATGCAGGCAAATTATGTACACATGGATGTTCACAGGGTGTATGTATGGTTGCTTACAGATACATATACGTATTTATAATTTAATGCACTAGGTGAAAAAATATTGTGCCATTTTCTATAACTTGGGAAAAAAATGTAACCGACAAGACAAGCTTTAGATGACACAAGAAAGTAATAAAAATAATAATAATAAAGAATTCCAGCTTGGTTGCAAAGATAAAAGGCAGATAGCAGGCTTCACACTCAACACATTCTTTTGAAATGTAATTAAAGTATGTGTTTGTAGAACTGTTCAAAACATTCATTCACGCAGACAAAAATGTAAAAAAAAATCTGTGAAACTGGACCAAGACAGTAAATTTGTGAGCAAGGTTGAAAGATGGTTATTGTGAAAAACAGAAGAAAACATCAGTTTGTTGTTACTGTATTTTTGTAGATTTCTCTGAAGGACCCATATTCTCTATATGTACATTGGGTACATATAAAAATACATAAGTTTAACAGGTTTTTTCTCATCTCATCATTAACACCATGTTGGGTTCAAATCTTGCTTTTGGCTTTTTTCTTTACAGAGTTTTTATGTCCCGGCCGCTCCACTTTTTCTTCAGTGGCCAAGAACATTCGATTATAGGTGATTTCTAGCTGCCCAGCATAGATGGTTGTCTTCCTTCCTAACCATGTGATGGTAAAGTCTCCACCCTCAAATGATCCTAAACAGGATAAAGCGGGTTAAGAAAACAGATGGCTGGAAGTTGTCTCAACTATCATGTAGCATGAACAGAAAATTCCATAAAAATCTTGTTCAACTTCATAATTTGACTCCTTCCTTCCCTCTATCCCAGTACAAGGCCTGTTTAGGTGGAGAGGCAGGATTTTACAGTGAATGCTTCAGTAATAATGTCATGACAGAGCTCTTAACTAGTGATGGTCTTTATCAATTGAAAACATGGAAAGCCAAGCTGTCGCTTCACTCATCTGCCTTCAGCAACACTGCTGGTTCCAAAACACTGGAACAACTTATCAGGGATAAAAAAAAAAAAAAAGTCCACGCATAAACACAACCCTTCAAAACATCTCTGTTAAGCACCTTTGCATGTACGTACAGTAACACACAGAGGCAAAAAGAAAAACACACACACACACATACTCAGCTCCCCCCCTTGTCTAGTCCCCTGTTCAGCCTTGAGATTAGGGCAGAGGATTGTGCACAGCTGCTCCCCAACATCCCCGATAAAAATCAGGCAATTTCACAGTCAGTGGCATTCTTTCATCCCCTAATCCACAAGCTGCATACAGTTATAGATGAACCTCACTGCGATGAGAATAAGCTTTTTGGAGTTGACCTCACCAGTCAATGTGGACACTTTCGATTGGCTGCAGGGACTCCGAACTGCAAAAGAAAACAAAATATAAAAGCAAATGTGAACTTATTTCCTATTTGCATTGATTTGTGTTCTTAGATATCCACTTTGCAAGTGAGGACTTAACCTAGTAGAGAAATAAAATAATGATAACTTCTGTAATTTGACCAGTAAGGTGCTACAAGCCTCCTCCAGTAATAGCTTTTTATCTAAAATTCTTCACTGTCATTGCATCCCGCTGTTCCTCATAGATTTCACCCCCTTCTGCAGTCATTCAGTTCACCCATTTTGTCTGACCCCAACATCCATTTGCAGAGCAATTCTTCACCAAGTTCAAACAGGGGACAAAAAGGTACTTCACGGGAAAAAGAGGAGGAAAAGGAGTATGAATCAAAAGGCAAGGAAATGGAATTCACTGTACAAACGTCAGGGGAATTTCAATGTCCGCCGAGGCACAGTAGAGCTCTGTTCATCCTCGCAGGCTGTGGGGTGAAAAGAGCAGCAGCCGCAGCAGGGCACATCTATTCTGACAAGTCCTCACACACACTGAAAAGCCTGAGCAAGGTCTATTTGTTTAAGAGGCAATAGACCCAGCTGAAGCTTTAAGGAAATAGCAGGATTATTTTATGGTTTCGCTTCTGCTGGATTTATGCGACAGATATAAAATCAAATAAAATGTTTCCTATTTGCTTTTCGTGAATTTAAAAACCCTGAAACTTAATTATAGCAGGTTTTTTTTATTTGAGGGACTTTAATATAAACTCTTTTAAAGACTTTATCGACTCTTATTGTACTGGGAGTATGGCCAAACTACACATGAAAGGGAAGAAACCATTAAGGAGAGATATGAGAAAACCTGTCCACATTCTGTGAGTAAAACAAATTAAAAATCTCCACTTTAACTTTGCTGATAAATGACTTAAAAGCACTTTGCTGAAGTTTTTTTTACTTTCTTGTAATTCTGATTTATGTTAAGCTTAAGGGTTTCTTATGAAGAGGGCAGCACCTTGCTCATATTTAAACACCACAACCATTAGTTTTAATGGTTAATGGGCGCAGGTATAATTAACTATGTTAGTTCTTTCTTCATCTTTGTCATGATATTCTATTTTACCTCATCCTCCTCCACTGAGCTTAGCACCGGATTTAAAACTACACCCTTGGGACTTGTGGCTCATGGGAAGGCTCATTCACACCAAAGACAGAAAATAATCAGATTACACTCGTATTTTGTCAGCCATTTCTGAGATGGAAATAAACTCTTTCACCAGATGTGAATGTGTAGAAGGTATTAAAATGATCAATCTGTGAGGCTTTTTAAATCTAGTGGCTGGTTGCATGAACTGTGCCTACAATTGATGGAACTGATGCATTTTCATGCAAGCTCCTGAAAGTTAGATATATGTGTGAAATCAGCTGATTCCAATGCAATGAGTGTGCACCTAAAAGTGTGTAAAGCTGACCACAGGACTGATGACACACACAGGTGACATTGTTCTAATTATGACTGACAAATGTTTTATATGCCTGTCTCAGAAATATACTTACAAACACAGAAAAATACAGAAAACCAATGAAAGGCACAGAACCACATATATAAAAGTCAAAAAAAGAAGATGCGACAGCAGCACAGAAACAGAAAATGTAACAGCCTTTCCAAAAATATGGCAATTTTTATACTTAGAGTGGCAACAAAGGGGTGGAGACTGATTAAAACGGACCTCAAATGTCCTAAACAGGAAACAAAAAGGTGCAAAACATCTGAGGTGAGGTACAAAGTTTTCTAAATGTGTAACAACATGGGCTAAAAAAGACAGAAAAATCAGCAGCATGTGACATAAAGTCGTCAAAAGTAAAAATAAAAACAAGATGCAACAGTGATCATTGTAAAGGACACCCAGAGAAGCCATAAAGAAAATTTAATAAAAATTGAAGCACAAAACAATTAAAATCTTACAAAATTAAGCACCAAAAAGCAGCCTTCTCAAAGAAAAGAAAATATGCAAAACATCTGCAAAAGATACACTGCTGGAATTACACATCAATTAGAAAATCCATCAAGTCTGTGTTCCCTTTGCTCTTTTTGGCATGTGTGTATTGGTACTCAGTAGGACAAGCAGAGAGCCATTCACATGTTTGTTTTGGTTCTATAACATCTGTATGTGACTTAAAAGCTGCTTTCCTCATTGAACACAGGGCTATCTGGTGAGTCAGCTCATGGTTTGAATATGGGTGCATCCACATCAGGAAAGTCTGCAAGACTCGGTTTGATTGGGGACTCGGATCAGTTCAGTTGAGGGGTTGCAACATTTTTCTGGACCGAGACTGTAATTCTCAAAAAACATGTTTCTCTCTCTGCCAGAGGCAAAAAATATGGAGCTGCATCGAAATGGTCTGGGTTGATCAGATTTCTATCAGATGTAAAATTCTTCCATGTCTTCCCTGTGAGCTAGTTCTCCCATCCAGAAGTGCCTATCACCCCACACAAACACACACATATGTATGTTTTGGTTGTGATGCTATGTGCTGAACTCACAAGGCGCTTTGTTTTGTGGTCATTCATTCATTCAGTCATTCATTTTATTCACTTAATCCAATTAAGGGTCACAGGGAAAATGGAGCCTATCCCAGCAGTCATTTAGCGAGAGGCAGGTACACCCTGTACTGACAGCATGTCCACTGCCAGGCCTGTTTTGTAGTCCGTTTCCTGGATTTGGTCCGCTTGAAACAGACCACGCAGACCAAATCCACTTATTTTATCCACATCAGAATTAATTTGCACATTCACATTATCCCAAACAAAGCAGACTTTCCAAGCAAACGGACTGGGATTAGAGTCAAAAGGCTGGTGTAAATGTGCCCTATGATTCCAGTTGGTCAGCCAGTTGACAATCCAGAAATTTATTCAGCCATTATATTCTGATTTATCTACAGAATCAATGGCTAATATGTCTTAGCTTAGAAAAAGCTCAAATAACAACCATAAAGGACAACACAATGAAAAGTAACATATTCCCCCAGGTGTTATGTTCCCATTAATTCCCCATTGTATCACGATTACAGCACAATTATCTAAAATCAGACTGAATCCCAGAAAAACACTTGTACAAGGTATAAGTTGGCGCTGGCAGGTGTGTTTTTTTCTATATAAAAAAAGGCTGTTTGATGTTTTGTCAAGAAGCTGTTGCAACATCCTTGAATGCAGAAGATCCCCAAAGAGGACAATTTTTTTTTATGTGTGTTTCCAGAACTAGTTGCATCACCATGGTGATGTGTGGAACTTTGGTGAAGTTTGCTTTAAGATCAATTTTTACTGGATGAAAACAAAACTTTCCCATCTTAACATCCATCCATCCATTTCCTTAACCAGTAAGTCCAATTAAGGGGTGCAAGAAGCTGGAGCCTATCCCAGCAATCATTGGGTGAAAAGCAGGTCGACAGGACCCCCATCTTTACCAAGTCCTCTCAATGCGACTTAAAGTTGTGCAGAGCAAAGAAATTACAAAAGTAAAATGGTGCCACTTTCCTACTAAACATCCTAAAATGCAGACATGTGCCAGGAGATAAGTGTTTAATGAAAGTTAATGTCTAAGTTGTATATATCATCAGCCAGCCATCTAATCGGTAATAAATATGTGAGCTGATTATTTACACCGGTGTTTAACATTGGACTACTACTGCAGTTTAAACAGACCACTTAACATTTTGTGTTGTCAGCTGTTTTATCCTCATTGTCAAGAATTTAGCTCCTGACAGAAAAGTCTCCTAAAGATGAATTAAAACGACATAGACAGTGAAGCCAAAAGTGGTCCCACAGGTGTTGCTCATTCAGATTACTTTCCATCCATCTTTTCTTTAATGAAGGAGGAGCAGCAGCTACATCCTGATTGATGTTGTGAAGGCCAGCAGCACAAGGAATGATCCTCTCACCTCTCCCTGGAGTCAGCTCCAGCCTGGCATCTGCTAAAGGGCAGAGTTACACCATCCTGTGCCCTTGTCCCGCCCACGCCTATTTGATAACGGGCCAAGACTGACCCCACTGTGCCTGCCAAGCACCCCTGTCTGTGGGCCCCGGGCACCAGACTCAGGGGCCCACACTGGCCTCTTTGCTTTTTGAGGCTTTAGGAAGATTAATAGGCTTCCTCTGTAGAGCGCCTTTGTGAGGCAGCGCCCAGGCGTGTTCAAGCTGTTGGGTTTGCCGGAGACGAAAAGGAGCAGCGGCTAATTCCTCTGCAGGTCAGTTTATCTGTGGCTACTCTGCATTTTCAATGACTTGGAAAGGTCACATCCGGGCTGGATAAACCGGTTCAGAAGCCTCACAAACAGCACTGACTTATTGAAATTCAATTCAAGATGTCAGAAAATTCTTGAATCAGTCTTTATCTGTGTGTTTATCTTGTCAGTGTTCCTGCGACCGCAGCTGAACAATCAGACGCGCATCCACCCAGCACCATCTGCAACAAGTTCAGTTTGGTTTATGGATTAATGGGGAAATCAATGACAACAAGCATGCAAATGTACGTATCGTATTTACACAGCCGCTTTAAGAACAAGGGAGCTAATCATTCACAAATACATCGGGTCACCACAGCTTTATCTGTCCCACACAAACACTGATCATCTCAGGAGGTTATTTCCCCTCACATATTCCATCACACTGGCTTCAAATACCCAAATCTCAGCCAAGAATTTCCTTAAATGCACTCTGAACTTTGAATTCCAAAAAATAGCTTTTTTTTTTTATTTTTTTTTTTTTTAAGAGAAAGTTTCTGCGTTTTATGCAAAGGCTTGTGGCCTGAAACCATTTTAATGATTTTTCTTTTCACATGGTTGCAGGTGAGGGCTTTTGATTCTCGTCATGTCACGCCTCCAATAGTGCAACCACCAATAACAACCTCCCTCACCCTCTTCCTCCCTCTCACCCACACACACACACTCACATACAGTATGTACATGCATGCACACATACTTCTAGCTGCTCCAGGTGCCAGGGTGTGAAGAGATCAGCCAATCCCAGCACTCGTCTGAAGCTGGATGGTGGCCATTGTGTTATTAAAAGCTGCGGGTGAGCTTTTGCTGCTCGCCTTTTCCTCTGCACTGCAAATAATTTATGAAAAAAAAAAAAAAAAAGTCTTATAGAAGAAAACACTGTTGGTTGGTGGGTGAGCTTCCCTGAGGGGAGAAAATAAATTTGAGTCTTCAGTTAGTTGTCTAATAAGTGAAGCACTGAATTACTCCTTCTATCCATTTGCGTGAGCTGATAAAGAATCAACTTATGGGACATTATTACATGACTGATGTTGCCATCTCTGCGCTCTTTGTGTCCAATGATAATTTTCCAGTGATATTATTTCCATAAACATCATTATGAGACAGAACCATTCCATCTCTTCACTCAAGACTACTGGGAAAGCTGAAGTGCCTTTGATGAGATGAGATCACGTTTTTTGAGGGAGCTGCCTTCTCTTTGCCTGTAGCCAAAAACAGCCTAATTGTGTTTTGTCCCATATGTGAATTATTATTAACGACGATTCATTTACTACACTTCCTTTGCCAATTTCCTAAATTAAAAAAATAGCATGTTGAGATTTACAGCACCCCCCCACCACCACCCACCCACCCGTTTTCAGCACCGGCTTCCAACATCACCATGGCAACTTCCAATCAGCAAGGATGGTAGAGCCTGCCGGCCGTGTGTTTGGCGCAAGGCTCTAAGAGGCGCAGGTGGAGCACATATGGAACAATGGCCTAGTAAAAAAAAAAAAAAAAGAAAAAGCACCCTGCCCGCCTGTATGTGCCAGCAGTGCCCATTTTAATCCCACCGTTACCTTCTAGTGCTCTCTGATGGAGATGTTCGGCTGCAATCACGGTCTCAGACTGGCGCTGGGTCCTTGCCAGACTTCAGCTGACAAAGCCAAACCTGGTGTGTTTTGTAAAATAATGTCCAAAAAAAGTCACGAATCCACCACCTCTTCAATATTTACTGTAACGGCTCCTGAATGTCATTCCTTGAAACATCTAAGACCTGGCCTGATCTCGATGGCTTGTACTTCCAGAGGACAGTTAGATAAAAACTTATCATTTTCTAGGTGACTTAATGCCTGCTTTGATATATGTTTTTACAGTATACAGGTACATAAATGGAGAAACATACATTGTGTGTTGATGACATTTGTGTCCCATATGGTAAGTAACAGGAGAAGTAATGTTATGGAAATTACTAGCATGTGCAGTAAATAAATCAATCATCCAAGGAGCCTTATCTATCATTGCACATTTAAGCAGTCAGCTCCTATGTAGGTTAATTAAAGCACAATGGCCGAGAAGAGGACCTGGCACCCATCCTGCTTATGTTTAAGCCTTCTCAAGACCCGCTGGGCTGGAGCTTTCTATAGCCAAATGAAATTTGCCCATCTATCCTCCCCCATCCCCAGCTGAATACATAAATCATCTGTATGGGCCTCAGCTTCGACCCTAAATTCCATGAACAATGCCATTTGTCCACAAATACCACATATAATTGCTGGATACTCTTCAAAGTACAAACTGTGTTTCTTTGCACTTATCTGGGGCCATATACTGTACTGCAGATTGTTTTAAGTCACTTCATCCTGTTTTGGAACAAATCAATTTAGATGTTGTGCCACATCCAGAAGGATATTGGGTAAAGTCTACCACTACTGATTTGCTTTTATGTTTGGTTTGAGCACTGAGATAAGAATAAATGTGTGTCGGGCTTTGCTGGGAGAAAAATTCTGACATTTTACAGGAGGAAAAGTGTCACTTCCACTATTTAAGACGACATTGTGACTTGAAAATTCCAAGTTTTCAATTCTTACTTCAGTAATTCAGCAAGAAAGTTTAAAATGAGAAGTATTCATCATACAACAATATGATCTTTATTAATGCTCTAATCTATATATTATATACCCTCCAATATCATGATGAATGCATTAGCATGCACATACCTTTTAAATATTGTGGTTGTTGAAAGTCAGTTTGAATTTAATAATTTTATACACTGCCAACAAAGTTAAAAACAAATCAGACAAATGTAGTGGAGTTAAAAGAAAAAGATGTTGTTTATTAGTAGATGAAAGCAAATAAATAAATAAATAAATAAATAAATAGACAAAACAGCATGTGCTTTAGTATGGTTCCTAAAAATCCAATTTTTAAAAGAACAGCAGATTCCCAGATTCATATTACAGAGACATAAAAGGGAGGTGAAAGCAACCCTAGGGCTCCTAGAACTTTTAATGCCAGGGTTGTGCTTATTCTAATCTTCTCATTTGTTTCTGACCCAAAGAAAGTGGTTTATTTAGCAGAATCTGAAAGTTTATTTCATTTGTAGTGGTCAGCAGAGTCATATTCACTTTGTGTGATGATTGGAGCACTGTTAGTCATGCATCATGTTTTCCAAGAGCTAATAATTCTTTTGTTGCTGTCTGACTTTAACAAGAACAAAACTACAACTCCTAAAACTTGTGAAGGTCTTAAGTGATCATGTTAGAATTCACGCTTAGTTTGCTGCTTTGTGATCCCCATACTACCTTTGTCAGGGAAAGTTTTAAGAAAGCCTAAAAGGTCATGAATACACCTTCAAGAGATTCCAACATCTTACTAACAACTTTTTAGGTAGAGTTTAGCTGATAACTTTGCCTTTATTTAAACTTCTGCCAGGACTGGGGCTAACTGGGACTAAGCTAACTGTACTCATGTAAAAACAGTGCAACATGTTCTGTTGAATAATTAGACCTGTAACTAGTTAACTATATTGCTGAGGCCTGGTTGTCGCAGAGGGGTGGAAGTGGGGAGCAAACTGCAGGTAAGAGGAGACAGGAGCCAATTTAGGAGGCTTAATAAACACAATGCCAACAGGTACGGCCAAGGATGACTACAGGAAAGATTACTACATATAGGACGACTAAACAATGATGAACTGGCAAGGGAGAACTGAAACCAAGTGGAATATGTAGATGAAGCACAACAAGACGCAGGTGGATTGAATTAACTAAGTAAAACCAAATTAACTTATCAACAGGAAAGGAAGCAAAACCAAATTCACAAGGGAGAAAAACTACAAAATAAAACAGGAAACCAGGACAGCACATGAAAAAATGACATATCCCCACAACAGAACCCCAAAACCATAACATGTGTTTCATATTTATGGCCATCATCTGTAGAAAGGCCTGCATGTTAACTACAAGGCTGCAGACTGATTTTAAAAAGACCTACCTTGCACATATGTGACTGTGTGAAAGAGACTAAACTGTGCATAGATGTATAAAGTAGAAGTTGAAAGTAGAAGTCCTGTCCGGCAGCTCTTTCCAACCAGTCACTAAACCAGCTCACCTCCACAAGGTAGATGAGCCTGTTAGTGAAAAAAACCCTTTTCTAAGTGCATCAGTAGATCCAAAAACATGGTAGGACTTCTACTTTATTTTTATGTCTACTCAAACTTTATACACCTCTGCTCAGGTGTGTGTTTTTTCACTTTGGTGTGGGAAGGTTTGTTTTTGTTTATTGATAAAAAATTATATTTGATTTGATCTTGTAAAGTCACCAAATGACTTTAAAGATGAGCAGCTGATTTTCTTTTTGCCAGCTCACAGAGTAGCAAAAACGCAAATGGTTTCTCATCTTTTTATTGAGCAACTGGAGCAGCTGATCAAATCCAGTCTAAAATTCATGTCACATCCTTCTTCTGAAACCTTTTTACAAAGCCATATGACAAAACATAGTTAAAGATGTGTGGTTTTATACTAAGAAGCAATTAAAAAGCCTTTCAGATGAATATTAGCATCATCCCAATCTCGTCTCCCACACCGGGAGGATCAGAGTGGAGGCACCCGGCCGATACAACTCCTTGTGGCCCTCGGCTGTCACTGATAACAACTGTATCTCATTATCCTCGTTGTGGGGGCCATGGAGGTAGTGGCGACCGTAAACACCATCCTCCTATCCTTCCACAATGGGCCGCTCACTGACAAAAGGCACTCTCAGAGGCTTGAACCCAGGCCAACTTCTCTGTTCTTGTTGCCATGCACAGCAGATGTCTTAGTGAGTCTATGGAAGGTTACTGAGGTTCTTCAAGAAGACCACCATAACACAATTACTGTCTTGTGGCATCTGCTATGTGTGAAAAGTAAAGGCATTTTATTTTCCTTTGCTGTATTATGTTTGGCATATTTGAAAAGAAAGAAAATCTTTTGAGTAGGGGTCAGGAGAGCTAATTTAAATACACAAAACCTCTGTTCAAAGGATTGATATTGTAGTTTGATATTGTAGGCATGCAATGCCCTGCAATTTCAAACACAAACTTGACTTTAAAATGGTGCATAGAAAATACTTCTTACTTTGCATTGGTTGCAAAAAAAAGGTCGTGAGGGTATTAAAAAATTCTGTATTCAGCCACTATGTGTCAGAGGAATTACACTGAGCTTCTTTAACAGAGTATTAAGTCACCTTCCAACGGATACGTGACTTCAGCCATCTAATTTGTGGTGTATTTTTTAAGTTAAACAGTCATGATCTAAGTGGAAATATAAGCTCTTTTTTCACATAAGCTCTCAAGCTAGGTACTATATGCTCTCTGTAAAAGCTAACAATGTGCTTCAGGAGGCATTTAATGCTGTTTGTATGCAGTTTATTACTGTATTGTAACTCAAAGTTGCAGATATCTCAGTTAAAATGTGATTTTTGGAATACAGTAGAAGTGAAGTCCAGTTGTTCATTTAACTCCCTAAACAGAGTTACAAAAGGGATGTAAAATCTCATTTCTGAAGGTACAGTTTTCAAAGTGTCTCTTCTGTATCTGCATGGAGGCATGCATATTGTATGAGTGACAGCTCTTGCCTTTTTGAGGTTCTCATTCGACTAATCAGTTGACTTTTACTTGATTTATTCATCATTACATGACATTTTAAGTTGTAAACTGATTAAAAATGTCAAGTTTCTAATTGATAAATGAAACAAAGACATTTTTTTTCTTAACTGGAATGTAGCTCAGAAATGACAAAGTGCTGAAAAATGGAACAAAAGGTATGATTGCCGCTAGCAATCTCAAACGCTTTGCAAAAGCTAATTTACAGTTGGGCGATATCTTCCTTGCAATCTGTGCATCTGCAGGTAAACACGTAACTCAAATCAAGGAGTGGCATTGTCTTAAATTGAGAAAACAATTGTAGCTTAATCAGCACGCAGTTAAAACATCCTCTCCAACAACTCGAGTCTTTCTGTAAAAAAGCTAAACATATCAATCATTACTGAACGTGGTACCCTTGCTTTCATTAGAAAATCATATAGATTAAATGTTAATCATAGCTAACTCTATACCAGTGGGCTTCTGCCAAGATGACAGATGGACCATTAATGAGAATAGTGAGAGGATCTTAGTCTATACACGGATATGAAGATGCAATAACAAGCATAGCACCACACTTGGCTTCCAAAAAACTGTTATTTATTTGGACAAAAATAGACAAAGATAATCAGTATGCACGTGGCGCTGCTTCTTTCCCAAAGTCAAATGATATGTGTTAAAATTGTGTGAGATCACTACATTGTGAAGGTGTTTTAGGATGCGTTCGTAGGATGGTACTGCCACATGAGACTCGCAGAAATTGAAGATAACACCTGTCACACACATTCAGCATCAGATATTAGCATCCGTCTCTTTTACTGGTCTGTGAACGATGAATAATTACTCTTGTTTAGAAATCGGCCTATTAGCACTAAACAGGTTATATTGGACATCTGTCTCAGAAATCTATCCGGTATAATTGGCTTCCATCATATTGTGCTTCACTGTACAGCAAAGCACACTGGCACGGTGTGCGCGGCACGAGAGGCAGTGTCATTCACTCTTGCTTTGTGACGTCGCTTCCACATGCTGTTTTCACTTTTGAGTTGAATGGAATTGTACGAGATGAAAGTTGCAGCAAAAAAAAAAACAAAAAACAGAACACATATGTCTGTGGATGGAGCTCAGTGTCGTGTTATTGGCACAGTGTTTTCATCAGGTCTGATAACATATGTTTCGAACTCAGGAGGCTTTGGGCAGGGGGGAATAGCGCTGTGTTTGAAGTCAACTGCCGCATTAAGCAGAGAAGCGGCACAGTTGTGTAGAGATGCTCTCTTGTTCAAAGGGATGGAAGGAACAGCTCCGGGGAGCGTCCAACATCAAGAGCTGACCCCGGCACTGTTTCCCGCTACCTTCTGCCACGCATCCCGCCGCCGTATGCTGCGATTCCCAAAGACCGGCAGGCCTGTGCCATCTGGCCTCACATCGGATTCCCCGGACACATATTGGGAATCCAAACTATGCCACCTCCCTGCTTTTCCTCTTCCCTCTGCGCTCTCTCCCTCCGGGTTGTCTCTGCACCTCCATTTTATCCCTGCTTGAGTGTTGGCTCAAGTGGAAGGGCTCTGCTCTCCAAGCCATCCCAGTTGCCCTTTTCCTCTTTAATCCCCTTG
Source organism: Telmatherina bonti (assembly GCF_933228915.1). NCBI lineage: Eukaryota > Metazoa > Chordata > Actinopteri > Atheriniformes > Telmatherinidae > Telmatherina > Telmatherina bonti. The sequence goes on along the minus strand of NC_136616.1, from coordinate 25,234,663 downwards.
TGATGGGATCCAGGAGGAGCCCTTTAAATTTGGAGGGAAACGGTCAATAGCTCTGATAGATGAAGGAAGCTCCCCAGAGAGTTATCCACCTAGCGTAGTCTGTCTGTGTTACAGAGTGCTTGGCTCGTCACATTACCTTCAGACTGATTGTCTCCTGGTTAAATTTATTTTCCCTATTAGTCAAAAAGTCAAGATTCACACACTTAAACACATCGGTATAAAATTCTTATTCTTACTCATTGAGTTTTTGGAACAATTCTCGATCTGCTGAACTCCTTTCAGAGGGCTGGTTTCAGTGTAAAAGTGTTGACAGGCTCACAAAGAGAGAAGAGGCTCCAGGAAGAGAGCAGTGGTGGGCTGTGCAGTATGTTCTGCAGCACTGCCACAGATTTCACACTCCTTTTGTGTGTCTCTTTCTCTTCCTCTCCTCTGGGCGTCACCGCAGTGGGGAATTCAATTCCCTAATAACTGGGGAATCAAAGTTGGACAGCACCACTGCTGAGAGTCATAAAGGAAGCAGTGGAGTGGCTGGCTATTCATTCATCCAGGCCCATTACAACGTATACCAGATGGACACTGCACGTCACTGTTTGACATCTCAAGACAGCCGCGGCCGCCTGCCTGCCCGGCATGGAAAAGATGAAAGTTATGAGGAAGACGGGAGGCAGGTTGTGTCAAACAGAGACAGATCTGATCAACAACTGCACAGAGATGAAATCAAAGTGGTTGAAGCATGTGGCGTGAGGCATCTGGTATTCTAGCAAACAGAAGCTAGCACGGCTGCCAATGCTTTCAGGGGAGAGCTGCCTCTCCTGCTCAACGGCCTCAAGCCAGTGGAAATGCTACCAGCTTCTGTTTTAAATTCATAAGAGGTGTGGGGTTTTTTGTTTTTTTTTGGGGGGGGGGTTATTGTCCCAGGGGATTACTTTTAGATGGATGTTAGGGAATTTCTCCAAATGCTAGCCAAATATCAGAGAAGTGACAAAAGCACTGGTTGGATACAAACCAGGAAGTTATGTTTACCAACTGCAAAGGTGCGAGGGTGCATCTATCTAAACATTTTAACACAAAAACTATTTTGAAAAGTAGCTTATTTATTCAAAAGGAGCACACACACACACACACACACACACACACACACACACACACACACACACACACAAATCAATAGCAAAGGTGGCATCAGGGGTCTGTACCTGCTGGAAAGATGCCAGTCATTTCCTCAAGTCCTTGGCCTCTTTTCTTATCTGCAGGGGGAGCCACAGGCTGATACCAGATAGTTTTAAATGCTCTTTGGTTTGTTGTACATCAGCAAATATTGCATTTTCATTTGAGATATTGGATTCTTCTCAGAAGCAAATTGCAGCATACAACAAATTAAACCAGATTCGGCGTAATGCAGGTTTGTGTAACAACATTATGTGTGGAGCATCTGTGTACATCTGCACATCAAGTGTAAAGGACCTGTCAAGCCCTCCTGGCATTGATTTTACATTTTATACCACTTCCTGCATAGAGTGCTGCAAGCATCTGATCCCCTAATCTCAGAATGCCAGCTTTCACTCAATGTCATCTGCCAATGAGCTGCAACCAGGCGCCCATCCTGCCTCTGGCACCAGAACTGCACCCATCCAGCTTGTGAGCGTTAATACCCGCTGTTGCTAGGTTACAACGAGAGGAATCAAATTTAGGTGGCTTCCACAGCTGCGCTGTACTGTTGTGCACCAAGGGATATACATGGCAGCGTTCCCAGTATGCACCTGGATGGAATGAAACAGGAAGATGTGGAAGAGACTAATCTACTAGGTACAGCAGCGGCTGGTTATCCTGTGTTTGCCCCAAAAGGAACGTCCAGGAAAACAAGAGGGAATCACAGTTGATAATTTGGATTTTTAGATTTTGTTTAAGAAGCCTTGTGCCATTGCAGAGGTAAATGTGTGTTTTACTGGCAGCTGGAAGGTCAGAAGGAGAACTGCACGCTGGGCGAAAACCAGGATTTTATCTGTTAGCCTGAGGCTTTATTGCACTCCTGAAAACACAACGCTTCATCAAAAGGTGGAGGAATCTTGTGATAACCGCAATCTAACGCGGCCCCTACAAATGGAGCTATGTCCTCTTTTCATCAGTTTATTGCATCATTGAGTGCTCTCTGCTCAGATCCAAGAGACAACAGAGTTTGGAACGATTGGCTGTGAACAGGCTCTCTAACATGCCAAAAAAAAAAAAAAAAAAAAAAAAACCACGAAAGGCTTCTCCACAGCTGACTTCCTGCATCTTGGTTTCAATGTAATCAGTGAGCTGTGCTGCTCAGACATTGTTAATTTCACACAACTGTAACAACATCTTAACAATCAGAGCCGTGTGCCAAAGCCTGAATTATTAGATCTTAGAAAACATGACAGGCTGACATTAACACGACACTTCTAAAAAATCATCAAGACAGCCTTCATTTAAAGAAGTTTAGAGTTTCTGTCTGAAGGAAAATATGCTTAGCATTAGCTTAAATCTTTCCACTTTTACACATCTATTGTGTGCAGCAAACAAGCGCCACAATGAATGTGCAAACTTCTGAAGCTGCCGCATCAGCTTCTTCTCCTTTTGTTAATGTCATGATCAGCAAATATTAAAGGATTTTACAGCAATATTTAGGCGCTTAACTTCAATTTAATCAAATCAGTGTCATTAAAGTCTCTTTTTTTTGGCTTAAAGTGACTGTTTGGGATTTTTTTTAACCTCTGTCCTGTCATAAAGGACTGAAAATTGAAAAGCTTTCCGCAAGTCACTTCAAAGCTCAACTTAACCCGCAGGAGGAGAGCAGTCTTCTAAAACTGGCAGCCAGTGTACTCTAATAAATGCATAAATACACTTTCATTTGAAAAAGGGCCAAGTTTCCTTACTTTGGGATCCTCCCCCTGTTGGATAAATGTCCTCTGTTGCATCTAGTGCACTCTCACTCTAATGCACCATATATCTCATTCTTGGTCTATATTTAGGTACCAGTAAAAAATAACACTTAGCTTCTTAGCTTTGTCATCATCTCCATGATACTTGAGGATTCATTACAGTTTGCATATTTTGTTGATCCCTCCCAAAAAAAAAAAAAAAAAAAGCTAGATGAACCCTTGCCTCATCCAGCGCCTCCTTGCCACTGTGAGCCAGAGACGGATGCCACCGTGTTGCCAACATGACAGAAGCTGCCAAAAAATTCAGTCACCTTCAGCAGCAGAGGCTCAAGTCATGCTCAAGTTAACATTCAAGGAAACTGCATTTGCATTATATCTGAAATGCAAAGAGGATAATGATGACAGTAAATTACACATATCACAGCTGAGTGACCATGCAATGTCGCAAATGACAATTATTTCATGTTTCATGATAAAACATGAAACTGCTGGAGAAAAGGCAGGAACAGTTTTTGGGATATGTGTGTCATATAAACGACAAGTCTCTTCAAGTCCTTGACCTACTGTCTCTTTTATCACTTCCTCATTTTAAGTTTTTCCTTAATTATTTGTCCACTAACTTTCCTCCGGGTAGGAGAGGAGAAGTCGTGACCAGACCAGACAGGTTTTAGACCTGTGTGACCTTTCCTCTCCTCTTCACTTGTTGTGGGAGTGGGTTCTTTTTTGTGTGCTTTGAGCAGGGCGGGTGAAGAAAAGCTGGCAGATGGAAGCAGTGGGATGTTGTTTGTTCAACTGAAATGTGGCAAAATGTCACCAGCTTTTAAAAATGACTTGAAATAAGTCTATAATAATCCGCTTTAACATAATACGTGAGAGGAGAAAAAGTGTACATTTATTCTGCTCTGTGTTTGGTGTGTCTTGCATTCTGTTTACCTCTACTCCCCTCTTTTATTGGACATACTTACAGAGCATGAAGAGTTCATGATAGTGATATCATCGCCGCAACAGAAAATTTGAAAATGATAGCAGTGTTGATATTGTGATAAATTAATTCCAGTCTCCACTCTCATTTTTGGCAAATGAATTAGACTCAAAATATGACTGCAGGGGGTGGAGACGAGTCTGCAGCCATTACTGTCGAAAACAAACAAAAAGAACAATTAGATTTGATGGATTGGGAGAATAAGCAACCAAAAAAAAAAACCTGATAAACAAAAGATCCACGAGGCCCAACATCTGCCGTTGATGGAATATCAACTGAGAAACACACGCAGGCTGGAAGCCAACCGCTCTCACACACTGAAGTCCTGCGCCCATGTACGCTTTATTTTCCATATTATTAATGGATTATTTAGAGCATCCTCACATGTTTATTATCGGTAACATGCCATCCAGGAGCGTTGTGTTGCCTGTTAAAAATTCATCGTTTATTTATTCATGTTCTGTTGATTTAGTTGATTTTTGCACACATCAGTGAAAGTGGCCATAAGATGAAGCATTATGCCACCTTATGAACGCCTCAGAAATGAAAAGCGATGTGACTAATTTACATTCAAAGAGGACACTAATGCATCTGTTAACATAGTCATGTGAATTACAAAGTGTCCTAATATATCTTTAAAAAATCAAAATATAATCAGACAGCAGTCAATAACTTCTCATGTAGAAGCAATGATGTTTACAGATCCAAGTTTTCTGCTATTCGCTAGATTATTGGCGAATAAAATGTGGATGCACTATATTTTATATGATATATTAAGAAAAAAATCTCACTGGATATTTCCTTGAGAAATAACAGGGAACTGCCACCCAAAAAATAGATGAAGCCAGTGCAAGGTTGTTCTTATTTATTATAGTTAAATATCAGCTCATCAGTGAGTCTGCCTTGGGTCTCAAGTAAAGAATAAAAATACAGGAGGAAATTAGAATGCATAAGCAGAAGAGTAGACAATTTCTTTTATTATTTAATTTCTTCCATGCCTTTTGCCTTAGTTACAAAAAGATCCTCCAGAAGGACTTGTTTTCAGATGCATATAGCAGAACTTTTTATTTTTTATTTTTTTAAGGCTGAAAGTGTTTGCATTTCCTCACCAAAACTTGCAGTTATTCAAGTTGTTCTGCCCATAATGACCTGTGGCTTCCAAGCTACAATTGCAAGGTGCTCTGCTCTGCTCTGCATGATTAATGTTTTCCACACAAATCCACTACTAACATTTGAAACTATGAACAAACTAAAATACAGGCACGGTAGATGTATTTATGTTGGTTAATTAAACACAGAGAAATGAATGAGTGTCAGATAAAACGTAAAAATGTATTTAAACAATATGTGTCAACCATGCATGTACTGAAAAAGATGAGAGGAAAATAGAAATATAGATAAAAGTGCTAAAAAGTTATTATAAACTATTCGGAATAAAAAGAAGTGAAAGTTGCATAGAAACAGGAAACAAACATATTCTGGATGATGTAAAGATACCTGCAAGATCACATCACACAGTCCCAGAGGATCAATTCAGTTCAATTCAGCTTTATTTGCAAAGCCCCACATCACAACAACCTCATCTCAGGGCACTTTACACACATCAGTTCCAGGAAATTCATAATAAATAGCCGAGCTAAGGAAAACCAACAGATTGCATCGAATCTTGACTTCGATCCAATCCCCCATCCTGAGCATGCACGAGGCGACAGAGGAAAGGAAAAAACTCTCCTATAAAGATCAGAAGTATATTTTATGCCCAAACCATTTAAAGCTTTATAGACTGAAAGTACTTCCTTAAAATCAGCTCCTAACAGCAGATTTGACCAATTTTCTTGGTCTTTGTGAGAACTGAATAATCTGCAGCGCCACATGAATTCAAATAAAACATCTCAAACCTTTAGTTCAACCCCTGGCTTATTTGGCATCGTGTCATTTTGTCCTCTGGCTGAAAAGGTGACTGTTGTATATTTGTTGTAATCTTTGTTTGCTTTGAAATGTTTTGGTTAAGACCACAAACATTTGTCTGAAGTAAACACTGATGCACTCACGCACATGTTAGTTTTTCCTGTTGATGTCACATTTTCTTAGTGTTGCTTATAGATGAATGGAATATTGAAATGCTGCATGTTAAAACAAGCCTTTTTTTTTTTTTTTACATGTATGACAACATTTCAAGAGAGATTGGTGGGTCAACATTAACAACAAAATATAACATCATATATGTATATATATATATATATATATATATATATAGAGAGAGAGAGAGAGAGAGAGAGAGAGTGTTATAAATATGGTCAATTATTGCTAAAAAAAAAAAAAAAAAAAAAAAAAAAAGGAGCTTTAAAATACAGCAACTAAAAGCCTATGAAATCAAATAGCCATATATTGCCTGTGGGAACGAGCATATCTTTAGACCTACAAGCTTTTTTTTTTTTCTCCCTTTCTCTCTCTCTCTCTCTCTCTCTCTCACACACACACACACACTAGCATCCACACACTGTCTCACGCCCCATGTGAACACTCATCTTTAACGAGGGGAGAGCTGAAACCATGCGTGATTGTTTTAGAGAGGCTGCCCTAAAGGCACGTTATCGCTCAATGTGGGACTGCTTCTCTCAGTCATACGTCCTCTCTTGTTGATTGTGCAGCGCAGATCAGCGGCAACAAAGGCATCATTAGTGGGGCTTTGGTCCCCAACAGGCCCGGGCTAATTATGAATGGGGGGCCCGCTAATAATTCAAGGGCCCATCGGTGCAGCTTGAAACTGAAGAGAGAACTTCACAGATTCAGTGGTGGCGTACACTCGGCCCATCTGCCTCCATTTCCCAGCCACCTGCCTTAAGATCTGACTCACATCAGCCGCAGGACTGGAGCACCGTGGCACACATGAGAGAGAGGCAGAGGAAACATATGGGATTTATGCATGGCTTTAATGAATGATCTGCAGTGGTCATTAAAAGCTTCGGACAATTACCTGGTTCGAGCGTAAAGCTCCCTTTTAAACTGTCAAACAATTGTTCATTTTGTTTTGCATTTCTGAATCCAGAGTTAATTTATTTCCATTCTCTCATGCCCTTGCTCATAAAAAATAATAGCCAATGCACACACAAACACTTACAAAGAGCTTTGGAAAGGCCTTAGAGGATAGAAAAAAAAAACCCAGTCTATTTCCTGTATGACTCCATATAGTGAAAAGGCTCAAATTAAGATTTATATCAGCTTCAGCCTTGCATCAGCGGCTTTGAATTGTATTGCACCGATTACTGTAGTAATTGTTCTGCACTCAGAAGAAGTGATTATTGTTTCCACCAGAAGAGGGCAGTGTCAATTTTCCCAATCACACCACACAAGTGATTTCCCCCCCTTTGGCCAAACGTGCACAAACACTGCTCTAATTCCAAACCCACGAAAGAGGGAATTTGAAAGTAAACAAATGAGCCCGATGGGATGATCAGCCTTCTCAGATTCACCGCATAAATAAAATCTTTTCCCATGGAGCTGGCTCATAATTTCAACACTGGGCTTAGATTTATGTATCTCTCTCTCTGAGCTCCTGCTTCTTCTGGTGAGAGGCTCTGATTCAGAACAGCCCTGACTGAATCTTTTTCAGGGAAAAAAGAATCTGAGGATGGGGACGGGGGTAAGATTACATGTGACAGGGCTGTAAGGAACTTATTTATAGATGCTGAAAGTGTACATTGTTTTCTTTTGCGGTCAGCTTAGATACACATCAGCTAATCTGAAATGTGTGCATAAAGTCCTCCTGAAATCATGAATTGCATCTTAAAGTGGAACAAATGTTTTGCATTGGTCCCTGCATGATTCTTATGAGACTATATAAACTCAAAAGGCTATTTCTGCACTGAATCACCTAGGATTTTACGGCCTTTTCAGACTTATGTATACATCTAGAAGAGGATCTGGCTCAGTTTAACAACATTCTCTAAAAATTAGAAGTAAGCAGGCTGAGTATTACCAGGTTAGTCATTAATATGCAAGCTCTAATTTGGGCCTCAACCTACAGAAGTCCTTTCTGAATGGAGCAGCTAATTTGAAAATAATCTGGAGTGGCACACAGCTTTTCTCAGCGATGACATCACCCTGTGGATTATTCACACAGCTTGTAAAGAAGGTTTCCCAATGATGGTTTCACCACTTATAAGTGCAGCCTTGGGGCAAAGTGTCTCTTCACTTTTGTTTTCTTTTCTGTCACTTTCTTACACCCCATCCTTAAAAAAATATTCCCACAACGAACCACACGATCGGGGATTTTCCTAAACGGAGCTGCCACGCATTAGTCGAACATTTTACAAGAGCGGCTGCTAAAATACGCAACGTCAGGAAGACATATTTCATTCTACCCTCCGCACTGGGAGAGCTGGTTTTATTTGTGTTTCATAATGCTGTCAATTCTTGCCTCCTGTCTCCGATGGAGGAGAGTAAGACACTGACTGATCGGTGTGGAGGAAAGAGGAGCTGATCACCGAGTCAGGTTTTGATCTGGATTCAGTGGTCTGGAATAACTGGCCCCTCAAGAGCTCTTGTGTCAAATGGTATCTGTGACAGGGAACAAGGAAGAGGGATAAACATGCTGCATTTAACATGTGGACATTACTCCTCCCCCTTGACACCATCTGGAGAGGAAAAACAACCTCATACGCAAATATTAAGGATGTTGTTTTGCTTGCATTTCATAAAACTCGACATGCTGCAGATTCGGCAGCAATAACTAGTACTAGTGCTAATTTCTGAAAGCAAAAAAAAAAAAAAGGCAGCAGGATCAAAACGTTCCGTTTTAACAAAAGATGGGGTTAGCAGTGAAAATGCATCGACGAGCCGGCTGACTCCCCTTCTCTCTTTGAATCGTCCTCTGCTTTGTAATGTGAGGGTGTTTGGAGGCAGGTCAAAAGGCCCTTTCAACCCAAGGCCTCACCTACTTCCTAATGAATTCCCAGGGTCCATCAACCTGCAGGCGCTCCCATACAAGCTAACCAATGATTACACCTTGAGGGGGAGAGGAAGAGGGGGGGGGGGGGGGTGGAAGAGAGGCTGGAGAGCTACAGCATCCCCTGTACACACACATAAGCACACCCACACACACATCTAAAACTCAACTACTACTACCATCACCCCCCAGATTGGAGGCAGGTGCAGCGGCAAATCAAGCCTCATTAGCTGCACCTTCTGCTAGCGTATACCGTGGACAGATGGAAGCTCGCCCTCACATGTTACCTCACATCAGATGGCGGTTGGAGGAGGGTGGCTAGGGGGTAGCAGGGAGAAACACTTGCCCCCTTCTGCCGACATTGCTTCCTCTGAGCTACAAGATGCCCCTAAGCGCAGATCTAGCACCAAGATGCTCCTTAACCTTAATCCTTCTGGCAACTGCGAGTTTCCAGAGAATATCTCTAACATCACATCAGTTGTAACTCCCCCCCCCCCGGTCAGAGCCGACCCGAGTAAGACGGATGCATTCCTGGCCCAAGGAGGAGTCGAGAACCTGCAGAGGCAGCGTTTTTTGCCGAATTTGTGTAAAAAGAGCCAGGAGCGTGGATGTGTTAGGAGTCTGCAGGCACATGATATGCAAAGACACACTATGGGGCCCACAGGTAAGTGACAGAGCCTCAGCTGCAGGATATCATATCACCCCCCCCTGTCCTCGTGGCTCTGACACAAGATCCTGAGCAGCTAATTGAGGCAACAGTGCATTTCACTGGTGCTGAGCCCAGTGTCAACACCTTCCTCAAGGTAACAGTGGATTTATGTCCATCTATCTCAGGGCAGGGGCAAAATGTCAAAGGGGGAGGCTGTGTGCAATTTGATGCTGTCTGTGTGATAAGAAATATTGCTAATGTGCTTTTCAGCACAGAAAAAAAAGGCTGTCAGACCTGGATGGGTTTAGGATGCTGGAATTTCCTGTTAGGAAACCCCCCCCCCCAAACCTGTCTTAAGGCTAATTCCGCGAAACATGTGTGAATAAAGATGCCCGTACGATGACAGACAGCGATCCAGTCTAACACCTGATTTGTTTAAAATGACAAATGAGTCTGTGCTTGAAAATAACAACCAGACAGCAACAAAAAAAGAAAAAAAAAAAGGGGGGGGGGGGGAGCAGAGTTAATAGCAACTTTCAAGTCCAAGGAGAAAGAAGTCACAGGACTGGACATACTGATTGAAAAACTCAGCACATTAACACCACAAGTAAGATTTAAGTGCTTTATCCAGATAATGAGGTCAGGAACAATTTTATGACTCAGATAAGTGGTGTCAAGTCACCAAGTCATAATGCATAATTAATCAAAAGTTTATATTCTCAGTTTTAGCCACAGCTCCGCATGAATCACTTCAGGTTTAGGTAAGCACTGGGAAACTCTTAAAAGAGAGCTGCAGGAAGAATGAGGGCACGGGTACAATGGGTACTTTGTTTAGACGTGGTAGCTTACAGAAGGAGGGGTCTGGTGGGAATCGAGCCGTGGCATTAATGGATTGAACCTAAGTAGGTGGTTTAGAAGTACACAGAACCCTAAAAAAACTACAGTGGAATATTTTAACCTCAACATCCTGAAAGTGTACTTACAGGCTTCTTGCATGCTGATGCCGCGTCACGTCTGTTTCTTATGTGGTTGTTTTAGCAATGTTTTGGGCTGGGTAAATGCCTGTGTGTTTACTAATGATGGGATTTCAGACACGTTTTTATGAGGCAGATGATGTGGATCAACTCTCATGGCTCACAGAGCTTTTAAGATTCTGTTAAATTTACTACAAACAGAACTTTTCAGGGTTTTTTTTTTTGTACATTATTAAAGGAAGTCCCACCTGGGAGTGTGGTGGTTTTTAAAGGAGTACGCTCAAATCCAAGAGACCCAGGACTGACTCTCATCTTCAGCTTTTACATTTTAATATAAAAACTTTAATCTCAGTCACGGTTTTCTGAGCATTAAACTACCTGGTTGAGTTTAGAAAAACATCTGTTTTAAGATCATTTTGAGATTTAAGCCTTTAATGAATTCACAAGTCATATCAAAAACCACACTTTATCTTCTTCGTCTTAAGTTTTGTGTCTTCCACAGACAACACAAAATATACAGCAGGAGCAAAAGAAAAACAATTTTCATTATATAAATGGCTAAATCTTACCTATAAAGACAAGTAATGGTGCTTTTTTGTATTTTGACCTATGTTTTATTTCTTTTTATTGGTTAATGAGTGACAGTGGATGACTCACTAATGCCCACCCAAGATGCCAATGTGCAACAATATCAAGCTCATCAATGAATGAAAACAGGATTCCAATAGATGTCAACAGTAGTGACCAGTGTGTTAAAGGGGTTAAAAGTCATGGTAGTTTTTTTTCTTTTTTTCTTAAAGTTGAATATACACATGTAAATACATTTTTGGCTTGTAAGCATGTTACATGTTGCAATAAAATGCAAATGAAAGAAAATCCTTCAAATTTCCTTTGTGAAGCAGCCATTTCTCCTCCTAACACTTAAAATGCATTGAGCTGGTGATAGAAGCAAGTGTTGAGTTGTTTCAGGTGCTATTTTTTTTTTTTCTAATTCTTCCTGTAAATACAACTTAAAATGAGTAAAAATGTGGAGTTTTGCACATTTTTCTTTGATAGTAAAGATGGAAGGACTGCAGTCCACTACATTTGCCCTCTTCTTCCTCAGCTATGGCATAATTTGAGCAGGATGCAGGTTTATATTATCATTTATTGTCTGAATGTGTTTCAGACTTGAATAGCAAAAATAAAAGTGCTTCAACAAAGTTCAAAGAAAACAACATAATAGTTCAGGTTCATGTCTACAAGTCCAAGAAAATGTTAGAATCCCTGGTTTTATTATTTTACACCATATTTGATATGAAACAAACTTCAAACTCCTCTTGAACCCTATGTATAATCCCACACAACAGGTTGTAACTTATCATCATAACATTTAATCAGTGTATGGAGAGACCTAAACAACAAGTAACATAGCACATTACAGCTAATGTGTCTGAAGGTTTCAAGAGTAAGTCAACTTTGCTCTGCATAATGATCACATCTACACTCAAAGTAGTGTTGCTAAATGGTGAGAAAAAGCAGGAAAGTAGCAGCTCCTTCCTTATTTTACATACTACAAACTTAGGTATAGAAATAGTAAATTAAAACAGTTTCCCAAGGCAACGTCAACATCTCTGAGAACGTTCCCGTTTGTCATTTCAGGTCCTCTTGTAGATGAAGTGCGTCCGTTTTGACATTTTTAACAACATTAATTTCAATCAAGCTACTTCACAGTTTTGTTTTCCTGGGAACTAATGAAAACAAAAAGACACACACACTCCCTCACACACACAGGGGACTATCTTTTTTTTTTTTTCTTTGTCCTTCGATCTGCTCCCAGATCCATATGCCATACGGAAGAGCATGGATTAGAAGATCCAAAAGCTCATTGAATGTTCACTCGCTTTCCAAATCCAGCAGACAGAAATAAATAAATAAAAGGCTCCCTTTCTTGTCTTGCTGCTCCCATGGGCACATGAAAGTAAAGGTTGACTCGCAGCCCTTCTAATGACAGGCTTTTTTTTTTGGTTTCATTTAAAGAAAATCTTTACTGTTGCCTGTTGCCAAGTTTGAACATGCAGTCTTAAACCTTGTATGCTGCCTCTCTTCTTTACTTCTAACCAAAGATTTCAGATCTTTCATGGTGTTGTGCATCTGTTTTCAGATAACTTGTCAGTCTGGCTGATGCTCTTTTATTGTAAATGGCTGCAGAGCAAGATAAACCTCAAAACCTAAATGTAGGATTGTGGTTAACTTCATGTTCAGCTCATGTTAAAGGAACTGGTTTTACTAGGAAGAGTTTGACCTGCGTGTATTCACGGTGTGTAAAAATACTAGGAACACCCATACTGGATCAAGTTTTACCTTAAACATGCAGAACAAACATCTCTACATGGTCACAGTTTCAGGCTTCAGAGGAGAGTTCTCCCACAATCACAACAATGTTCTGCAGTGGAGATGAGGTCTGGAAGTCATTAACAGGGAGTATAACGGGACTTCAGCAGAAAGTACAGTGAATGTCAAGCAGGTGAGGTTCTCAGAACATGTAATGATGTGAATTTTAGTACTTTAGTCACCCATTTCTACATATATATATATATATATATATATATATATATATATATATATATATATATATATATATATATATATATATATATATATATATATATGTATACTTTTTATATTAGCTCTCATCAAAAAAAAAAAGTTAAAAAAAGTTCTAGTTTGCATTTCTGAGTATCTGCAACATTTTTGTGCCAGAGGCTATACTTTGTCCCATTCATCACATAAATAGATTTTTGTGCCTCATTATTGGTTGTCACTTTGACTCTGCGCTGTGATCTCCATCAGTCCATCTTTACTTTGCATACCTGCCAACACAGCTATAAAGAAATGATCCTAATTGTCATGGTAATTAACATCAGTAATTATTGACAGTACCACAGATTGGGAAAAAAGATGGATTAAAAAGAAAAAAAGAAAAGAAAAGAAAATATGGTTTCTGTTTTGAGCTCTTTGAAGCCAGTTGTGTCGAAGAAGTGTTGTTTCCACAGTTAAAAGGTCCTCTACACGGGAGGTGTAGGAGTGAGGTTGACGTCATACATTTGCTAATGTTGAGTGCCAACCATCAACAGCAGGTGACCTCCCTCCCTCCCTCCAACAAACACACATGCACTGCCATCTCCTCCCTGTTTGCCAGGAGCGCACCTGCAGCTTATTATCCAAGCCTTTAGCTCTATAATGTGGCGCAGGTGCCAAAGTGCCAACGCACCATTGTAACACACACAAGTCAACAAACATAACAGGCACTTGAAGTGGGCATACACACTTACAGATGTGCAATGATTAATTAATACTATGGCTGGTAAATTCCATATATTGTTCTCTGCCAGAGTTTGGAAACAGGGAGCACGTATAGGGGAAAAGAGATTAAAAGCTAAATTTACTTATTTGAAAATTTCACATTTGCTGTTTCCCTGAAACTAGTAAGATATTCTGCTTTCAAACAGGAGAATTTAGCCTTTATAACAGTAATGTTACCCTGTAAATATGAAACAATACTGTCTGAAAGTTTGTTGGACCCTTTCACCTGAAACACATATTTAATTTACTTTGTTCAAAATGTTGAACAGTTTTTATGTAAAATGATCCATTTAACCATCACAACTCTTTATACATGTTTTACTTTTTTCTCTCTCCAAAGACTAAAGAGCAACATGTTCGTTCCGCAGGAAAATTTGTTTCTGAAAGACAGAAATGAAGGAATATTACCTGCAAAGAAGCCTCCATTATCAGCCTTTCCAACATAAAAACCTCCTCTCACTCACCGTTGCTGGAAGAAACCTGGATGTCATGATTTATGGCCAGTTGTCTGTTCCCTGCCATGCCTTATCCATCTCATGCTTCACTTTGGACTTTACAGCATTAGAAAATCAGATTTCTGAAGTGGTTGAACAGTAAATAAATACATAAATGAATATAAAAAAGGTTCCCTATTTTCTTTGCCGAAGCTTTTTTCTTGTATCTCTTCATTATCTAAATTTATCAAGGAAGAAAAAGGCGCAGTAGTGAGACATGTTGCCACAGGGCCCGTCCTCGTGTTTACATACTCAAGCCACAGTTAGCACAAATGAACAAATATAATTGAGCTTGCAAAGCTGATATTGTAGTAAGGAATCCAATTTCTTTCATACAGGATGATCCAGTATCTCCTCTGCTAAAGTAGATAATGAATTAGCCATTGGAGCTCTTTCCCTTAGCATGCAAAGGATTCAAACAAATCTCATCATGGCTGTTGCTTAGATACTTCCAGGTCATTTCACTCAGTTAAGAAAGCTCCTAAAGAAAATCGCCTATTTGCAGAATCCAGGTCTGACTCAGCATGCCAACCAGTTCTTGGCACAGACCGCAGTTATCTCATGCTTAGCTTACTACTATGCTCTTCATGCAGGCCTTTTTGCTTCTGCGGTGAGAGCCTTATGGATGGTCCAGAACACGCTGGCACTTCTGGTGTTTGATTAAATATAAAGGACTCTCCACTTGTCATTGAATTCCACTGCCCACCCATGGTTGCCTGAATCAAATGGCCAGTGCTGCAGATAGAGTGA
The DNA here is from genome assembly GCF_933228915.1 of Telmatherina bonti. Taxonomy (NCBI): domain Eukaryota; kingdom Metazoa; phylum Chordata; class Actinopteri; order Atheriniformes; family Telmatherinidae; genus Telmatherina; species Telmatherina bonti. Next base: position 25,219,618 of record NC_136616.1, on the reverse strand, counting down.
GTTATCGCAGCATTCACTCTGCACTTCGTTTCGACAGTCTTCCTCCCTCTGCAGGGATTTAGTGAGTCATACTTATATCACAATACATAAATCCTAAAGTTGCTCCTCACTGGTAGATGAAATCTTTTGCTAAATGACTACATCTAAGTATCCTGGCACAATTTCATATGATTCAACATGCAAAATAAGAATGATAAAGCTCTACAGAGTGATACGGTGATTAGCATGAAAGTTCTGCAATATAACACAGCTTCAATTTTACTTTAGGTTTCTTGTTTAAACGGCACGTCTAGGCTTATGTCAGTGTGTCTGATGTTACTGAAACACTTTGTTGAAAGAAAGTAACAGCAACTTAACTAAAAATGTGCATCTGCTGGCATTTGATCAACACTGATGATAGGTTAGCATATTTGCTTTGCAACCACAACCAGTTTGCTTCCATTATCCCATTTTATGTCTTTGTTAATCCAGGTTGTGTCTCCTTTCATGTCTATAAGTAAAAAAAAATGTAAAGTCAGTCTTGTCAGATTTATTGTTTCCCTCAAGGAGAACAATTGAGTCAGAGATTGAGATGCTTTCTAAGTAAAAAGGTGGGTTAAAGTTCCTAAATAAATACAGTTAAAAAGATTAGTTTTAGCCAACAGGCTTTAAATATGTTGATGAATGATTTTGACATTGTTATTCAGCAGAAAAGAAAATGAAGGGGTCAAGGAATGTCTAATATAAATGCATAGAAATAACAACCTAGTGAGGAACAGGTACAGGTCCCTCCCTCTGAGAACAAAGAGGGCCACTTCCACCTTCCTTCCCACCTCTATCCGTCTGTTAAATGGTTGATGGCTATTGCAGACTGTTATATTTATGACTGTGTATGGCATATTGGTGTCAACTGTTGTTTTTAACTTATTTATTAACTGACAGGTTGAGTTGTGTGTGTGGATATGTCTTTTTATTTTATTTGTCATGGTCGTGCTCTACCCGCAAATGAAGTTCCTAACGGATAAATAAAGTGAATTTGATTTGATTTGATTTGAGGAAAAGGGACAGAATTGGAAATAATTACAAAGATTTAGCTAATATCAGCCTAATTTCTGTGTAAGGACTAATCATGTCATCCTCTCATGAATGTCTCTGTGCTTTCTTTCTAAGATCTGATGAACTACAGCTTGATATATAAACCATTTGCTTTCCTTCCCAAAGAGCTCAGAGATCAGACTCACGCTCTGACCAGCAGCTTGCACCAGACGTCGACACAATGCAGTGTGTTGTTCAAGGACACTTCAGCAAAGTGAATTCTTGTGACAGTGCAAGGGCACGGAGGATGTTTAACCTCATGAGAATTACATTTTTAAAAAAATAAAAACAAAACCAATGTTTTCCTTGCTGATGTAAGACTGGAGTCGCCCATGTTTGTCTGGTATGACACTAAACTTACAGAAATAGCAGCTAATTCCTTGGGTAGTATAAATTCTCTATAATGCGAACACAATCGTCTCCATTAGCTTTTAGATTTCTACTGTATGACAATGTTATATAGAAATGCACAGTTACTTTATTGGTCTTTTTTTTTATGTAAGTAGTTTGGAGATGATTCTGTGTTGAATTGGAGGGAAACCACAGTAAGCTGCAGGCAGGCTGAGACACTGACCACAGGCACCCAGATCCAGACTCAGTGACAGACCTTGTGGTGACATCTGCTTTTACTCAGGGTGAGCACTTCGGCACTTAATAAAGCATGTAATCACGCTGTTGTAACTCAGGAGCAGACAAAGCAATGCAGGCGCACAGCAAACGCTTCATATTGTGATTTTTTTTTCTCTCTGCACAGAAAAATGTCTGTTTCTGTTTATCTGGTTTTGGTTTATCAGCAATTTTACATGAAGACCCTAATTAAGATGAACTGTTTTGTAAGACTGTAATGATTGATTACAGCTTTCTACTGCACGAGCAAGAAAGCCATTCACAAAAAAACCCCACTACTGAATAAAGGTGTTGGTCTCTTTTCTTAGATACACCTGGATGCAATTTTCTGCATGTAAGTGGACAGGAAAGAGGAAGGAGTTGCAATTTTTTAATGTCAATGTAATTTCAGAAGGTTAAAGCAGCACATAGCCACCAACAAAAGAGGGTTTGTGAGCTTTATGACAGCTGGACTACAGTTCTTTTCTATTCCTAGGTTGTTCAGGCTGCATTTTGGGGTTGTGTACCAGCAAACCCTTAAGGCTGCAGCAGCACTGCAGTGTACAGCCAGGCTAAAGTGAAATTCACATTGAGTGTTCTCTGCATCTCCTCTCATATTTCAGCTAAACTGCCTCCTCGGCAGGGCCAAGGAATGCATCAAGCGCCATAAATCAGCCGCTTGATAGGAACTTGGCGGCCAGACAGCAGTGCAGAGAGCTGTGTTATGTAGCTACAGTACAGTAAAGATGTTTTAAGGTGAACATTACCATCTTGGTAGAAGAAGAAAAACGAGGGGGAGGATACTTTGATTCTGGGGAGTTTTGTGCAAATGACAGAGCAATGAAAGTCCTTCTCACCTCCTTTGGCCCTCTGCATTCCTGCACTTGTGAATCACTGTGATCACCAGCAGGAATATAGGCCTCAAAACCCGCTCTGGCTCTGCTTTTCATTTCACTGCGCAGTTTGGACTTGGGGAAGAGTTTTTATTGTTTAAAGTCTACACAGGTGGGTTTGGTTGAGCTTCATCATGTGTGTCTGTCTCGTCACGGCGAGAGGGAGGCAAAGAGTTCATGTAAAGGAGGCAGCCGGCTCTGTGTGTGCCAGGTTTGTTTGTCACATCTCCGCCTGTCTGCGCCTTATGCAAATGGGCAGGGGGCTGGGAGGGACGGCTCCATGGGAAACTGCTGGTGCTAATCCAGCATGTTGAACAGGGGAGGAGAGGAGCACTTTTCAATAAAGCACCCCCACCCCTCTGTCAAGTCATACACACACACACACACACACACACACACACTCACAAACAAACACACACACACACGCATGAACAGCATGTATGTGCACTTTCAAACAAACATCACAAAGGCGCACACATAAATTCTCTCCCCTGTCTCACGCACACACACATACATACCGAACACCTGTTTCGTTTCGGCGCATCTACACAGACATGAATTAATATGTGAACAAAATCCCACGATCTTAAGACCCACTGTCAATCCGCAGGGTGTAATACCAGGGTGCTTTCAATGAGATAACAACAAGCCGCAGCATGATCGGCCTGTACTACCACCTAAAGATAGACTAATAACACGCTCCAGCCACGGTCTATGACTTAGACTATGAAATTTATGCAAATTTGTGTGGGAATACACAGAGCTGAGAGGGCTTTTTAGGACTAGTGCATTTTTTTTAGACAGCCCTCTTTTATTCCCCGAGCTCTCTTCAACTAGATTTTCGCAAAACAAACGCGGCCTGTTGACTGAGATCTTGACTGCCCCCCCCCCCTCCTCACGAGGGCGTCAGGTTTTTTTTGGAGAAGATGGCCTTTAATTAAATTTCGTGCTCATTAGAAAGCTCAGAAATTTTCAGTCATCTTTGTGATTAATTTGTTAGTACAACAGTTCACAGTTTGGGAAAAGACTGGGTGTTGAATCGAAACATTTAGATAAACTCCACCAGTCAGCATCTTTGTGAAGATCTTCTGTTTTAGTTTCTTTCATTTGTAGCTGCTATATAGCTTCATTCAGGTTATTTAAGGGGAAGGGGAGAGGGAGAGAGCCATTATTTAGTATTTTTATACTGAATGCCTTTTTAAAATCTATTTGAACAGCTTTGTCTGCATACTGCTGGAGGGAGATGTTTCACGATAAAGTTCACATTGAGAAGTCAGAGGGATGGTGCAGTAACAAAACACAGGACTCCAGAGGTTTAGAGCTGTAACTGTAATCTGAATCTCACATGGAAATGAGTGTGTGACAGTTTTGTTTGACTTTTCTTTTTTTGTTTTTCGGTGGTGGTTTGGTTTGGGAAAGCCTCACACACCCATCAGACATACCTTTATGACTCCATATGCTATGTTATGTTCCCTGCATGACACCAAAAGAGCTCTGATCAGTTCAGAGATAGATGGATGGATGGATGGATGGATGGATGGAGTTAATTGGAGTTGAAGAAAGAAAAAAAAAAAATTTGGTCCCGGACAAATTAGAGCACTTTTTTGTTGAACAGTGGGACTAAATACCTGTCAAAGTCTGACTGAGAGGAACAGAAAACACCTGACTGTAGCGGAAACATTAAAGGATTGTTCAACAAAATGTTAGTTTATGAGTGATGTAATATGTAACAAATTATCTTATTTGTTTGCTTTAAAAAAAAAAATCTATTTAACTAAAAATTAGAAAATAATGTAATGATTTTCATAAAATTTAGTCAGTTTCAGCTTATTTTACAGGCAGCTGTTTTTTTTCTTCTTAAATGAAAGGGTATGAATAAATATGAGCACAACTGTACCTTTTTCCCCAAATGCTGTCAGTTCATCCTGGAAATGTCAGTAGGGTGGCGGCGATGTGGACCCAATCGCAGGGCGAAGAGGCACGAGGCAGGTGGAAAGTAGTAAATGTTTTAATTGCACTAAAGGATGATAGGGCTGACTACAATGGGGCAAGACAAGAAGGACGACAAACCGGCAAACAGCGAACTGAAACCAAGTGGTATGAAAACAGAAAACACAACAAGACACAGGTGGAATAGATAAGATAAATGAAACCAGGTGAAGTGATGAACAGGAAACAAAGCTAGACAAAAAAAAAGACACACAAGGAAAACTACAAAATAAAACAAGAAACAAGGACTAAAGACTGCACAAAAACCCCTCACAATGACAGTTAGAGTTGGGCAGTCTAATGAGCACCTTTTCTTCTCTTCTTTGTGACCTTCTCAAGTAGTTGTGAAGGGCCACCTATGTCCTCCTGGATAAGGCTTATACTGCTGTTGCCTCTGGGGAGTCCTGACTGATCTGTAAAAATATCTAATATCAAGGTGACAAATGTCAAACTTCGGTCCACGTGAACTTAATGTATGCAACATCACTCTTGTGACTGATTGGTGCAGGTTGGCTTAAAATTCATTATTTGACAAGAGCTGACTTTCCATATTCTTCCCATCATAACAAGCTTCTCCAGTTTTTTTGGGTTAGCACAGTGACATTTATTTGAGCAAGCAGAGAACATTTCGGTCACCATCTCATCTATTTCTGACAGTGACACACTTCTCTTAAACTTGTGCTGCACATTAAAGTGTCAGGAGGTTGTCCAGACCTTGCATTAACGCCATTAGCTACAGTGCTGTCTGCTGCCATATTCTATAATTAATGTATAATAGAATATTCTATGATAATATGAATAAACATGGTGTGCTACGTAATTCTAATCTAAACTTAGCACAAGTAAGCAAATTTGTGTTAGCTGGATTTACCCCCTTTCCAGTTAGTATCTTACATAATTATTGAAAAGCCTGATTAGACATCTTTACAGGTGGCGCCGGTTAAAAAAAACTGGCTGCAGGGCCGAAGTATCAGTCCGTCCTGTAAACTTGTCAAATGTAAATGTCTGTATGTCTAACCTTGGACGAGCTGACTTGAACCTTGAATTTCCCCTCGGGGATAAATAAAGTTTCTTTGATTTGATTTGATTTGATTTGATTTGATTTGATTTGATTTACAACAAGGTAAAACTTGTAAGAATCTGGGAGGGGAGCAGATGGAGGAACCTGCTGTGATTCAGCCTAATCAAACACTTGTGTGATCATCTTAAGCATGCTGGTGCCTGTGTGTTAAAGTGACCATCAGAACCACACTGGTTAATCCTCAACAACTCCTGGATGGGGAAAAAGATGCCAACTCATAGCTAAACTGCCTGGGAGTTGAGTGGTTGCTGTGGCAACAGCCCCTATGAGCATGCGAGGACCTGCTCCCGGTGTGGACGGATCCCTGGGTATCGTTTCCTCACATCAGCATCAAGTCAGAATTTTTATAACTTAATTAATGTTTTATTTGTTTTATTAACCTGCATTTGGTATTCAGGGAATGATGTATTTCAGGGAATGTGCGGGAGTGGAGGGGTGTGGTTGCTTTCTGTCCTTGTGTGTGTATGAGTGTGTGGAAAGAGCTTGCGTCTTTATTGTTTTAAAATGTTTTGTTATCTGTTTGTTTTAATCCTTTTGACTTGATTTTAGCTTGTAAAATCAAGTCACTCTGTGTTGCCCGTGGCATGAAAAGTGCTCAAGAAATAAAGTTTAATTTGATTTGATTTAAACATGATCAGGCAGGCGACCAACATGAGGAGAAGGTAAAACTGTTGTAGCTGCGTGTAGTTCTTCCACACACTACTGAGGTACCAGACAGTACTGAATGAATAAAATGTTAAAAAAAAATAAATAAATTTGCTTATTCCTTATTATTGTGGGAGAAGTAAGCAAGTCACAGTGGATTGTGTTTAGTGTCTGTAAACGCAGATCACTCTTTCATCCACAAATGCAGGTTAAAGCTCTGTCATGTGAAGTAGAAGCCTTGTAAACATGATCCAGAAACACTGCCTTCCCTCTGAGCCAAAGCTCATTTAAAATGAACTGAGGCAAAGTGGAAAACTGTTCTGTGGTTGGAAAACTGAAAATTTCCTATTCCTTCTGAAATATCAAGTTTTGGAAGCGCCACGTTTACCCACGTCCACAAAGAGAAGAAAGACCACCTGGTTTGTTCATCTCTGGTGGTATGGATTTGCATTACTGCCTTTTGAAACAGTAACATGCACATCTGGAAAGGCACCATCAGGACTGAAAGGTACGTATATACAGGTTATACAGGAACATATGCTGCCATCTAAACAATGTCTTTTTTTAGGACCTGAAAAAGTCAATGCTAAATCACACACTGCATAGATTTTAACAGGAAATCTTTGTGATGGAAGAGGCTGCTGGACGGGTGAGCCTGTTGTCCAGACCTTTCATCTATCAAACACATTGGGTGTATCATAAAATGCAAAGAAGACTCAGGACACAGGAGAGCAGCTAAAACCCTACATCAGACAACTCCTCAGTTCCCAGACATTTATGGACAAGTGGTCAAAGAAAAATGGATACTAAACATGATCCTGTCCCTTAAAAAAAAAAAAAAAAAAGTGTTTCTATCACTATTTTGAATATGAGCCTCTTGTTTTCATAAAAAAAATTAAATTGATGTCTCACTTTTAACATTTAGTATATTTTATGTTCTGTTGTTCACAAAATATTGTAACCTTTTTTTTTTTTTTTTTTTTTTTAGACTTTTTTAGAATTGTGATTGTGATGTTTTATGATCTCACAGAGCTACTTGTTAGCATAGCTCTCAGCATAGGAAGACACATTTTGAATGCAAATGAAAAGACATGCAATCTGCCAAATATCTAACAGCATAAATCTGGTAGAAAACGATTATCTGAGAGTTAGTTTGATCATGGAAGGTTTAACGCTGGCTGAAAATAAGCTTTTTCATAGAAAGCGGTATCAAAGGACAGAAATATCCCCCTCAACAGCACAAAACAAAATCCCCTGTAACAACTTTCTCTGCTGGTAATCCATATTTTTAGCACTTATTTATAAAGTGAATCTTCTCCACAAAAAGCTAATGAGCACAAAAGCCAACAACAGGAAAAACAACAACTGGAGGTACTTCCACTTTATGACATTACTTTGTTTGAGTACAGCCCCAATGTGGCAGCAGAGGCTCAAACAGGAAGTCACATGTTTGTGGAGGCTGATGAGAGGAACTAAGCAGAGCTATGTTCACAAAGAACCTTCATCCCTAATCCTAAAGTTACCTCAGTCATATTTAGTTCATATCAAGCTGAGGAACATAAGATCTCTTGTCATGATTGTAGGACCTGGTTAATGACCTGAAAGTTTAGTTTAATATAAACAACTGAACAGGAGGAAACAGCTAGTTACAACTCACAGAGGCTTCAGACTTTTTAAGCTAACACTTCAGCATCTTCAGTGAGAAAGTCATGACTGAAACCTCTTACAATCTGTGATAACACAAGACAGCTGTAGCTGATTTCCTTTTGGTATTAAAATCACAGGTTCAAAATTGTGTGCAGCAAACACTAACAATATAAATCTGCTCCAAATATGCCTTAATTACTTCCTGTTAGATGAAGTGCATTACACTCATACTTTGATGCCAGGAGGGGACAAGATCAGATTAATTTAATTCTGGACTCCACCAGCATGCAGGATGAATTTTTATATTCCTTCCATAAAACTTGAGGACATGACAGAGTTCTTTGTGCTGGCATTGGCTGGTGTCCAGCAGCACGGTCCAGTCCCTGCACTCGCAGGTTTGTGTGAGAGTACTTGGTGTGCTTTTCCCCTCTCCATCCTCTCTTTGGTACGCAGTCAAGATGCACGTCGGACAGCCACAAGGCGCCTTTACCTCTCCTGCAGCCATACGGGCAGGAAGGAAAAAATGGACAAATAAAGGCGAACAACAAATCTCCTTTGCTTCAGCCCTTCGGAACATAATGGAGCCAAATCATCCTCTATTTAGCTTCCTCGAATCACAGACAGCAGGCCTTGATAAAAGAGAGTGGAAAATATGTAGGGTACAAGGCGCTGCCAAGACCCTCACTGACAAGAGCCCCTATTGAAGCCAGATGTTGATTCAACTGGCCAATTTTGATAAATGGCATAATGATTACCATTATAGATTGAGTAATTTTACATCAGCTTGCCACATTGTTGGTCCTCTTTAACGATAGGCAAATGATCTCTGGTTTGTGCCTGAGGCCAGGTGGGCCTTTCTGGCATTGGTGTGTGGCGTACAGAGAGTTAATCACCATTAGGAGGGCACCCATGCTGTAGACGGGGCACCTGTCCTTGTGGCATCACTGACAGTTCTTGTTGTTGTCACCGACTGTCCAGCTGAGCTCTGAGCCCATTCCAGAGCCCCATAATGAGACTTAATTGGTGCTTTAGCCTGACTTTTGCCTCCTTCAATGTCCTCAATCCCATTAGAAAGGCTTACTTGATCAGAGCTCCACGTACTTGACCCAGTAACCCACATGGATGTTACCCTGCGTAACCCCCTAAGGTTCCAGCATGCTGATTCTGCTGCGGTCCAAACACTGTAGCCTGTCTCCCTTTTCTCAGGGATTTGGGGTATTACAGTAGATTAGTAGGAGTAATACCATGATGGAACATGGGTATGTTGGGTCATGGGATTGTTCCAGGACATGAAAAAACTATGTTTGCTTTTGGGGGTAACGGCCACAGATACACTTCTGAGAATTAACGGAAATCCAATTAGTGTAATACTTAAAGTTAAACCTTTTCTCTGATCTGACACTGTCCTCCATCCTTGAAGAAATCCCTCTGTTAAGTCAGGTCTCACAAGACAAAAAGTTCTGGGTTTGCCTGCATTTTCTGATATAAAGTCGCGTCACAATCCATGTTATAAATGGGAACCTTTTTCTTGTCTGTACACAGCATCAATGTAGTATGATGGATATCGTGACGCCTGACTACAGAAATGTGCAAATCCTCAGCATGCGTAATTTTCTAACCTGTTTTTAGCTCTTAAATCTAACAAATAATGAGTGAGAACAAGATAGAAGAGTGAAGGCTTGTAAACAACCTGTTGTGTCCACGCAGGTGAGTGGATTAAAGCCTCTCAACTCGCCCTCTTTCCTCCTTTAAGCTGTTTTGGAAAAATCAAGGGTCAAACGTACACTGTGGTTACTTCGACAGTCCATGCAATGCTTCGCTCTTGGCGAAATAAACAAGAAGTACAACTTCCTTATGTGACGCACCATGGACTTGTAGCGATTTTACACGTTGCCTCCTGTTTGTCTGATGAAACATTTCTTATTGTAAAAAAAAATGAATAATAATAATTGCGGATCAGATGTAACACATTAAACACACACACAAAAAAAGTCACAGTTCTGAAGTCATTTTTGTAGCATAGCTCATTTTTATTGTTTAAACAGTTTTGCATAGGAAATATATCCACTTCCAGTAATTGACTGCAGTAAAAACAGCTGCTAGCAGTATAGGCTGGATATAACAGTAACAATCACAAAAAGTTGAGCCTTTATTTACACTGATTTTAATCTTGTGGCAATTTTAGCCCCTGCATCAAATGTAAGCAGCTGGAAGGCATCGCCTAATGCTTGGCATTTCTAAAAATCAATAAGAGAAGGGATATCAAGGCCTTCGCTATACATTTCACAATGGACACCTGCGGCTCCTAAACTGTAAATTAAAAAGATTTTTAAAAAAACAACAAAAAAAAAAAAACAAACCTCAAAACAAAACAGGTTTCCAAAAGTCCTCTAAAACGTACATTCAGATACATACATAGACCTTCGCACACACTTGCAGTGTAACTACGATCACTACTGGAGACTGTTTACATATTGTTTTGTTGGTGTTGTTGTTGTTGTTCATTACATAGAATTTTCCAACCATGATTCCTCAAACAGAGTGAAATGTGTGCGCAGAGGGAAGTAAAAGTGCCACAAGACCCCCCCCCCCCCGCCCACCCCAACCAAAAAAAATATATATATATCAGCCCTGCAGAAGAAAAAATGGTGACTAATATTTTTTTTCTTTTTTTGTAAAAACAAAAACAAAACATTGTTTCATCTTTTCACTGCACTTAATGTAGCACTGACCCTCCCACCTCACTCTCAAGAGAAAAAAAAAAGAAAGAAGAAACGTTTAATATGAAATTAGAAACAAGCTTGATGTGGGAACTGTGTGCTGACAAAATAAGAAAATTAATACTTTACAAAAAAAAAAAGCCTGAAAATGAATAAAGAGTATATTTCCAGATGAATTAGCCTCTTTCTCTTCTGTGTGATGCTGTTTCCTTTTTTTCCTCGTCACACAGGAGAGTAAGGTCTATCACATTCTACTATTATATACAACAGACACTTGGGCAGCTTGAACAGGCACTGCATTGCTATTGTCTTGACTCCTTTTGGTGAATGTTACATCCTGTAAAAATGCTGGTTTTCATGTTTCATAACAACCTGATGCCAAGTGACTAGCAGCTAGCCAAGAGTATGGAAAACACGTATTGCTCATGTGGGATGAAAATGAAGTTTTAATGTTTCCCTTACGTCTGCACGTACACACCCTCTACAGCCTCTACAGAGTGCTTGACATTTAGGTAAAAAGGAAAAATAAAGAAAGAAGTCTCACATATTGCATGAGTGCCACAAGTCCTTCTTGCATAAAGTTGCCCTGTTCCTCTCTGATCGAGTCGATCGGTGTAGTAATACTTTCTGAAAATAGTCATTGTGAGCGTCAAGATCTGCCTTGAAGCTGCTGATGGGTTGAATACTGATTATAATTTCATAAAGATTCAAGAGGTTCCTGACAGGCTACATTCAAACCCAAAAACACTTCCTCAGCTGGAAGGTACAGTACCCTAACATGAAGCACCTGAAGTAATGTAAGGTTCCTTTTTGTAGTGTGAATGAGGGTTTTTCTATAGTACATCAGGCTTTAACAGCATGTGGAAAGTGCAAAATGATTGATGCCCGGATGCTTTTCAGGAGATCATTGAGAAGAGCACTGTCTGCTTACGAAGCATTTAGACAGCTCGAACGATGGCCAGCCAGAACAGATATATGGCAAGATGTAGCACCAATTGTCTTGCAACAACTCCAAAAGGAAATAAAAATCAAGGGGGGGGGGGGGGAAGAAAAAAGAAAGAAGTAATCTTACAGATTCATCTTGGACGTTTGTCACTGGAGATTTTACCCTGCTTCTCATTTAAGGTCAGGTGCAATCTGGGCCTTTTTTTAAAAAAAAAAGTTTTTCCTTTATTTTTATTTATTTTTTAAAACTTTTTACTGGTTTAAGTGACATCACTTCCCAGCTGCTACAAAAAAAAGAAATAAACACACTCACACTGTAATCTTGTTGGACAAGAATTCACACCCTTTTCTTAAAAAAAAAAACAAAAACAAAAAACAATGAGAGATAAATCACGTCACACTCGCTATGGCCACACTAAAGAAATTCAAATATTCATGAAGTGTTTCCCAAATGGAAATATCTACGCACTAGCCAAGATCAGAAATAATAACATTAATAATAATAATAAAGAAAAGCCTTCATTCTTGTTTTTTTTTTTTTTTTTTAATATTTATGCCGACACCCCTTCCCTCCCCCTCTCCACATGTTTTCTATCTTTACATACAGGAACACAACACCTGATTAAAAACACTTTAGATCCTAATAATCAGGGAAATCCGGAGAGTTCTAACTCAAATCCAGCCTCTAAAAACAAACAAATAAAACTCTAATTCTTTTTTTTTTTTTTTCAATCTTCCTAAAATGGAACTGACTTTTTCCCCCAGAAATGAAGATTTACAAATCGGGGCTTCAAAGAACTTCCCCCGAAGGTTTACAGTGTACAAACGCCTGTCTTAAGGCAGGCTGGGTTTTTTTTGTTTTTCCAAATAAAAAGACCCTCATCTTCTCTCGTTATGTAGTGTCAGAGGCACTCGATCTGCACATCCAGCTGGCAAATTTACCCACGTGCTCGCATGCACACACTCAAGCTGCCAAAGCAGAGTTCAACCCCCCCGATACGGACTACTGCTAGCGACACCATCAGGATATTTACCTTTATGTACAGTCTCCTATTCAATAAACACTGACAGCACAGTGACCCTGACACAATTTATCTCATGTACACACGCACACATCCACACACAAACAAACCTGGGGACAATGCACTTCAGTGGGGGTCTCCAATGGCCAAAGGCTGCAAAGCACTTATTTTAAAAGAGAAAAAACTAAATCATGGGGGGGGGGGGAGGAACAGTGCACATTGAACGGGGTGACTATTTCTTTTTTTCTGTGTAAGAAATTAGGGTGAAGACAGAGAGATTGAGCTTGACTTGAGGATCATTTTCTAACTATGATTTCTGCTCCGCAGCCGGAGAACTCTCGGTAGTACCACCTTTCCAAAAAAGGAAACGTTTCTTTCACGATTGTAGGGAAAGAGTGCAAAAAGGTGTCACAGCAGCATCGGCCGTGCTGCTCTTCCTGTGAGAAAAGTCTATTTGTCTACTTTAAAAATGGTACGATAATGATTGATACAAACAATGCCCTGTAATGTGCCTGAGAGATTTCATCTGAGACTCAGTTCTGAACTCTGCACGGGTGGGAAGGGGGGGGAGATGATTGCCTATGTGCTATTTAAGTGCTATATTTTTCTTCTAATGGATTCTATTTAAGCTTCTACTGGGCCACAGGACGAACGGTTAGAGTTTATTTCTCCACAGTCCAATATTTACTATAACACGCTTTACTGGCTCTGCTGGGGAAGTATCTTACGAACTGACACATGTGCACATCGTATATACATTTATACAAATTTACTACTTATAAAATACTTTCTAAAGGCTTGCTTGAGCCTGTCTGGAACTGATTTGGACAGGTCTCACTAGCATTAGTCGGTGTGTGATTGTTGCGCAGGTCACAGGCCACTTCACTGATGTGATTAAGGCATCTACTTGGAAATTGCATTCGGCGACATCTAGAATAGTATACGGTGCTTCTAAAAGCGTGCAACCGTGTCCATCATCAGTTGCAGCCCCAAGGGATCCGAGCCTGGGTGGGATTCTAAGCAAAATGATCTTTTAAAATGATTGTCGTGCTCAAGTCAAGCCGTCTCTTCTGTGAAAAATGAGCTCCTTCAAAAGGTCACATGCTAGCACCCCAGGTGGAAAGTTGAAAGTTAAGAGTCACAGTAGACCAATCAGTGACTTTGCAGCCGTACAGAAGACCAAGGGTGCATTTTTTTCTAATTTTATACGCGCTTCTAAAAGACATTCCACCACCTCCCCAATCAATTCCCAATTTTATAATACGCTGGAACAAGTCTCACCCTCATTCGGATCTATATGCTAGAGTAAAAGGAAAGAAAAAAAAAAAAGACCTTATCCTACACTGCATAGAAAGCAGTCTCCACTTTGGTCAATAAAAAAGGAAAAACACCCACAACAACAACAACATCATCAACAACAACAACGACGAACAACAATATTGACAAAATAAATGCATTACAATATTGTCTATCTCCAAACTAGCCTCTAATAACTGACGCATCTATAAGCACTACCTACATAGGCAAAACTTGGTATTGCATAATTTTCATAATTCTGAATTTCACCCTCCACGATAGTAACTGGAAGATGAACAAAAAATGAGCATTAAAAAAAGAAAAAAGAAAAAACAAGGGAAAACAAAAGATGACAGGTTATTAGAAAAACCACCAAAAACACTGGGAAAGAAAAAAAAAATGCTGGCTGATTACAAACTTTTAAACGGCAACTATACACAGCCTTGATATGCAACGTAACTGTGAGATAGAGTAGTACATGAAGTTAAAAATCAACAATTTCATTCAGAGTACAAAACAATTCTTATCATAAAAATGTTAATTTTTTTTTCTATAATGATAAATGCAGCAAAAAACAAGTGTAGTGATGTCTCTATATTCAAAGGCAAGGCACGTAATGTGGACTATATGTCATCGTGCAAATTAACAGAGTATCAGAGAGATTTTTCTTGTATAAATGTTTCCGGACCAGAGAGGCAGTGGCTTTGAACGCACCACGCACAATCCTTGACTTCAGGGATTTTTTTTTTTTTTTTTTTTGCCACCACCTCAATTCATAATTTCAGTTTTTAACTTGTTCCACTTTAGAGTTCACCTTGCACAATCTGTAGCTTTTTACCTAAAAGCCTTCAGTACTTTTGCATCAATAACAAATTTTCCATGAATTAACACGTTTTCTTTCTTTTTTCTTTTTTTTTTTGTAAACAGAAGCTTTACAAGCTGATGGCCAAATGCGTATGCTCTTGATCTTTACAAACACACTATGTGTGTCTCATTTATTTACTTATTTTTCAGTTGCTCTCTTTTTTTTTTCTTTTTTTTTTAAATCTCCCGCCTCCCCCGTAAAAATAAATAAGAACAAAATCTCCCCGACAATGACGGGAAGGGCTCAAAGTAAGTGCTGGTTTTGCTCAGCGCTGCACCGATAGCTTTATGCTTGCCTTCAACTGCCTTTCACGCTTGATGTTTTTCTCATGCCAAGAGACGGATATGTGACTGAAATCAAATTCAAATGTTTTCTGAAACATTTTTTTTTTCCTCCAATAAAACATTTAATAATTATCCCCCTTCCTTTAGAGTCTGAGGGCTGACAGACTGATAGCTTCCCTTCAAAAAAAAATTCAATTGCACTTGCCTCTGTCGCGATTTTTCCTACTCGTCTTCTTTTTCATTCCTTTTGAAAAGGAGTTGCGAATTCATTTTAGGAGGGGTTCAATCTCAAGCCTAGCGATTAGTGTATTCTTTTTTTTTTTTTCTTTTAAACTGCATCAAGAGTTCTCAACTCTCGCCATAAGTGTTTACATTAGTTCTTGAAAGTAGTAGCAGTAAAGACAAAACAAAGTCAACACATTTTTTTTTTTTTTTTTGAACAAAGAGTCGTGTCACAGTAAACTGAAATCAAACGGAAGAAGAAACACTCTGAATTCACAAGTTTTTTTGTGGTTTTTTTCTTTTTCTTTTTTTGTTCCTATGGTGTACACAGTGAGTCGTTCAATGAGGGAGAGCCTCTTTTCAAGAGGTTGCAGAACTTAGAGTCTCTGAGCCATCCACCAGGCAGGTGTCAATATGCAGACCCCTCGCTTTATGTGTGTGTGAAAGTGTGTTTATGTTTAAATTTTACGCCTTATACGCCAACCTGGAGAAATAGTAGGAATTGCTGCTAAGAGTCTAGAATGTCATGCAATAAAACATTAAGGCATCTATACATCACAGTATCTGAATGGATTGAAAAGTTCTGCAAACGCAACAACTGACTGGTGGGTGGTGGATGAGTGTGAGGAGACAGCCAACCTGAAGCTTCTTCTTCTTCTTCCTCCTCCTCCTTTCTTTCTTTCTTTCTTTCTTTCTTTCTTTCTTTCCTCTGAACCTCATCGTCAACTTCAGGGCCAGTGTCCATCATCATGAGGGACGGGAGTGGGGGGGGAGTTAGCAGGTGTGGGCAATGGAAAGGGGGAGATGTGGAGTTAAGGGGAGTCAGGCGGGGGAGGTTATGCAGCACCTGCTGCTCTGCTGGTTTTGTCCATGGCTGCAATCACCTGTAGTGCTAGCTCTGCACCCTCACCTACCCTTCCACCCTGAAGCGGAGGGTAAGGGGGAGTGGGTGGTGGGGTGGGGGGGTCATCCGGCTTCTGCATGCTCAGTTCCCTGTCTCAGCGGGGACCAGGGGCTCACCAATGATGTTTATGCTGTAGTTCTGGTGGACATTTGTTGGCAGAATCGGAGTCCCGTTCGACACTTGGAATGGAACTAAGCTCGCCCAGGTACCAGGACTGCGGAGAGGCAAAGAAGAAAGACAGAAAGGGAGACAGATGAATCACAGGAAGCTGACTTTGTCACGTAGCATGCAGACTTAAGGTCTTGTAGTTTTGTAGTTCATAAAGAAAGCAGTGAAAAACAAACAACTGTTGATGTAAGCTGAGGTGATTCCGCATCATGTGAGCGCGCCGTGACGCAGCCCCACTTCTCTGCATAGAGGCTCGTATAGAAAACCATGAGAAGGAGTGTGTGATCGGCAGTGGCGGAGGAGAGGAAGGGAGGAGAAGGGGGGAGGGAAGTGGGGGAAAAAAAAAAAAAAAGTGCGGGGGTCCCTACACAAAGCTGTCCCATCCCTATTCATCTCACGCTAATGGCAAAACAACATAGCGATTGTTCCTGGGGAGCAACGGTGCTAACTGAAAACGCAAGCGGGAACAAACAGCATGTTGTTCCCGAGGGGTGCTGCCCTACGTAGATGTCAGATAATTAGCCCCCCTCCTTCTCTCCTTTTCTTCCTCACAGGCTCCCAGCGTGTACTCATCTGACGCTCTCCCACCTCTCGAGTCAGTCCTTGCTGAGCATGAACATACCTGCGCCGCAGATTTTTTCTATCTCAGGCTCTGATTTAAAACACTGAAGCAACAGCAGAGCAGACTAACACGGTAAAAGAATGGAAAGGATGGATGGGAGGAAGGGTAGTTGTTTTTAAGAGGAACAAAAACAGACTGAAGTGTGATGATGCGGCTTCGCAGAGGTGAAACTGGACTTGTCTTCCCTGTGAAACTCACTCTCAGACAACATTGTCTTCGCTCGTGAAAGCAGCTCATCAACCAGTCTGCGTTTTATACAAATCACCAGTCGCCGCTCCTAACACTTAAAACAATGAAAGTGCAAATTCGATTCACCTCACGGCCTGAGAAAGCAAACGCTCCTAAATAAAGAGCGACGGCGAGAAAAACGGCAGAGAAAATGTATTTAAAACAAAAGCAAACATCACTCAACTTTTCATGGGTTGCTGTGCGCAAAAGCGTAAAAAGAATAAAGAAATATAAAATAAAAAGGCAACTTCCAGGCTAATCCTCTCTACCAGTTTTTTTTTCCCCCCCTGTTAAAACCCATCTTCCTCATGCAATCCTCCTTCTCCTCCTGTTTTCTTCCCTCCCTCCCTCCTTCTCTCTTTCACCCTGCCAAAAATCATTGGACAGGAAACGAGGGATTAAGTTTTTCCTACCTTGCTAAACAAAGAGCGCACAGAGCGGCCAAGGGCTGCAGTTCTCTCTTTTTCCTGTTCTTTCTTTCTTCCTCTCTGCCTTTCCTCCATCTCTGTTTCTCTTTCATTATGAAAACTCCTCTCAGGTAATGGCTTACATTAGAGGGACCACACAGCTACAAAAGGGCACTTGCAGGCTTTTGTGTGCAGATCGGTTTTAATCTTGTTAAAATCGATAGCTGTCAGTCTGTATCTGCCTCCTATAAGCTAAAGCTGTGCTAAGCAGGATTTTTATGTAAAGATTACTTCTTTCTCCCAGCATATCGGTCTGTGTGTGTGTGTGTGTGTGTGTGTGTGTGTGTGTGTGTGTGTTTTAAAGGAAGAATAAACTAAGCTGAGCCCTGCAGGTGGTTTTGAGCCTCTTCAGCAGAACAGTCCTATAGAGATAAAGTTAACAAGGCTTTTTAAAGCCAGATAACACGACTTCTGCCCTTATGCAGCTTTAAATACCTTTGTTTCTCAAAAGTTTGGTCTCCGTGCTAGATATTGCATTGTGTCCCTGCACTTGAGCAGTTGTAAGCATGGCTAACAACCTGACCTCCATCACTATATCTCCTTAGGCAACCTTGAAGAAGGCCTCCCTTTTGCCCTGTCCAGCTCCCAAACCTTCACTAATTCTGCTCCCTGCAAGCACAGCCTGGGCATACAGTGTGCTTCGTTTAAGGATTAGCTCACTAAATTAGATTATCTAATGGCATCTTAATGGATTGCTGACCCATTTCCTGCACAATGGCAACATGCGAGTCTGGCAGCTTTTTAATTTGGAGGCTAGTTGTGAAGGGGCATAGCGGAGGGCTCAGTTTAAAGGGTAAGCAAGATAAAAGGCAAATCCAACAGATTCCATCTATATATTGAACAGCTTGGCGTAAATAATCCATCAAAGAGGAAGAAATATAATGGAATTACCATCTTGTCCTTATAATAAAATAAACTAAATTCAGTTGAGATCCGCTTTATTTGGCCTCATTACTGTACGGTCACATGGAGAGGAGGGCAGGAGTAAGCCGGGGTGTGAGTGGGACCTTAAACTGCTGCAGGGGGGCATTTCACCTTTGCTACTTGCCAATTGGAAGGCCTGCAGAAGAGGTTTCTGTTGCGTGCATTCGTGTTTATAACTTCAGCAAGCGCAAAATGACCTGTGCACACACTCACGGCCAGACACACACACACACACACACACACAAGCGCGAACACACATTCACTCCACATTTCCAGGGGAGAAAAAAAGGAGGGAGAAGGGAACAGGAAAAGGCTTAGCTCAGCTTGCTTGCTCTGCCATGCTGAAACGGTTCAGGTTTTTCCCCCCAGAGAGGGTGAGATACAGTAAGGAAAGGAGAGAGAGAGAGAGGGAGAGGGGGGGGGGGTTCTGTAACTTTAATTTAAAGAGAGTAAAGCGTGACTTGAGCATAAAGTCAGACAAAGCTAAGCTTGTTGAAACGTGGAAAGTAAATGATCTTCACATGGCCACAAATCTGACCTAAAATGACTCCTTTGATTCTCAGGTTTGAATTTCTGTTATGAAACACAAATATTTTGTTTTGCCTGTGTGTGAGGAGGGCTGTATATAAGAGCTGAAACATTTAGCGGTATTTGTAACCTTGCCGTAAAGACAAACAAGGCAATAAAAAAAATTAAAAAAAACACATTAACAGCAACGATGACAAGTTACATAAAGTTGTTGCTTAAAATGATACGTAGTCTATAGAAAAACATAAGATTTCACTTGTGCTGTGCCTTATAAGAACTTGAAAAATCTGTTCTGGTGACTGCAAGAAACACAGTTCATCCCAATCTGATGCTAGTGTGTGGAAAGAATTCAATCAATTTTTGGAAAAAGTGGAAAATGAGACAAAGAGATGAAGGAACAGAGACGATAGTAAAAACGTAAGAGACACACGAACAAGTGGGTTTTTAATCAACAAAAACGCATGATTTTGATTCTAAAAAAAAAATTCAACAAGTAGTGAACATGTGTGAGATTTTACAGCAGCTCCTGACCAGAAAATAACAATTTTATAACTGTAAACAAAAAAGCAAATAATTTAACATTTGACTTTTTTTTTTTTAATTAAGTCATTTTTAAAGGTATAACTGTGTGTACATGTGGTGTGAGAGAGACAAAGAGACGGTATGAAAGAACGAAAAGGTTACCTTTGCCAAGCAATCCCCAAAGTGTCGTCAGTGGCACTGGGGCCATAATGCCTGCCGTTTTGAGTCACGCTCCAGTCACACTTCCTCAGCTGTCAATTGAAACCTAGCAGTCAGATCACTGGGCCAAGACAACTTCCACTACAACTCAACACTGTATACACACATGCATGCAGAAGAGCCTAAGGCAGGAGCAGCAGAATAAAAAAAATATATATAATAAAAGTGACTCAAATATGAGTCCAAACTGTTACAGACAAAAGTAAAAATCGTGAATGGTTGAGTGTTTTCATTACTTGTTGGAGGAAAATGACAGTAAAACCAGAGCAGACATAAAGGAAATGCATGCAATCACAGTTAGATGTAAACAGCTATCCTGCAAGTAAAAAATAATAATGATGAAAAAAAATGAACAAAGTTAGTTGGTTAAAAAAAAATGTGAGTGCCATCATAAGTAGTTTATCTGTGAGCAGTCACTACTTTGTCACATGGTCAGCTGGTGAAGCCATGCAGCCCATTGGATGCATGCACCCTGTCAATAATGATCGCTGCACTGTAAGAGCACTTTCAGATTCAGGACAGAGTGCGCATGCCCTCAAGCATGCAGACCCCCGCCCCCCTCCCTTTTTTTTTTTTTTTTTTTTTTTTCATTAGCTAACTGTTTTTATTGATTTGGGGTCACAATGCAATAAAGTTAAAGCACACACACTCACAAATACACTCACAGACACACGCTAACCTCTTTTCCCGCATTTTAAAACAAGCGAACCTCACATACAGATTACAAATTACTGCAAAAAAAAAAAAAAAAAAGAAAAGAAAAAAGCCACACACAAACTGTGTCTCCTCCTTTGCATGCATTATGCGAGCGCACGTGTCTGCAATCCAGCTGAGAGCTATCTCTGCCAATACCAACCTAACCTTGCCCTGTGGTCAACACATTCATTTAGTAATGCATCGGGATAAAACTGCACCGTTAGCACTCTGCGTGCAGCGGCAGACGTTTTTGCAGAGGCTCTTAAGAGAGATTTAATCAGATATACGCTGAATATTCAAAGCCATTTTGCAGTGGTCAAGGAATGTGCTCTGTTTTTTTTATTTTTCCTCTGAGCACCTGCATGGACCCATCAAAGAAATATGATGGTTTTCCTTCTTAAAATGCACTTTAAGTTTCTCTGCGTATTGTTTTATCCAACAAAAAAGCAGCGGGGAGCAGCAAAGACAAAGACACTCATTACAGTCGAGTTTAATCTATCAGTGTCATTAGATCAATTGCTTTGAACAGCTGCTTAGTAAAACTGAATGGCAAACAAAGCAAAGTTGCTCTATTCAGTGTTTTTCTCTGTGTTTATCGAATGTTGTGAGCGTAAACCCCCCACACTCTGCAGCCTTGACAATAGCTGGGAGAGAATGCGCGGCTTGGGCCAGACGCTCGGTGCCACCGCTCCTCGAGGGGCTCGCCATCTGTCCGCTGGCACCGACACATCAGAGTCGCACGGGCAGCAGGGAAAAAGGGGACGGAGCCGGGGAACGTTAGCAAACAGATGCGGGCAGATTGCGGATTAGGATCCTTCCTTAGATAATACCAAATGACATCTGATCACGGATCTTTCCCTGTGGAATGCTAGATGGTGGCATTCCCTTGAGGGGTTAACCAAGGCGAGAGATGAATGGAGGGTTTTCACACATTCATGGCCTGGGATTCGTAGAGCAGGTGTGGGAGCGTTTGGTGGTGGCGTTTTGTTTTTGGTTTTTTGTTTTTTCATTGTCAAAGCCTTGCGTGTGTGTGTGTGTGTGTGTGTGTGTGTGTGTGTGTGTGTAAATGTGTGTGTGGGAAAGTGTTGTTTTTTTGTTTTTGCAGAGACTCTTTGGAGTGCCATATTTTAATAAGGGCACCCTCTGAGAAAACAAAAGCCAACCAACGAAACGAAACGAAACCATTTGTACGTCGGCTTTAACACTCAGCTGCATGAGCTACAATTACAGCATCAGTATTCTGACTCGTTTTCTGTAATCTACTTGTTAAAAGCTACAAACTGCTGACAATCTACACATATGTGGAAGATGCCTTTCTCTTTTCTGACAGACTTTGAAACAAACATCTGCAACTTTACAACTAAAAGTGTCAAAAAGCGCAACAACCTCACAGACCCCACAGAATAAACGCATCATTGGCAGATGAAGACAACGAGCGAGTATCCTGTGAAAGTGTTCAGTCTTGTGGGACTTGGCTCAGAGTCTCTTCCCTCCCACCCTCTCCCACCCACCCACTGCCGCAAGGCCAGATCCCAGGTTGGTAAATCATACCACAGAAAGCAAAAACAACTATGACAAGCAGGCGCAAGATGAATATATGTGAGGCTTGTTTGGAGTTTTTCTCGGGATGAGAAGAACATTTATTCCTACAACACGTGATAACTTTCTGGAAAGGTGTCCCTGTTGTGCTAAAAAAATCTATCATCATTCTTTCTTTTTTTATTTATAAAATACTACCCAAATTGGGTCCAAGGAGGCTGCAGCTGATGTGGCTTTTCTTTCCTGGAGTAAAATATTTCCAGCCTTTATTCTAAGGAACTGTTGTGACATTACCCTGCCGTATTTCTTCGGTAGATGTTTTCATATTTGTCTGATTCAATGTGGAGTAAAATGGCTTTATCGCCTTTGGGAACAAAGCCTTGGACAAACTCAGCAGCTACTCTGAGACTACTGCAGTCACTTTGTGCCCTGCTGAAAGAAGTAGCACGACTACTAGAAAATGTGGAAGACAAACTGTGCGACATCAGCCAAGTGAATCCTCCCATTCCTCCTCTGGAGTGGAATAAAAGCATCCCTGGAAAAACTCCCCCTTTTTTTTCTGACTGATTTTAGGAAATTTGGGGAGAAGAAAAGGAAGAGGGGGGAAAAAAAGACAGAAAAAGGAGTGAGGAAACAGAGGCCAGCTTTGTCATTTTTACTAAAACATAAAAAAAAAATAAAAATAAAAAAAAAGGGAGCTGAGGAGAAACCCAGCGATCATTATGTAGCTGCGTGCAGATGCATTCAATTAGTTGTGGTTGGAAAAGCCTTGGCCTCAGACCAGCGCTTTCAATAAGATGGGGTGGGGGAGAGCACTTTCTCTCGTCCGACAACACCGCAACACTCCTAACCTCACAGACACACACAAACACACCCACACACTGACACACACAGGGTTACCGCTTCTGTCCGAGGACATCCTATAGTAGGGCGATGCCAGCTCTGCATTTTCGGCTTGCAAATGAAGGAGTGTATTGATTGTGCGTGTGTGTGAGAGGACTTCTAAAGTGATGTGTGAAGGAAATGAGCTCATTATGCGCTAAAAAGCACCCATGTGTACCGTACATTTTTGAGCATTGGCAACACAGCGACAGTGACCCTTCACTTTTACATTTGTCTTTATAATAGATACTAGAGAGGGATGGTTTTTTTTTCCCTCTCCAATCTGTTAAATTTAACAATGAAGCAGCTCACTAATAGACATACTGATAACTTAGGTTTACTTCTGACTCAGAATTCTTGGTAACCTTTGCTAAGAGGAATTTAGCTGTAAAAGGATTGCAAGAATCAGATTTTCAGCAGGACTTGCTATCTTTAGTGGTGTTGCATCCGAGTCGTTCTGAGATGTGAGAAAAACTCATTTGTTCTGCCAACAGCGCTGAATCTGATCTTCTAAAAGCTCAAGACCTTATACTGCTGCCCACAAATCAAATTCAGACTGCAACTGGTTTTTTTTGCAGAGGGCAGGGATAACACACATCTGATGTTTGGGAAGAAGTGAGGGGGGGGGGGGGGAGAGGGGGCAGAAAATGAAAAGGATAACATGAGGAGCAAGTAAACTGAGTGCTGAAATGGAGGAAGACCTCACCTGTTGCTGGTGGAGGAAAGCTGGATCTCTGGGGTTCAGGCTTACAAATCGATTAGCTGTTGGGGTGCCTGGGGTTGAGTAACCTGGGCAACATCATGAAAAACAAAAAAATGTGTTATAATTATTAACTGGGATGAACTGGGACTTCCATAAAAATCCATTAGGAGTTCCACAAGGTCCAATGTTGGGTCCATGGTCATTTTGTTATCGAACATTGTTATCTATGATGGACTGGTGATCTGTCCAGGGTGTATCCTGCCTCAAATGACTGACTGATTGGCTAATTTTGTTATTTTTGATTAAAACTGTTGTTATATTGATGAAATTGATGTTTCCATACAATTCACTCAAAAATGTTTCAGCCTTCTTATGTGACATATGACTAAAGTACATTTTACCATTGCTCTGATCAGAGTAATTATAAAAAAAAAAACTAACAATAATAATAATTCACAACCCACTGCATATGGTTGCTTAGTCAAAGCCCTGCACATTATTTCTTCCCATGCAGGGTACCGCCTTCTCACCAGTTTACAGGAACCTGCTTAATCGCTGGATATTGCTAGTTATTCTGCAGCAGTAAGGTAAGCACCGGATGCTGAATAGTTACCAGCAACATCAGAGCGTTGGGTTACCAACATTTAACACAAAAACGTTCATCTGCAGAAAGAAGGCTGACAGGAGGAGCAGAACAGACACCTAACAGAGTTTGGCAACTAACAATGAACTCCAGTCGTAACACTACAGCGTTTCACATCTTATTTTTGTCTTTATCTTTACTGCACCACTATTTAACATTAAAACACTTGGTCAATAGCAGCGCTTACTGCTACTGCTATGCTCTTAATTAAGGAAATCGTGAATGTCAAAAAGAGATGATTTATGGTGAGAATCCAAAGCTGACGCAGTGGAGAAGCATCAAGCATCAGTATGAAACAAACTGGGAGTGAAATCAGGCTGATTAAATCCAGCATTCATCAGCTTTCATTCAACTTATTAATTATAGCATACAATTAATTAGAATATATGTTGCTTTTAAACCACACCCAAAGCTGTTTTAGGATGTGTTTTACTATAAACCAACATGCTGCGTCTTCTCACATTTCCTGGTAGTGAGCAAGTAAAAAAACC
The DNA here is from genome assembly GCF_933228915.1 of Telmatherina bonti. Lineage (NCBI taxonomy): Eukaryota > Metazoa > Chordata > Actinopteri > Atheriniformes > Telmatherinidae > Telmatherina > Telmatherina bonti. The sequence goes on along the minus strand of NC_136616.1, from coordinate 25,194,793 downwards.
ACACGACCACACTGCAAAGACTGCCGGTGCATCAGAGCCGGTAGAACTGCTGCTTGCTTGGTTTTTGGAAAGTAGGAGGTGTTTGGTGGTGGTGTCAGCAGTGGTTTTCTCACCTTCTGTTGATGTGGTGATGGGCTTGGTGTCGGGCATGGAGAGCGAGACAGGTCGCACTGCGCCGTGGTGTGGCGAAGGAGCCAAAACTGGGGTGAAGTGGCCTGGGACCTTTCCAACCCCCTGACCACTGCTGTTAGGCTGCACGTAGGGCAGAGAAGAGCAGAAAGCACAATTTAAACTAAGTGTTTCTTCCAGAACTATTTATTTGATCTTAAATTAGAGGGTATTGATCCAGAATAATAAAGATTTAAAGCTAAATTTGGCCAAATCATCAGATGAAAAATGGAAGATCTGCAACTGAGATCCATAACCTTCCAACAGGACAGGCTTTTTCCAGTGACTTATGTTTACAAGTTCTTCTTGACTGCTTGTAAATGTGCAGTTGAGCAGATCTCAATAATAATAAACCAAGATAACAATGCACACTTTCATAAAAAATAGTTTGCCCTGAATGAGCTAAGAATGAAATCACAGCTTGGGACATGGCTGCCCTGCTGGCCCGGACAGAATTAAAATGAACAACAAAAGGAGGTTGAAGCGCTCACTCTTAATGCTCTGCCTGGAGAAAAGATGCTAGCACTTTCAGCCTCTGACTTGTCACAGTTATTACCAATACTCAGCAGGGGGGGGGGTGAGCAACAATAGATCCTCAGTTACTGACAATGGATTTCCTACATGATTCCACACAATGATTTTAATGGTGCTCATAAATGGAATTTAGGAGGACCCGGGCGTGAACAGCCAGAGAGAGCCGTGGAGTGACCTGCTACAATGGAGCGACTGCGTCACTATAGAGAGCGAGGCAGAGAGACTGTATATAGGGGGGAAGAAATAAAGGAAGCAAGTGGGAGCTACTCTTTGAGACGGCTGGAGACTGTCTGGGTCGTTCATTTCAAGGCCGCCCCAAGTTCAAAACTCAAACAGGCCTTTTTGGAGAAGAATCGTGTCCGCAGGGTTCCCTTCGTTGTGAATAGAATGTTTAATTAGAGTGTAATATAATCTGCGTTAAAGCAAGCATAAAAACATTCTGGCACTCGTCCATGGGATTATAAGCACTGTGTTATTTGTTGAAACCCCCCCCCATTCCTTCCCAATCTCCCATCCTCCCCTAACTGGTCTTCTAGCGCTCTCTCTTCCCTACTGGACCCAACCTCACTTGCCCATCACCCAGTCCCCCCTCCGCTAACTCGCTCCTTTCTCCAGCACCCCAGCAGAGGGCCTGTTAATTCTGCACAAGGGCCGGGCCCCGGCAACGGCAAATATTTACAACCTTTATCATTCCCTGCGGTTTTTCTCTCGAGTAACAGTCCACCCTGACCCCCCCCCCCCCCCCCCCCCCCACCCCCCCCCCCCACCCCCACCCCCACCCCTCCAGTCTAACCCGCTCCCTGCTCTGAAGATGGAGCCGTCTACAAGGCCTTTGTTTACAGTGAGAACAGCAGGGAAATAAAACTCACATAAATATCACACATCTCTCTCATCTACGCCTGCTCCGTCTCCACACACTGTCCGCAGTGTGCTCCCTCAATGTATTAAAGCTCCAAGCTGTTTGATTTACTACTATGCCTTGATACTGTTATGTTTGTCATACATGTGACTGCAATTGGTTGACTTTTTTTTTCTTTTACAGTTTTTATGAAGGCATTTAAACATTTTTTTATTTTACTCAACTACAAACATGAGGCCACAGATCAATTATATCCTTTATGCAGTAGATCAAGATGAAAATGTATACTTCCTTGTAAAAAGAAGGGGATAGGAACATCAGGGTTTGAAAGCAAATTGCCCATATTTACTTAATTTAATTTAACTCCCTTCGTATGTTACAATAATCAGCCCACTTAACTAGAATAGAGTCCTTGTTGTTGTATTGAAGCATGTGAGGGGAATAAATCTAGTGACAGAAGTAGCTTCCACTTTGTGCCCTGGTGGCTGGTGATGTGCTCCCGTCCAACTTGTCACTGCTGAGGGTTTTACCATTGTTTGTTGTTTAACTATGTGTCACCATTCGTCATTTTACCATTCACAATACTGAACTCTTTCAGCTGAGACAGAAGAGCGTGTGTGAATTTCCACTATGTTGTTATCACATTCTTCTTCTTTTTCTGTGAACCAGCTTTTACAGTCTTTTCTAGGTCAAAGCATAGATCAGAAATCATTGACTATATGCTGCATACAGCTGAACATATACATGCTAAAGTTATTTGCCTAATGGTATTTCCTGGAGGTGTTTGCTTCAACCTGAGAAATTGAATTTAGTACGACTCTAACCAGACAAACAAGTTTTCATGTCTTTTAAAACTAAAATCGGGCTTGAATTGAGTCAAACAAACACAATAATCCAATAAAATCAATGGAAATTGGAATAACAGGCTTGTTTCGTGTCATGATTTGGGTTTTTCTGTGCTTTGTTTTTGGGCTTCCTGTTTTATTTTGTAGTTTTTCCTGTCTTGGTTCTTGGTTAGCTTCTTAGATTTCCTGTTCATTGATTTGGTTCACCTGGGTTCATTTAGTTCATTTGTTTCACCTGTTTCTCGTTCGGTTTTTCCTGTGTATTTATACCACTCATGTTCACTCATTGTTTGCTGGATCATTTTGTACCTCAGTTTAGTTTGTCTGTTCTGAGTTCCTCTGAGGAAAATAAATCGTTCTGAGTTCTGCATACCGGCCTCCCTCATCTCTGCAATTGGGTCCACACCACATCTCCACTGCTTTCGTGACAGTTTCGGACCAATTATATCCAAGTGTTAGAAACCAAAAATAAAGCAGGGGCAAGTTTTTCTTAAGACAAGAACAAGTGTTGATCAAACTGCGGACGTTTTAGGTTTCTAAAAGGGTTAATAATATAAATATAAGGTTTGTAATATAAATACTTTTTCATGATTTGAGAAGTATTATTAAAGGCCACATTTGTCAATTAAAGGAAAAAAAAAGAGCAAATGCACCAACGAGGCAGGAAATAAATATTACATAGTGGAATCTATCTTATCTTTCATCTTTTGAGGTCAGATGGGAGCAGAGCCCAACAAGATAAACCAAGAAAGAAGACTAGAGGCTGCAAATATCAAGCTAAACCACCGTCTGACTTCTGACCTAAAAAAAAAAAAAAAAAAAGCTTCATTTACTCACACACACAAAAAAAAAGAAAGAAAAAGACTGACCTGGCTGCTCTGCGGGCTGGACGGGTCATATGACGGCACGTAGCTCTTGAGGGGATCAGCAGGGTTGAGGTGAGGCGGATAGCGGATGGTGGTGTGCGAGAAGTAGGTCGACGGCGCTGGGGGCAAGATTGCAGAGGCCGAGAACGGCAAGGGCGAGTGTGGAGGGGGGCTCCTCGTCGATATAACTGCAAAGCAGACAGATCAGAGAAGAAGATGGATTGTGGGCGTTTTGGATAAAACAATAATCCCGCATCAGCATCGATTTCTCTCTCTCTCTCTCTCTCTTTTTTTTTTTTTTGCAAGAGAGGCACCATATGCATTCAAGGGAAAAAAAACACGTCAACAGTAACTCACCACTGTGTCCCACACCTGTTAGGCCCGGGTGATGAGGCTGAGAGAAAGTGCTGAGTCGTGACGAGGAGTCCTGCGGAGAGGTGGGGCTGAACAGTTTCTCTGTCTTCTTCATGGTGGGAGAGGACATGTCTGCTAGTAGGACAAGAATGAACACATGAATGCATCCTTCAAGTCCAAAAACTTTTTTATTATTTCTTCTGATTAAAACAGTTAAGTTTTAAACTGTTTCTTTAAACAAACAAAAAAGAAAAAAATGGATTTTGACAACTTCTGTGTCATGTGTGGACAAATTCCGTTTGCTAAGGATGAAATATTTTGATTTGTTGATGAAAATAGATCAAATGGCTTCTCTTTAGCTTCCACCACTGTCTGTATTAATCATAAAGAAATACAAGGTATGGTTAAAATGAAACATAATTTAATCTGTAGGGGTCTGCTGCCATAAAAAATGCCTTTCTTTCATAAATAGAGCACAATGAAATACACCACAAGTAAATTTTATTTCCCCAAAGGGCGAAAATTACATGTAATCTCTGTGATCATTATAAATCACTGGACTTCCCCAAAAAGTGAGAAAGAGTCTTTTGTCATGTCTGAGCTCACAATTAAGTCCAGTGAAGTGACACGCTGTTATACAGCAGCCGGTCACCCAAATAGGATTTAAAAATTTCAATACCCTCACGTAATCTTAAATAGAATATTACACTGTTACATCTGCTTTGCTCGGCCTGACACGCAGCCTGACGAGCTACCGTAATTCCCCGTGAATAATCCCGACGGCTCAGCCAAAGACATGAAATTTGCTAAGGCAATTCATGTACGTCTACAGGCTGAAATAAACTCACAAACTCAACTTGCAAGCTGCTCATTATTGCGGCTCTGCACTTTCATGAGCAACGTTCTGCTGTCACGGCTGCGCGGTTTTCAATTTTCCATGGTGAGACACAGAGTCTGAAGGGAACGTGATAACAAATAGATGCGAGAGGAAATGGCCTATGTCTGCCTGCGCGTCTCTCTTTGAACATTCATCAAGTGCTTTTCTGGTCTGTCGCAGACTTCTCCGGGTTTGTAACATTCACACCATCCATCTCTCCGCCCCTAAAAATAAGCTGTGCGGACCCTAACGTCGAGGCATTTGTGGATTATTAACCTCCCTTCTCAGCACTCGCAAACAGCAGGGAAGGATCCACCCGAGTGACGGGAAAAATCACTCATCTCCAATGGCGAGATCGACAAAGGTGGAGGGAATTCGGGGGGATTTCCCACTCTGAGGTTGCAAGAGGATATACAGAAACACCTTTGGGATAACTTACGACGCTGGCTCGTGTTTCCATTGAAAGTAGGAAGCTCTGCATAAAATTAAACTTCAACCATTTAGATATTAAACACTGGATAGTTTGAATAAAACAAAATGGATTAGCAGTACTTTTAATCCACATTGTATGCTTATATGTTAATAAAATCCTTAATAATCCAACATCTAAGTCTGCAGAACTGTACCAAAGCAAATCAGAAGGAGGGAAGCTATTGTGAAAGGAATGACGGCTTGGCCCTTCGGAGTACTCATATGGGTTTAATATCACCCCATGTCTCATTTATTCTGTCCTGACAGAATAATGGCTATGTTTGGAGACTTTCCTACCCACTTCATTCCCTTTCTCCTCACCCCTAGTGTCTATGTTTACGCAGTGCAATACTCACAGGCCTTATGCAGAGGGACACTCAGAAATTTCATGTACCCACATTGGGCTGTGGCTGAATCCCACCACTGCTGTGTCTCTTGTGTCTCATCTGGTGTTTTCCGCTCACAGCTTCACCGCTTATTATTTTAAATTAAAAACAAGAAAGGGGTGGTTTAAGTCTGAACTAGAGCAAAAAAAAAAAAAAAAACACTGTGTGCCTTTGGTAAGGGAAAAGCTGAGCCTGATTCCAGATGACTTTGTCACAGTCAGAACAAATGTCTCCTGCCACCTCTGGTGGTTAAACCCAGATGCGGTGCAGGCATCAGAGCGTTGATGGAAGTCATCAGAGGGTGAGAATGATCAGGAAACATGGGACAGTGAGGCCTTAATTAAAAGAGCGACGAGTTCTGATCTGCACCAGGAGACAACGTAATAAGACGTTCAGGCTGTCTGCTGAGGGTCTCACTTCCTCTGTTGCGCAGAAGCAAACATGCAAGAAGTTCGCGCCTGTGTCTCTGAACTGTACATCTCTACCTCTTTCTCTGATCCTTTAATCCACAGGAATTATCTTATTAGGCGTATTCTGACTATTAATTCTTCTCAGATTTCTCCACCAAAATAAAGTCTGGCAAATTTCACTGAGTCCACCGAGGTTTCACGGGGTCATTATTGCAGGAAAATTGTTTGACACTTTTTTTTTCCCTGCAGGTCTAAATACTCTAAATGAGGTCTATAAGGAGACATTTCTCCATAACCTCACCAGGTATTTAAGCTGTTTATGTAATTGCATAACAAGCAAGTTGGATGAAAGTAAAGCTCATAAGTTTGTCTGCAGAACAAATACATGTCCTATCAGCAACCTCAAAATTGGCTTTAACATTTGTAAAACTGTTGATCCTTGGGGCAGTTTCTAAGACTCAATACACTTCAACCTTTTAACATTCTGATCAACCCTTTTCCAAGAGCACAGTTTATTATCTTATTTGAAAAAGTATCTCTAATAGTTTACATGCAAACAAGAGTGAACCATCTCAGCTACTTGGTTTAGGTAAGTTTTTGAAAGTATAGACTGATTCATTCACTCAATACTCTCTAAACCATGGATCTGCCATGAAAAAGAATAGCAGCAATGATGCAAAGCAGCTTGGGACAAGGCTAAGAGATAAGCGAGTTCAGCTACTGTTAAAAAACAATGTGTAGCTCACTTTCATTAACTCTATTTGCAGGCGACAAGGATGAAAGATCTTCTTATCCTTTAGCAAATTCTGTCAACATGCTCTTGTGCAACGCTGAGCTGTGCAAAGTTGCACTGGGAGTGTTTGTACAAGTGCATGAATGTGATGGAGGTGTTAAAGGCAAATGCAACCATGCCTGATAAACTTCCCACAAGTAAACAGAAGCAGTCAAACAAAAAACAGGAAAATCACCTCCGTCTCGCTCGTGCCAGTTTGCTCGACTGCTTGCTGGTGAGCTGGGTGACGAGTAGAAATCAGGTCCTGTCGGGCTGGTGTCCATGTTCTCCTCCATGTTGACAGTTTTGGGCCTTTTGCTGCAGACATGGAGAAATTTACAGCTTGATGCAGGTTTTTGGTTGCACAACATGCACAACTGCAATAATGGTGACGGTGCTGATTTGGGGTATTTGTGGTGGATGGTTAGCTAAGATGGTTAGTTGGTTAGATGCTTAGTTTAAAGGATTTTTTTTCTTTTTTTGCTACATGAGAGACATCACTCACATGCATATAGTAATAGATATATGCAAAATTTCAGTATTAATAAAAAAGTAGTTAAATTAGCTGATTCTCATTTTTATTGACAACACATTGTATTGCTATTTATATCTTGGAGTTAGCAAGATGCTAATTTCCATCCCCATGTCCAAAAAGGAACAGCACACAAAAATAATATTGTTAAGATAACATCAAAAACAGTACAGCACCATAAACAAAACCATAAAAAAGATAATCAAGATTGAAAGTGAAGCTAGCATGGAAGCATTTAGCTTAGCTTAGCATTTAGATTAAATGTAAGTGAAAAAAGTTAGTTTGACAGTCTAACAGTTAAAACTTTACTACTTTAAATACACAAATGACACAAACCACGAGATAAATCGTGTAAAGGAAATCATCATGTGGCACAGAAACACTTCAGAAAACTATTGTCACTTGACACAGTTGGTCTTTACATGTAGAAGTGCATGCTAAAACTCTAGCATGCCGAGGGAAAGCCAGATATCACTGCTGGCTTCTCGGGGCTCAAGCTCATCTAAATGGACTGATGCAAAGTGGAAAAGTGTGCTGCGGTCTGAAAAGTCCTCTTTTTAAATTGTTTTTGGAAATCATGAACACCATGTCCTCCAGGCCAAAGAAGAAAATAACTATCCAGATGGTTATCAGGGCACAATTCAAAAGCCAGCAACTGTGATGGTATCTGGACGTCCCATATCAGTAGAACATTAAGTATCTTCTCTTTGTTGTGTATTCAGTCGAATATAGGTTAAAAAGGACTTCAATGTATTCTGTTTTTATTTACATTTTACACACGGTCCCAACATCATTGGATTGGGGTTGTAATAAAGCAAATTATTACTGTAGCTATCACCAACTTTCCATTTGTGGAGAAGCCATGTTGAATTTTCAGGTAATGGCTGATGAGGATGACTGTAAGTTGGATTTCTGAGGTTTTCAATCGTACAACAGAGTGCTTTTTTTTTAGTAGCCAACAAGAAATCAATTACATTTTATTTTTAAAATAAATTCAAACTTCTCTTTAAATAAACTTTAGCAACATCTTCATAAATGTTGTTTCTTTGTACAATAATGACAATAAAATTATAATAGAAGGCAAGATTCCAATGTTAATGTTTTGAGCTTATTTGCCTTTAAACTATATTCTAAAAAAAACCTCATATAACTTTGACTGACCTGCCAGGAGGGGAAGACAGGGAGCGATGCAGTCCCGCACTGGAGTTCAGGTCATGATAGTAGGGTTGGCTGGGCATGTCAGCCATGGAGAAGGGTACCGCTGCGCCGTGGGTGATGGGCACTGTAGAGGACACAAGAAGGAGTTCAAAGTCATGGTGTTCAGAGAGTGAGGCCTGTCTTTCTAGACCTTTGCTTTTCTTGGACTGCTGTTGGTGCGTTAGAGGCCTTGTGTATTGCTGATATGACCGCAGTGGGAATTTCTGCAGAGGACTGAAAAATGGAAACGGAAAGATAAAACTGCGGATTCCTTTTGTAAATATTGATTAGCTTTCTTTCACCCTAATTGGCTGTGGATCAAATAATCACGATAAGTAACTGCGTAGAATAAAATGACAGTGAAACATGATTCTCTTAGCTTTAATATCTTCAACTTTCTGCTTCTGTTGGCAGATAAAATAATTTATGGTGCCTAAAAATCTAAAGTTAATCCCACAATCACCCTCTCAGGCTCATAAGCGTTTTCTGTCCAGCGAAGCACTTAGCAGATAATAATTTATAGTGGAACAAGTGATGTTTTTTCTCACTGCGGTCAAGGTGAGGGATACTGTTTCAAGGGAGGGCGGGCCTGTGTTTACAGAACAAAAGGGGTTCGCCACCCATCCTCGCTCTCTCTCTCCCCCCATCGCTAGCTTTCACTTGCTTCAGTGTGTGGCCCGTGTGGCCGCCTGCAGCTCGAGTGGTTGGTTGGTTTGGAGTGGATGAGAGGATGGAGTGTGTGGCGCCGTCTGTTGTGGTCTGAGGTTTACCACTGGCACGATCCCTCCGCTAGTCTCCACCCTGGCAGCCCACTGTTGCCCTGGCAAAAGCCCCTACCCGCTGCTACCCACACTGCACTGTCTGTGGAGGAATGTATCCGGCCTGCGGACACTGAATACAACATCATTGTTTTGGTTGTTTTTTTTCTTTTTGATTCACGATTTAGGAACCCCCCCAACCATCTTTCTTTGTGGCGGTGTTTCTTTTCTTGGCTTGGCACAGTGTTTGTGATGCCGCTTGGCACGCTGTCTGCTTTCCCATTTAATATGTCAGTTCTTAATATTCAAACCAAAACCAAAACAAACAATGAATAGAATAAATGAAACGATGCTGCAAAAGAACAAATTAACTGCAGCGCCTTTAAAACCTCACCTCATCTTCCTAATGCTGGGAAAATGGAGACTGTAATGGCCCAAATCAGCTCAAAGCAGCTTTTCTGAGCCTGTGCATGTTGCTGTTTTTCTGTTGACAAAATATTTTTGCACTTTTGCAGTTGAGGCTCCTGTTGCATTAATGAGCGTCCTCGCCGAAATGCTGGACTGCAATTCAGCCTTGAACTCCGCAGCTCCCTTTGATGGACTTCAAAGAACGTCTCAACAGCCTGGAGAGTTGGGAGAGAAGCGCGATGACTGACGAGCGGCTGCTTAGATATCTTCCCAGGGAGCGACTGGCTGAGTGAGTGACAATTCCTGTGCGTCCGGCGACCTTTTTAAAATTCCAGCCCGACTTCAGTCGGCTTTAGTGAAACCAGGCTCTGTCACATGAGAGCAAACATGGCAGCTCAGAGGCCATCTGGTCAGGGGGCAAATTAAACAGTACAGAAAAACACAGTCTTCCGAGGGATATTTAGTCTCTTAGCAGTGAAAAGAGTAGTTTCTCTTTTTCAGAGGGCGAAAAGAGACCATGTGGTCAATGCTCATGAATAAGAAAGATGTGAGGTTGTGAATAAACAAAAGCAAAATAGTATTTGTTCTCTGATTTCAAGTGACATTGTGCCATTTTTATAACATTTTAAATGACTTAAGGTCCATGAATAACTGTAAAAGTGAATTACATTACTATTTTTTGATTAAGCTTCAGAGTACAAAATGTAATCAAATTTGAAAGCCGCTCAGCATTATTTTCCAAACTCAAAAGTGACATTAAAATTGATTGTTTTTCCTGAGAAACGGTTAAAAACCTAATTAAATTTAATTTATTATTACATAAGGCGAGAAAGGACTTTCACACTAAGAATGTGAAAATCATTTCTTTGGGTTTTTTTTGGTCGGTCAGCCAGTAGCGTAAAAAATTATTCATCAAAAATAAAGTGGGGGGGGGGGAATAAAAAAATTGTAGAAGCTCGACATCATTTCATCATTTAGACTAGTTTATTTTAGTGCAGTCTCCTCATTTAATCCTCATTGTAATTACAGCTCCAGCATTCCTGAGGACAGTGCTGAACAGGAATTGCACACCTCCTCGGAGTCTTCCAATAGGACTGCAACTGGCTGGTGCATGCTACAACACACAGGCAACTCAGCACTGGTATGTTTCCTTTAAACACAGGTTGTTGAGGGGGGCTGACTGGAGCCTTTGTGCTCCATGGGCACGTTTGCTACAGTTGCAGCTGTAGCTCGGGGGCCGGCAATACAGGTAAACGGCGCCTTGAAGTGCCCTTGGCTATTAGAGGAGTCCTGGGAGAGCAACCATCAACGGCACTGCAGAGGAGAAACATGTCTATACAGATGAATGCAGGCTCACACAGACAGCTGCACACTCATGTGTTATCTTATTGTAAAGGAGACTGGCCAAACTGGATTTACCACACCACAGCTGTGTGCTTGGATTTCAGTTAGAGCAGAGATTATGAAGGAAAACAGATTTTTTTTATGTGACCGTTGAGGGGAAAAAAAAAAAAAAACCCAAAAAAAACGCTTTTTATTTTTCTAAAAATGAAGTTGTCAGTGGTTTCGGTTGATATGGAAAGACAAGGACAGAAAAGGTTTCTGCAGAAACAAGCACAGGTGTTTTTCAGTCTGTAGCCCAATCAATGAATGTGTGAGTTTGAACAGACTGACAGCTTTCTGTTTTATATTAACTTTGATGCACCTGCTCCAACCTTCTGCACACGGATTTTATGGTGTCTCAGTTGGGCTCGGCTGCACAGCAGCGACGAGCGTTGGAAATGCAAAACACTTGTGTACAGTTGGTGTACAGTGCAGCGTGTTACAGTGCAAAACCAGAAAGCGTGTACTTACTTCTGGACACTCGCACCAGCTCTGCAACACTGAAGACTCCTGATTTGATGAAACTGTCTTCCAAATAAACTGCAGACACAGGGAGGATGAACACTCATTACTGCAGCTGGACAAAAACACATCTGAAATGCTCACAGTTTACTGGACGTAGAGAGAATTAGGTTAAGCAAAAGTGAGAAAATTCACTTCATACAAGTATGGAAAGAGCAATAATATTGGATTTATTAAGCATTTGTTAAATATTCTCACTATATTTAGCAAAGATGGAGCACAAGATCTCATAAACCACGTTCTTTGTTGCATTAATGCTCATTGTTTTTCAAACTATCCTTCAGTGCAATGTCTTCTTTATCTAGTTTCCTCTCATTTTATTGACTATATTTAATTTCCTTTAATAACATTTCATTTAGAGCACTTATTGCAGATAATTATACAAACATTTAAGCATTAGCACCACTAAGATTCTTCCAATGAAAAGAAGAGAAACACAATCCCTGTCTTTCTAGCAACTGAAACTCAGACCACATTTGCTTTTCTTTTTTTTGACATGTAAACTAACACATACTGCAGCACAAAACCCTTCTGCGCCGTCCGCTAGAGTGACAGGACAGGTGTGTGAGGAAGAAATGGAGGGAGTGACATGCAGACTTCTGCCGCTGTGAGGGAAGCTAACGAGCTAAAGCGCTGCTGGCGCTCCCCATTTGATCAAATACACAAGCAAAGCTTTTAGAAAAGCGCTGCTGTTTTGCTGCGACACGGCTTAAGGGGGAGAAATATCCAGCAAAGTGTTGTTTACTGCAGAGCTAAAATGACTCTGCTGTAAATAAACTGTTTTAAAATTGGCTGAAAGTAAATCAAGCATGCGTCAGCGCAGCCAGATTTTTTTTTCTTTTTTTTTTTTTTTCAAACTTCTCTTGTCTTATATCAGGGTGACTATCCTAATGTATTTTCTGCTGTGCTAGTACATTTTTTGCAAGGTCTGTATGACCTGCCCAAGGTTCAGTAGATTTAATCCAAGGCCGTCAGTCAAGTTAAAGCAGCCAGACAAGTTATTGACACTCAAATGACAGCGGCTCTGCTTTGATTCGCTGCTGAGGGCACTTACTCTGTGCCAAAAAGTTAAAAAAAAAAAAAAAAAAGGTATCTCTGCTGGTACCTAAATGAGCTTGATGCCTCTAGTGAGCCGATAGCTTTTGTAAGCATCTATGCCACTGCCGAGGGCCTCCCAGGCCTGAGTCACTGGCTCGCCAGCATGTTTTCTTTGGCAGCGGTATCAGCAGAACCTGCTCTTGAGGTAGAGAACTAATTATACTTCTCAAACTATTTCTCATTCCAACATTGTGACAACACAGCACAGGTCAGTCCAGGGGAAGAGCAGCGCTGTTACGGTAAATTCTCCACAGCTCGGCTCTGCTGGCTCACCTTGCAGGGCTCAGCCACGAGCCAAAAGCGCAATCTGCTGTCACATTTTCACCCCGCATCTTGAATGTCAACACTAACTCCTTTCATTTATTTTTTCTTTAAAAAGAGCCAGCATTTGATGTTATCGTTCTGGCGATAACGTCTGAATTGAGTTGTCGAGTTGTATTCACCCTCAAACGCACGCCAAGAAAACAGGAAATGAGTAACAGAACAAGAAAAGTTAAAATTTTTTACATTTGTTCCAGATTTTTTTCACACTTGACAGCGGCTCGTGTTTATGCATCTAGTGCTATTTTGCCTGCGAGCCACAGAGGTCACAACCCTATTTAAACTAAGTATGGTGTACATAAGTTAGAGTACAGTGGGTGAGCTGGAGAGGAACAATAAGAGTGATGACAGGAGGGAGGATGACTGCCACTGTACATACCTGGAAGAGGGTTTTTGCCTGGCTCATTGTTACTTGGACTTCCTGACTGCTGCGAGTCTGTGAACACACAGAGAGAGTGACGGGAGGGAGGGGAGGGGGGCGTTAGCAGTGGAACGTACCATCTGAGTGAATCAAAGTTTTATTGATAGCATTTCTACTTAAAAATGGAGTAATAAGCGCTGTCTAAGTGCAATGCCCAACCTTTTCTTCCTTCTTATCTACTGTACCGGTAAAGAAGAGCGTACCCACCATAGATTAAACCAGACAGCTTTGTTTGAACAGTTCTATCATTAATGGGAGGGCAAACTAAAGAGAAAGCTCTGTGTCTGACAGTTTTTCAAAGGTGGGGGGGGGGGTGGGGGGGGGGGAGTGTCCGGGTTCAAAATGTGTTCGGCCCTGCTGTGCAAGGTACAAGCACAGAACAAAACATGGAGAGAGGGCAGCAGGGGTGGGGAAACGCAAGGAAACATGAGTGGAATTCTTTCCACGAGCTCCAGGATTTGGTCTGAGTCGGCCCGGACTGACGTCTTTTACCTTAGAAGCCTCACCGGGAGGGGAAAGTATAATTCTTCTGCAGTTCCTGGTTGATTACTGACAGGCATGGGGCCTTTTTCCTTTTATGTTACACAGCGCCAGAGTTGTGAAACATCAAAATTAGTGGTATAAATCACTATCAGGTTTCAATCTGCACCACACTGGAAGGGTGACTCAACCTACAGAGGCTCTGAACTTGAACATGGAGCAGAGCTAAAAAACAACGCCAAACGTTTAATGGCAGCACCTGAGTGGACCGTCGTAATGATTCAAACTGGCCCCGAGACCACACATGCCCTGAGACGGAGAGGGCGCAATGAGAACCAGAAGGAAGATTACCATCTACACCTTTAACATGTGACAGTTTTTAGCATGAGAGGCAAGAAACTGGGAGAGACGGTGAACTTAGATACCCTCTCCTTGCAACAACAACCGTTTTCCTGCCGTAGCTTTCATGAGCTTAGTTACAGAGCGAAGGAAAAGACAGAGAGGGGGGGACGGGGGAAAAGAGAGAATAAAAAAGTTGAAAGATTTATTCCTTTCTTGCTCTCTCTCTCTGTCGCTCTCCTGCTCTGTCTTGTTCCCCCACTCCTAAATTTGACTATTAAACAGCGCTGCAAAAACAGAATGTTCTTGGCCAGCGCTCAACAATGACAAAGTAGGGAGGGAAACGGACCATACGTTGAGCAAAAAAAAAATAAAAAAAAAATCCCCTATTTTTATAGTAAGCCCTAAATACAAATGACCAATGTACAAGTTGGGCCCTTAAAACACACTGGTGAAAGAAAAAAAAAAAAGAAAAAACACGAAAAGAAAAAAAAAAGGAGACTTGGCTTTAAAATCCCCGACTGGAAGAAGCTCAAATTTGTTGTTAAAATGTCATTTTACAATTATAAAACATAGAAAGAAAAAAAAACAGCAGCATCTCAAACCGGAGAAGCTGCAACCTGAAAATGACTGGAACTCCTCCAAATCCCGAAAAGAAGAACTCAATCATCACATTTACCAACGATGCCGTTTCTCCCAGATCTGCAAGTTATTCACTTGTGCACAGAATATGTTTAAGTCATTGTCAAGTTTCTTCATAGATACACACACACACACACACACACACACACACACAGTGTAAAGAAGCCCCCCCAACCACCAGCACCACATTCCACTTTCCGAGTCATCCATCAGTCTTGTTACGACTGCCAACTCCATGCCTGCTCCCCGGGAACCGCTGAGAGCGAGAGAAACAGGCAGAGGGAGAGCAAAAAGAACAAGAGAGCAGCTCGGAGGTAAATGCTGAAAAGGTGGCGCGGAAGGGGGTGGTGGGGGGTGGTGGGGCAAAAATAAATTTAAAAAAAAGAAAGAAAAAAGATGCCAAGGAGGAGGGGAGGTGGGAGAGGCGCTCCAGTTCAGCTAGATCGGATCAGAGTTGTGTGCTTTTTTTTTTCTTCTTCTTCTACTTCTTCAAGAAGTGAACAGGCAACCAAAACAAAAAGAGCAGATGGTCGTGGCAATTAGAGATCCCAGGCAGCATCTTCCAGCATGAGGCCCCCACTGTAGCACCAGGAGAGACCACCTGGATGACTCAAGGTGGGATGCAAGCATATGGCACATCTGCCAGGCCTGCACCGGAGCAGGAAGCACCTCCCCTTATTGCATTACATTTTACCTTTGACCTCAGAAAATCAGCCTCCTGATCCTTCTTTTTTTTTCCTTTTGGAGTTATTGCATTATTTATTGAAGCGCTTGCACATTTGAGAGCCTTTTTAGTTCATGTTTGTTTTGTCTAAGCTGGTAGTCTTAGTAATTCAACAGGTAATTTAACATGATTTAAGCACAGCGACTAAAGCCTAAATAACAAAATCTGGGATTTAAGTGGTTAAACATTGAAATTCTTTATTTAAAAAGTGGACTCTGATTTAGTACAGTGGAGCTGTGGTTTGTTACATTAGGAGCCTGGGGCCTAGTATCTCTATCTAAAAGGTGTTCTGTGCAGAAGCCCAGCCAATCTGATAGTCTTCAAATAAACAGTAGTGTAACCTGTAAATAAACAGTTGCGGTCAAGGAGGCTCAGCTTTGCCCTGGGAGCTTGGCAGGGCTTGATCGCGGGGCCAGACACCACACACACACACACACACACACACACACACACACGGCCCTTTTCCAAAAACAACATTTCTTGGCACCCTCCGTCCCTGCCACTTGTTTAAATAAACAAACCGGTTCATGAAGGAAGGGGGGAAAAAACAGCCCCACGTATGAATCAGATTATCTGCTGTTACTCAGCAAAAGAACGCTGAGGAGGGGGGGCTGCAGAAGGGGCTTGTGGGTATTTTGGATGTGTCCACAAGTTCTTACACCTTCTTGTCCGGTGGGATACTTATCATACCACTGTAACGATTAGGGCAATTAGTGGTAATGGCAACAGAAATCTGGCTCGGCAAGAAAGTTTCTAAGTGCTTATGAGGTTTCTCCACACCCAAGTGTGTTACTCGCCTGGATTTTATAATCACTAAAACACTCGCGCGCACACTCTCCCTAACCCACCCTCTTCATTTTTGGCACGATACCCATTCTGTTCCCGCTAAAATGTGGAACACATATGCACATACACACAGCGTGGATTAAATTAGCCACATAGTTTGGGAAACTTTCCTTTTCTTTTTTTTTTTTTTTTTCTGTTTTTTTTTTTTCCTCCGACAACCACGGTTGCGCGTTCGTAACGCCCGCAAACACTTGCAGACATGTACAGATATCCTCCACGAAAACACAAGCACACACGCACGTCACGCACGCCCTGCAGATGCATACCGCTGTCGACATTTCAGGAGGAGAAGCCTGTCTGGCAGCCATTTTATGCCGAGCAGGGTTCTGTGCACATGTATAGCACTCTGGCTGCCAGAGGCATGGGTCCTGAGCCAAGATGAATTTCAGCAGCCTGGGGAGGCGAGGGGAGGGGAGCGTGCAGAGGAGAAGGTGGAGAGGGGTGGACTCCCAGAGAAGTAGGGAAACGGAGAGAGGGAGAAAATATCGACCTAATTACGGAGCAGCTCCGATGCGTAATGTTTCGACAATACAGCTGCTCCTGAGTAAATATTTGATGTGGCCAAGCAGACTTTCTTCTCAGTGTCCTCATCCGGAGACTTCTGTTTGCCCTTCCTTGGAAACACACAGCCATGTTTGTGTGTGTGTGTGTGCAGCAGAGTCACACAAGTCTTAACAGTGCACATAAATGACTGTACATGTGCTGGTATGTAATATATGTGTGTGTGTGTGTGTGTGTGTGTGTGTGTGCACTTTGTCTTGTGTCCTCCTGTGCTCCTGGTTTCTATCATTCGCAGCATTGTGGATGACCTCACACTACTCAGGCTGGCTTCCAACAGCAGAACCTGCTCCCTTATCCAGATCCTTCTTTCTTCTCCTGGCTATCGGTCTATCGCTGTCCCTGTGCCTGCAACAGTATCCGTCCTCTATTGTATCTTTTCATACCCGCCTGTGTGTATATCTAGTATTCAGTGTGTATCCATGTCTTATCCCATAAAAGCTCCAACTGCATCTTTTTTTTTTACTCTTAAATATTTCTTTTTTGTCCCCTCCTTTTATTTTAAACCCTTTTTCTTTTAATGTTTCCATCTGTGTTGGTGCTATTCCTCCCATTTGCTGCCTTTATTAACCCCCCACCCACCCACCCCACCTCTTTCTCTCTCATTCTAACTCTTTGTCTCTCTATCTCTGTCTTTTCTCCCTCCCTCACGCTTTGTTGTCTAAACAAAGTAGCCTTTATCGGGATGAGCCGCAACCCAAACAAGCCAAACAAAAGATATGGGCGAGAAAATCTGCCCGCAGAAGAGGGAGGATCTTATCGTGCCAGCCTTTGTGTGCCAGCCTGCCAACTGGCGATGCCCCCCCCACCGCCAACCCCCCTCCCTAAACACACACACACACAACAAATTTTGCCATCCAAGCTCTTCCCCCTCACCCCAACAGGACTCACGCATGGCATCCTGCAAAGGGCTGGCACCTGACCTGGTCCAATAGAGGGTGATACTGACGCCGAGGGTGAGAGGAGGGGGGGAGACAAATGCTGCGCCAAATGCAGCGCCATCTTGGGGTGGCATTGTCCGTCAAAGAAGATGAGCTTTGGCGGAGCAGTAAATCAAAAACCATAATGCAAAAAAAAAAAAAAAAAAAAAAAGCTTCATGGTTTACCTAGTTTATCTATATTTGGCAAGCCTGGGTGCTGGACCTCAACAGCTTGTGATTACCAGAGTACAGAAACCCTCCTCTGCCTACAAGCTCATCCGTGCCTTATTGTTTATTTTTATTATCAGTGACACTCTGCAAAGACAGAAATGGATAGCGCTGCATCGTTTTCACAAACTATGACTGCTTTGCTTCAGTAATGGCTACACGCTGGGTAACACAGTAATGATTATCTCATAATTGGAACAAGGGAGGTATTTCTTATTGGCTTAAAGGAGCACCTGGTAATCCGGATGGCTTCCCTATCGAATGACGGCCTGTGACGGGGAATGCAGGTACAGTGGGATGAGTTACACACAAACACGCACACGGCACACACTGAGACGAATGTGAGAGAAAAGCAGAAGGAAAGTGAGAAGGGCAAAGTTGAAATGTCTGTGAGAACAATGAAATGTTGCCTTCTTGTCTGGAAGATAGACACTGCAGTCTGCTGGAGGTTTTAAGACTCATGGAACCAAGTAGGATCCCGGGGAATAATGAAAAGCCATACAGCGTGTAGGGTTGATTGTGTGTGATCAAGCTCCCTTATATCTCCCCGTGTCTGTGTGCAGCTCTCAACCACAGTACATTCACGTGTGTGTATTTGCGTGGAACCTGGATGTGTTTGTTTCTATTTAGTTGTTGTTGCATACTAATGCCAGCGAAGAGTGGGCCCTCTTTCTCCTCGCCGAGCCTCTGTGCCTTCTCCTCCGTAAACTCTCACGGCGGTGAAAAGAGGAGAGCATTTTAACTGAGCCGAGAGGACAACAGGCTCCTCATTGAGGTCACCAAACAGTGCGGACAGGGAGGGAGCACATTCTGTGGCGAGTGGGCCTTGAATAAGGCGCTGAATGGCCTGACGGATCATTAGCCACACCGGCTCAGGAGAGCAGAGGAGAGAACCTGGCGAGCACAAAAGGATACATAGCCTCAAAACTAAGGATGCAGATGAGGGGTTAATCCCGTTAAATTCAACTTCCCTCACCTTTTAATTTGTGAGATAAAGTTTACCCACCTCTGAACAGATGCACACATCGCATGCATGTACAATAGCCCTCCCCCTACCATAAAAGGAGGGTGTACATTTAATTTGCACATTATAAATGTACAAACACAGACATACTGAACATGTGTGCTCAAACAGAGGCACGCACTCAGCATCCCGCGGTGAGCTGGACTCTGCTGCGCGATGCAGTCAGCAGGCTGGCTGCTGACAAACTGTACAACGCAACACAACACAGTGGCTCATCTGTCCCATGAAAAATGAGCAGGCTGGTCTCCGGTCAGCACACTGCACCCTGCTTAATGTTTCCACCTCCTCCTGCTCTCACTGTTTGCCCTTTCCTCCCAATGTGGCCTTTCCTTTTTGATTTTTTCTTTTTTTTTCTTTCATATCTTCCTTTGAATAAAACCCTTCTATTCTTTGCATTCCTCGTAGCGTTTTGCTCAAATGTTCCACTGGACCTAACGACATGATTTGCAAGTGGAAAAAACCTTTTTAAATCAGTCTGAAATAAAACTATAGATTAAAAAAAGTTCCAGTTTGTGACGGCTTATGAGTCAGAACAATAAATCTGAAGGTAATTGTGCCTAACACCTGACATGTGAACCAGATCCATTAGTAATTCACAGATACAGGCTTAAAACCGTCTATACTTTAACAAAAAGAAGTAGCTGCCTGGAGCGTGGTCTCATCTTTCACACGTTTAATCAGCATCAGGTCTAGCCTGTGAGAAAGAAAGAACTTTGCATCTGTGTTGAAACAATGGCTCCATCAACAGCCAGGCTCGCATCTTTTTGGTATGCACCAAACAAACAATTAGCTTTGTTGCGGTGTAATTGACTGGCAGGACTGGGTGGCATTTACATTCGCCCGCTGTTGCCACCCTGCCATTCACTGGGGCTGGGGTAAAAAAGAATAGGTCCATGCAAGGGTGCAAGGTTGGCCACATCTCTCCAGTTTGAAGACACTGCCTTTTTTTCCCCCCAATGGTGGCAAACTTCCAAGCAGGAGCTCCTTTCTTTTTTTTAATGCACGTCTGTAGAGGAAGGAGGGAGGCGAGGGTGGAGTAAGGACGAGACTATAGATTTAATTATGCATGCGTGTTTTCTCATTCATTGTAGTGGTGGGAAGGGGAGAAGGAGAGGGTAAGGGGTGTATGGTGGGACAGTTGGAGAGGGAGGCAGACCAATGACATTCCGTCGTTGTAGTCCTCCTCCTAAAGACATACACACAGTAACACACAAGGAGCAGTCTGGGAGCGAGCCGCTATAGGCTAATGAGGTGACACTCACCGTCTGGAGACTAGCCAAAACAGTCCATTAACTCCTAGCCAGTAGTTAAGAGGAGAAGAAGGAGAAAGGTGGCGGTGGGGAAGGGTGGGTGGGAGACAAGAGGAGGCAGATGAGGGAGAAGGGGCAAATGGGTGAGGTGGGCAGCTAGCCGATGGTGGGCGGGGCTTGTGAGAGAGGAAAAGAAAAAGGAGCGAGTCTGAAGTCTTTCAGGATGTGAGGGTGGGGGGTATTCCTGCAGTTTTGTAGTTGTGAATGAATCAGCAGGGTGGTTGGTAGAAGGGGGGGGCTGTGCACGCGCGTTCACTGTCGGCGATTATGCTCTGTGGTGGCGGCTCTTGAGGAAACGCAAGACTGTGTGTGTGCGAATGCGAGATGGAGCAAAGGTGGTGGGGTGGGTGGTGTATGAGGTGAAAGAGAGGGGACAAGGGAGATAGATCCAAACCCCCCCAGTCAGGCAGACAGACCTTTGACAGAGGAGCTCTGTGATTTGCCTCTTTCATCTTCAGAAACCAACCCCCCCCCCCGCCCCATCCAGTCGGATAATTATGAGACAAATGCACCGGACCCCTGCTGCTTGAGTGGCAATGGGCATTGGAGGCCAGAAACACAGAGAGAGGGTTCAAACCTGCACGTCTCGACTGGTCTGGAGGGAGGAGGGACAGAGGGAATGAGGGATGGTGGGGGTGGGTTAGGGGTCTGGGAAATTCCGCGCTCTCCCAAGAGAGACAAGTTTGTCTACAGATCATAGTTCAGGGACAGACTAGTTGTGATGCTAACAAGGCTTATCAGATTTTTTCTCAACTTCCAAACACACACACACACACATCCAATAAGAAATATTTGCTTTCAAACATACAGCATCTTTTAGAAAAACCCTCTCAGATTCCAACTTACAGCTGGCAGATGTAGACCCGACCAGCACGCAGCTTGTTGTTTTATTACTGTATTTGTTGGTACCCTGGTTTAAACTGATAAGGAGGCAAAAATTAGCAAACGGCAAAGTTACTTCCATCTTTATCTCACACCAACAACTAAGCCTCGATAGCGTGATGGAAACACGCCGTGCCAAATGCAATTACATAAGAAAATGAAAGTGCAAATCTGCAACTGTTTTAAATCCATGGAAAGTTGTGGGGAAATAATCATAATCATGCTAAAAATCTAAAGTGTAATCACAGTTTTCAGTTGGTTACAGAAGTCAATTTAACTCCATTTTAGGTTTATTTAACACTGTTTGGCCTCCTCTAGTGATGTGTCAGTGATTGTCAGCACTTGCAACGTCTCAGGCCTCAGCCAAGAGGACTTCCCGCTGGCGAGCGCTGTGGGCCGTGACTGGGTGCTCCCTCGGAAGGGCAAAATGGCTCTCCTCCAGCTGGGCGAGAGGCCACTGAGGATCCCTGCCACCCATTGCCACTGTTTGCGCTCCCAGAACTGTGCCAAGCAAGCGGTAGCAAAATGCACACAAACACACACGCCCACACACACCTTAAAGTGGGTACATGGAAGGAATTATCCAATCATAGAACACCACCACATCTAAGACCAGATCTTGGCCCAAAACAGACAAAGAAAACAAAGCGTGCACTCATTCAGACGATTTTGCTGGCACCGCTTCCCTGGAACGGGACATAGATGGAAGAAGGAGAGTGATGGTGGTGGTGGGTGTAGGGGAATCAACCACAGAGTTTAATGTGTCATTACAAGCATAAAAACAGACTACTGACATTGCCAGCAGATGTCGAGCCAGTTTCTTTCTGCCATTACAACTCCAGTAGGAAATGAAGCAGCAGGTGCAAGTGGTGCTTTCTTCTCCACTATCCATGTCACTGTACTGCTGCATCATCATGTCTTCTCATCGACTACTAAGTTTTGCATCAGAAGGAAAGAAAAAGGCATCGAAACCTCTGTTCTTTGAGAAAATGAGTCAACAACAAGTGGAACTGAAGGGCAGAGTAGATTTGCGGGGCTTGTTTACTTATAATAATGTAATTCCTATTTCAAGTAGGTCGCAAAACCCTGGTATCTCCGGCTAAATGTGGATTACGTTTTCACCACAAAGTTTTATTCATTCTCGCAAATCTGTAAGAGCCTTAAGCCTAATGCTCCCTGCATCTTTCGAAACTCCCTGCTCTTGAACAGTAATGACTCTTTAGGGTTGAAGTTGTTCAGATGCAGCAGACCCACTGAAAAGTTTGTTGGTGGTTTAAAAGCCGGCTGCATGCCGCATGGCCAGTAAAACCCCTCCTTTCCTGTTAATGAGCCTGGAGACAGGGCTTTCAGAGGCCCCAGCCAGAGCTGGTACGAATCAAAGCATCGAGGGGATAGAGGCTCAGGGGCAAGAGGGTTCATTGGGGGAGTGGGTTTTGGTGTCTCCATTGGCACAAGTCCATTGAAAGAGGCTTTTTAGGCTGGGGGTTAAATTGTAGAAGCTGTTTTACATAAACAACGAATATAAAAGTGTTGGGAATTCTTTTAGAATGGGTAAATGCTCATTTGGTGAGTCATAGTCAGATGGAGGGCAGGGGTTTGAATAAAACAGGATCATAAAACATTCTCCCATAACTCAAGAAAGAGTGACGGCCACCTCCGCCCACCACAAGGTCAGGGCGTTGGCAGCCATCCAGCAACGGCCCATCTTCTTTGCTCCTCATGGACCCACCAATCTAACACCAAAGAAGGTATACAGTCAACATCAGATCACACAACACAACAAAGCACAGGAAAACCATAAAACATCTCTGTCTTCCAGCGTATCACCACATAAATCTAATCTCGCAGGTTTAACCGAGTTTTCCCTTTGCCTCGCCACATGTGCGTGATGTATAAATGATACAGAAAAGTGCACACTAAGCAAGATGTTACGAGCCAAGCAGAGAAAGAGCCAGAGTGAACTCAATTCCACATTCCTGGCAAAAAAACAGACAACAAATCTGCTCTCTGCTACTAAGGCCTGCTGGGGCAGACCTCTCTGCCACTGCAGCAATAACAACATGTGGTTTGGCTGCACAGTGCCAGTTTACAGTGGGAAGAGGAGAGGCGCTAAATTAATTTCAGATTCTGTTGTCTGAGAGCCATAAACAATGTCACAGCAAAGCATGGCATCCATAGAGGTGGCCGCATGGCCAAAAAGCATTGCATCGCCAACTTGTAAAGGATTTGATTAATACTGAACAAATAATTTATTCTGATTTTATGCACAATAACCACTGACAAGAAAAAAGTAAGAATAAATAAATACTACTTAGAATTTCCCTTGCAAAACTGCTATCCACACTGCTAAGTCAAATTTACACTGCAAATTGTGGTTATAGGAACACAATGCATGAAACAAAGGTGTACAGCAAGCATGGACTCATGTCTGGTCCTCCTTTGCTATTTAGGTCGACATGCAAAGAGTCTTTGTTTTGATATTATTTCTGGTTTGTTGCCAAAACGTTGGGAAGACACGCAGAACAAAGACGTGTGTCATCAGTCCTCACTCGGCAGGTTTCTGTTTGTTTGCGGGAGTATTGAATATTGCGGTTTTGTGATTACATTCTTTCTCTGATAATGTTAAGAGGGACGGGCTTTCTGTTGAAGCGACTTTAACTCTTGCTGTCCTTACTGCTTCAGTCTTTCCCACGAGGCTCCCCAACGATAATCTCTTGAAATATTTGCACAGATGACGGCAGCGCTCGGCTGTTTTGACACAGAGCAGCACAAGCGAGATCTAGCAGTCACTTTTTCCATCACTTCTCAGCTCAGGAACAGGAATTCCCCTTTTGCCGCTTTTCTCTGTAACCCCCCCACCCCTTGCTATAACTCCCAGCACTCCTTCCTCCACTTCCTCGGCCTGGTAGGATTTGTCCGCTCAGGGCCACACTGCAGGGGCCTTTACACCCGCCTCACAGCCAGCGCTAACAATCCCTGCTTTCCACCCATCCAAGCATGTTGTTTTCACTTTATCTGAGATGCCAAAAGTTCACTTGGAGAGATCAGGGGTGGGTTGGAGGGCTGTGATGGGGTTGGGGTAAATGCGGCAGGATAACTGAGGTAGTTCCTGTTCTGCCTCGCTTCAGCTCAGGAAGGCAAAGCATGGCCAGCAGGACTGCTCTGTTTATGTTTCGTGTTTCTGGGAGGTTCATCTCTATGCTGCAAGGAACAAATGCATGTTTGCATTCTCTCACTTGTCACGAGCGTCCATCCCCCCCCACACCACCATCACCACTGGTTCAAGCACAAAAATATCCAGAACACGTCCTCACACTAACAATGGCCTTCCCTTGAACCTCCTGTGAAGCTGTTGCCACATTTTTAAAAATGTGTTGACTGTCATTTAAATGTAGTTATAAACACATTTAGAAAGAAATGAACCTGAAATTATTTAAGGATTTAAGTCATTCCAAATAGTAATTGCTCTGAGTTTGGTGCGCAATCTGTTTAAAGGTCATAAAAATAATCTCCTGATACTCGCCATAGTGTTGCATCATGGGAACTGGAAGGAACATCAAAGGGCCACCACTGGAGCACACTCTGTAATCCCCCTCCTGGCAAGCTTCTACATATATACATGTGTCCTTGCCAAAGTTTTTTTTTTTTTTCCTCTCCTCTTGAGGGCCTGCTCGGATGTGCATGTGCATGTAGAAAACACTATCTGTTCACCGACACTGACAGCGTAACTTGCTTGTTGCAGTCACAGCTCTCGCAAGGTTGGCAGCCCCTGCAGAAACACTTCCCATTTGTGGTGCAGGGCTTGGTCCAAGCCACTTGAACTTGGCAGGGCTTACCTGGAACGGGCCTACCGTAGGACTGCCACAGACTCTCAACCTAAGCCAAAAAGCTTGCAGGCCTCACTGTAAACTACACCAGCTGATGTCAGCCACTCCTTCAGAGAACTGGCTGCAACTGACTTTCAGGTATTTATCAAGGAAGAGGGAAGCGTTATTTTTTTATTTTTTTCTTTTTTAAACAACATTTTCCAGTTAAGCTAGTTGGACTGCTTATTTTCATAAGGTCCTCCTCTCTAAACAGTTCATCTTTGTCAAGTGTAAGTATTTGGGGGAGGAGAAAAAGAAAAAGGAGCTGCAGAGCATATTTTAACTGTGGAAAGACAAAGAGAATGAATGTTTCGGTGCAGGACATACAGTACAGGAGCTACAGTACCTTTCACAAAGGCCTGAATTGTGCACACAAGGTGACTTTTTTTTTATCAATTGAGAGAGAATTACACAGATCGTATGACACCATATGGAATTCTTTTTACACATAATGTATTTCCTTTGCAGGCGCTGTGAAAGGCGAGGCCTACAGGGAGTCCTCTTTAGGAGGAGGGGGGAAAAAAAAGCTGCATGTATGGTGAGGAGGGAGGGTTAGGGTGAGGGAGGGGGGTAGCTGGGGTGAGGGGGGGTTAGTGGGGCGGTCCAAGCACACTCAGCGAAAATATGCCTCATGCACTCGTTGAACTTGGGGGCCTGCGCAGGCTTCTCTCAAGGTTACAGGAGAGGCCTGTGTGGAGAGGAGCAGGAGAAAGAAAGCATGCAGCAGCAGCAGCAGTTCACGTGCAGACCCTGTTTCCTTGCTGCTTTTGTTGCGACAAATACTACATCTACAGCTTCCTATACATGTTAAACCACGTGAGAATGAAAAACATTACGTCTAACACAACCTCAAGCATCAAGCCTGCATTACTGAGTATTACAGCAAGTGTATGCTGCTCAGATAACAGAAGCAGCATGCAGCCACCTTTGACACCAGGTTTCCTTCCCTCCTTGGAGGCTGCCAGGACTTGGGCCATGTATCCGCTGCCGCACCCCTGAGCCCCTCGATCACACAAAGGTAGGAAGCAACCGCCTGGGCTCGTCACAATGTCAAGAGGCCTCTAAATCACCTCTAGTCTTATCCACCGCTATTTATGCACAATTCACCGCAGGAAATCATAAAGACAACAAAGGCTAGTAAACACATCTGAGTGGGGGGGGGGGAGATGCAAGGCTATTAGCTAATTGAATCATATGGATGGTAATGGCATAAAGCTGGAAAGATGATAGATTCACGGCACCTGCACGGTGTGAAGACAACTCTCCACGTAAACATTAACTTTTTACTGTCAGAGATGTGCTGAGTCATGCAAAGTCACCCCCTTAACTTTTAAGCTTATGGAGGTGGAAACTAAGTGCAGTTTTATGTCTGCATGAAACGTCACTGTGACGATAGTCTCATGTCACAGTCATGGCTGGAATTCGATCTCCAGCTTGCTGATACGGACCAGATCATTTAGCAGGTGTGATGGTAAACAGCATCTCGGACCGTAGAGTCAAACATGCCTGACAAGAATGTGAAACATGGTGCTTGGGCTGAAACAGCTCGGTTTTTGACTTCACCCCTGACAGCACAGGGGTCAAAGGGCAACAGGTAGTAAACACTCAGCTTAATGAATTGGTCACTTTGCCTTTCTCCAAGAATTAGCAGGCCATTAGCACCTCATAAAAAAGCCACTTCCTTGCTTTACAACAGCTTAGGCCTGCTTTTAGACAAACAGAGTGGCTGTGAAAAACGGGGTTCAAGGGGTTTATAAAAGCAAAAAGACACAGAGGACTTAATGCATAGTTAGCTTCAATGCCCATCTCATCTTTTATATATGCATATTAAAGAAGTCCAAAAACATTTATTCCCAATCAATCTTAGTTAATTTTCCAAAAACAAATTACCATGAGATGAAGTGGGTCACTCTCGTGTCTTGATTAAAGAGGGCTTCGGCTTTGCCCAAGTGGCCGAGCAGCAGACTGCAAGTTCAGCTTTGCACACTCAGGCTTTTATCAGAGCCTCTTTTGTAAACAAGAAATACCACCCCCCCTCCCCATCTCATCCGACATAATAAAAGGAGCATCAAAGCAACTATAGAAGAGAATCAGTCGGAGTATTAGACGCCACTTGGGGTTGTCAACGTGATGGCTTAGATGCCGCTGGAGAACATCTCCATGGATGTAAAGCAGGCAAACAAATTAAGAGGGATGAGCTCCCACTTGGTGGATTAGTTTTGGATTCACGGGGACGACTTGAAGCCGAAAGAGAACGCAAGTCTGTCAAAGCTGTGACATCAACGGCAACTTTTTGCGAATTCACTTGAAAAGCAGCAGAAGCTAAAGCATGTTGTGTATGGATAAGCTTTAAAGCGGAGTTATATCACTTTGGAGTCACTCCAGCAGCGAGCATGTGAGCAAAGTGCAAAGCAATCTGACTCGACTTGACGGATAACTTCTCGTTATGAAGATGTCATCGTTTTGTAATGCTGTGTAACTCTCATGTAGTCCGTTCTGTAAACGCAAGTGTAAAAGTACAGCAATATGTGTTTGCATGAGCATTGCGAGTCCTTGTAACCGGTTAGCATGAGCCCTGCAGCAAGTGTTTACCCTCATATCCAGTATTCACTGGTGTAGCAAAGGTGGAGTCTAGGTAGGAAGACCACAGAGCTTATTTCTCTGAAATTCATCCTCCAACTCTCAAGAGCGCATGGCACAACATTCAAAACATTTTACTGCATCGCTGGTTTGAGCTGAACTTGGTTCCTGACTGAAGGGACTAATAGAGCAGTGGGTCCTGGGAGCCCTGAGCCCGAGAAGCTCAGCAACATGATACGATGTGAGGGTATTTTTAGGCTGATGCAATTTGCTTGTGACACATTTACTGCGAAGGACTTTAAGAGTGATAACATGCACAAACCACAGTCTGCTGAGCAGAGTGACAGCAATACTTGGAGCCCCACAGGAGAGTCAGACCAATTAATGCCAAGAAGTCCTCCGAGTGCAGCCCCTCGGTATAATCCCACAACCTACTTTATGGTAAGCAAAACACACCACCCCACCCTCAGCTCTGGTGCTGATGTGCGGATCATTAATTACATATCATATCAAACCTCCTTTCCCTTACCACAAACAGTCATTCCCAAAAGTAAATATATGTTTATCACAGACCAGAACAAGCGATGATCCTGAAAGAAAAGCTGGCTCACTGTTGGGAAACATTTTTGCTGAACTACCTCCACAATATCCCTTCATGTAAAAGAAAAAAAAAAAAAAGACTGTAATACAGTTCTGAAAGCAGCTTGCCAAGATCATTAAAACACAGAAGTATGATGGTTTGTTTTTTTTTTTATCAATTTAACCGATGCCACCTAAAACCAGGCTCTCAAAATTCTCGCTCAGCATGCACAACTGGCACTTGAGACATGAAAGGGCAGCTGCAGTGTTTGGTTTACATTATATCTTAGTGGTTTCCACATTGTGGCGAGGGGATAAGCATCAGGAGAGGTTTATCTCTGTTACAGTGTTCTATGGAATATGTAAACACGATGTGTAATCATTCCAGCAGTCAAAAGGGGGTGTGGGAAAGTAAAGCACTTCAGAAATAAGCTGCCATCTTACTCATTAAACTAAAAGAAAGATAACTGGAGGAAACACAGCAGGACCTTTAAACCTATGTGCTGCTTGAAAAGTTTTTTTGGTTTTTTTTCATGTGCAAAATCAGCCAGACTTGTGCAAGTAGCATTGTTAGTAACTAAGCGCTAACTTTCACTCCACTCAGGATCTTATCTGATCTGATCCTTCTCTTGGCTTCGCTCCGTCTTCTTGGCTTTGTCTTTGTCACCCTGTGGGGCGGCGGCGCTTCATTTTTTTGAGGAAGAAGCGTTCTCGTTTAGACGAAGAGCCTCTCTCCTGACCAGAGCCCAAGTTATAATATGGTGTCCAATCAAAAGTGATTAAGCATCGCAGAGCACAAACAATGCGGGCCCTTAAATCTCTGAACCCTCTTTCACCAGAGCGAATGAAAGAGCGCTCTGTCTGCAGCAGCAGATGACAGACGCGCGCTTGGAGATAAGTCTTCTCCATGGGCCCTTATCCTAGGAACACCCGCCGTTGGACTATATTGAGAAATAAATAAATACATTACAAGCCAAACAAGGGAACTGAGGCTCAGGAATGATGAGTGTAAATCTTCCTTTTTACAGCAAAATGACCCAGGATGACACCAAAATGAAGGCTACTAGCTCAGCCCAGTTAAGTACAGCAAATGAGTTAAAAAAAAAAGCAACAACAAAAAAAAAAAACTAACTAAAACATGCACACATATGAAAATACAGTCTGGCAAGTAACAAGCCTGTTAATGATAACTTCACCTATTAAAGCCACCAGCTGTCTGAATCACATGAAAAGTTATAAAAGTGGTCATTTTATATAAATGATCATATTTTGCACAAGTCATCACACATGTGTTATATAAAACCATACCACGGACTAATGTATTTGTTTACTGCTAAACAACTAGCAGCAACAATGTTTAAGGAAGCTGGAAATGAAGGGTAATGCAGCCAACAATGACATGGCAGTGGAAGCAATCTTTCACCATAAATACCACATGAACATGAGACTCTAGTCGTGTTTCAGCACATGTTAAATATTCCTACATATGGTGTTTTTTTTTTTGTTTTTTTTTAATTTGCTGTGATAAAATGCTAGAATATCTGAAATGCAGTATTAGTGGAGCTCTTCCATAACCACACACACATGCAGACGCAAGTAGTGAAGTTGAATCATTGAGAAATGGACAAGCGTCATCACTGAGAGCCTTCTGCAGTCAACAAGTCAGCATGACTTTTGTAGCACTGCCCCCAAACGTTCAGCCAAAACAAGCTCTTTCTGCTGCTGTTGCTGGCTCCTGCTTCTAATTTTGCGAGAGTGGGCCAAGTAATGGCTTCAGCGTTTTGTGGTCTGCAGACACATATGGTCCGTGCAGCTAACCAGCTCTGCACACACCCCCCCCTTCCATCGATTGCTCTGGGACATGCGGTGCGATGTGGGCAGAGGGAGACAGACACAGCCCTAGGGGCTAGTCACAGTTATGGGCGGACGTGTATGGGTCTTGTTATGACTGCCTAGAGAATTGGGCTCTGGCAGGCCACCGCTGCAATCAGTGTATAGCCGCAGAATGAGGAGTCAACCAAACTGTTCTGGCTCTAAATACTGGGAAGTAATTTGTAAATGTAATGTGGTGAAAGGTCAATAAAAAGGGGCACAATTAGAAAATTCTTACAGGTCAAGTGTAAAGTTTTCTAATCAAAATTAGTCTTGACCATCAGTTTGGGAAAAAGGTTAAACATCTTTCTAACAGGTCCAACCTCTACAAATGCAAGTCTAGTTTTCAGGCAAGGTTTCTTGATACCAGAGGGTTTATCAGTCAGTCTTTTCCTTAACTGCTTGGTCCAATTAAGGTTCACGGGGGAGGTGGAGCCTCTCCCAGCAATCATTGGACGAGAGGAAGGGTACACCCTGGACAGGTCGCCAGTCTATCACTGGAGGTGGGTTTATGTTTTGACCTGCATTCCACAGGTGCTTTACCAAACTCTTCTATGCTTCCTTGATAGGATGTTTCCATCCTAGTTATGTTCTTAGGCTGGGAAAGACTAGTTTATTGCTCAATTTCATAATCTGATATCTTCCAAATGCACCAATAAGGACCAATCTTTCATTTATTAGAAGTGCCTTGTGTTTCCCACTTGTAGCCTGAACATACTGATCAGTAACGGTAAGCATCCACGCAGGTAAATACTGTGTGGGATGCAAAGCACTCTTCATCATATTGTTCACATTTTATCATCCAAACACATGACAAGTTATTGAGATGTTTTATGTTGCAGTTTATTTCAATAAATGGTTTGAGATTAAGAATTACCACTTTATGATTTTTTTTTTTTTTTGATCAATTTCACCCAAAAGTTAATTATTCTTAACTTTTTTTTGATAATATACATGTGTGTGTATGTGTTTGTGCAGTTAGCTATCATCTCATTGGGATTTATCTTTCTATTGGCTCATTCAAAATGTATCTATATTTAAACAATGACCTGTGCAGGGGAGAGTAAATCTTGGCTCAGGTATTGGTTTCCCAGATATCTCCTTACTACACCAGAAGCCTGAAAATATTAATAAGTCATGAGGCAACAGCTAGCAAGTCCCCAAACTGTGGCATGCATAACGCTAGAGGAGGAACTGAATCCAGAAACATTGGAACAACCCCTTCTGGAGTAAGAGAAGACTTTCTGATCCGATCATAGGAATGACATCAGAATTCTGTTTATCACCTCTAACCTCACCGCGGATCTTTAGACCAGTGCTGCTGTTGCCCCGATCTGGCTGCCTGACCTAGATGAAAGGTTATGTGCTCCAGTCACAGAGGCAGCTTCTTTCTCGCCCTTGTTGAGTTTCCTTATCTGGCTTTGTCTGGACAAATCTTGGACACAAAGCACCCATTTTGTGCTCCTCTCTGGAGATCCTGTTACAGTGTTCCAGACACGACGCGGTCCACCACCAGTGCCCCTGGGAGTACAGCGTTTGGAGGGGTGGGGTGAGGTGGGGGGTGGATTAGCGGCTTCTTCGGCTGCAAGCATATGATACATGTGAACTCCTTTTACGTCTCTGAGCGCGGTTTAGTGCAGGGATGGAGTAAAACGATCGGCATAGGGTTCAGATGATGTCATGACGTTAGAATCCCACTTTCTGGATCCAACAGTGAGTCAGAACTACCCGACGTTCACGCTCTGATTGCTTTAATAGTTCTATCATTGCTCACACACCTTCTACCTGCTGTCAAAATTATATAAAACAGGAAGTGATTGTGGAGTGTAAAAAACCTCTTTTGTTGGCTCTCATACATTTAAGTTGTGTGTGTGTCTTGAGGACACTCTTGTGACCTTATTCCTCTGTGCTCTGAAAGGACAAAGTCTAACTAGTGCGAGGCAAGAGAGGCAAAAAAAAAAAAAAAAAAAAAAAAAAAAAGGAGGGAAATGAGAGACTGAGGGAGAAAAAGAGTAGTGTACACTGACCTCATTCTGACAACAAGCCCGGGAAGAGCCTTTTCTTGGAACCGTTTCGCAATAGCGCTGTTGTTTATACAGGTGGTGGGTGAGCCGAGCGAGATATGCGGAGAGCATGCATTTTGCAACACCTCATTATGAATACTAAACACAGGCAGCACATCAAGTCACATGTACAAATCCAAAGAGTGGCTTGAGTTTCAATTTTTAGCTACGCATTTGCATTACTTTGCTCGTCGGGGCCAGTTCACGTCACCGCCTCTTTGTTTAAATATCAAAATCACATTCCTTCACACGATCCAAGAGCTGTCACACGCTAATATCCTATGGTATCGTCGACTGAGTGCTCGCCTCCAGAAATGGACGCCTCTGGTTGGCTTGTGTGTTTGGCTGCAGGGCGGTCTCCTGCAACAACATCCACTTGGCCAGAGTTCAGCCGTGTGGAAGGCTACAATAGCCCAAAGGTGGCTGTCCAGACCATTGTTTATGCAACAGCTCACTACTGCCAGGTTAAAGGGGAAAAGAGCAAGACAGCGGAGATACATGCAAGGCTCCTACTTGCTCCTCTTCCTATAAACAGTGGATATATTTTACCACAAAAATGGGTTTCATTTTTTTTTTTCACCACAAAATGAGCTTCTTTAACTTTCTGTACAGGCAAAAATCCTGACAGCTTAATTGAAGATATGTAGGAATAAACACCATGTTTTGGGTAATGAACTGTAATTGTAGATTGCGTTTCTAAAAGAGGTGGCAGACTTTCGCAATGACACAAAATAGAAAAGCAATCCAAATGTAATGAAATCACACTCTAAACTGAACCCAAGCTGATTTTTCACGGTGTTATTTCTGTACCAGAGGAAAGCAACATGAATACAAATTCATGCAGAAGTTAATGCAGCGCCTCTTTTATTTCCCCGCAAACCAAAGCCATTATATCGTGGGAGTAGAAAAAAAAAAAATAAAACAAGATCCTCTCAACAGCTGTTTGGTAAACATACCAAAGTAACTGTTCCAAATGCCTTATTTTAACACTGATTAAATACAATTAGAGGCTGTTTATCTCATCACACTAAGTCACTTTGCCAGGAGAAAAACCTCCGTCATTGTTCCTTGCAGCTCCACTGTGAGGGATTACAGCTGGAAAAGGGATAACTTCTTTCAAATGCAGCTTCCTTCTATAGAGGAAGGAACTTTTAAACACAAACAAAGCATATGCTCAGTGCACAGAAAGACAGTCGGGGAAAGAAAAAAGAAAAGGGCTGGTTGGCGAAGGCAAGGGTCTTCTGAGGTGAATATGAGGAATTCAGGTCAGTGCAGCCGGGACGTTTAACCAGATCAAGTCGCTGCAGCCTGGGTGGAAATAGCATGGGAGGCCAGGGAGAGGGAAATGACCGCGTCACAGCTCCCAGCTCCCGGCCTGATTCCAGCAATCCCCCCTCTTCTACCTCACCCCCCACCCCGCCCCAATGCAAACAAGAGCCATAACTTCCCTAATGATCTGAGATCATGTACAGTATACGCCTCGCACATGTTCCACCAATAGGGAGGGCTTCCTTTTCACCTTTGACATTAGAGTGGGTGTGCCTATTTTTTGACTCTGTGTGAATTTCTGAACATGCATTCATGGTCTTAATGTGCTGGGATGAATAGTTGGCATAAGGTTCAGCTAAAGGGGTTTGGAAAAAAAAAAATCTTGGGAAAAAAAAAAAATCTTCCTGCAATACTGCTTAAATCCTATTTTAAGTCCTTACAAATCTCTTAATATCTTTTGATAAGCTGACACTCGCGCCTTTTCATTTTCCGTCTCCCTGTCACACACAATTGCGCTGTGATTCAGAAGTCCAGCACCACACTCAGTCACACATGCACACACACATTGTAAACAGTCTTTATTGAGACGTGAGTGCTTGTATAAACATAGACAAGCCCTATTGAGGGTCCAGGGCTGGGTCGAACAATAAGAGGGGGAAAGTTGCTGGACGTTCTTCGCAGACGGTGTGTACAAAATCCAATTATCAGAGCCATGGCATTAACATTCCAGCAGTCTGGCAGGTGACGGCTCCGTCTTTCAGCCACACAACCTTACACCCCCCCACCCACCCCATGCGCACACACTACCAGCATGGGATAGTCTCCCGGCAGCACTTTAACAATACACACATGCAGCCTTCCTCAGCTCTCCCTCCTCTTCTTAAGAAGTATTGAGACATATATGGAGGGAAGAAGGGAGGCGGTTTGGAGGAGTGTGGGGTCCACCAGTGACAGAGGTCTTTTCTTCAGGAGATCAACGCGACCAGCCTGGGAGGCAGCATCAGTCAATGGGGCATTCTTCTCTCCTCTGTCTGTGGGTGTGAATATGTTGATCACTGATAAGGTTGCTTTGATTGCCCAAACGGGGGAAAACCACATTTTTGTTTTCGAGCGTTTTCCTCCAAGCGGCGCATGGTTTTGTCAGCCTTTGGGTGACGTTTGTGGCATACAAGATGGGGATTACCAAAAAACAACAACTAAAGGTTTAACGGTAAAACAAATACAATATAGCTGATCTTGGCTGCAGGGCGAGTTAAACGGATTAAAATAAATGTCTGTGCCTGTGGGGCCTCTCCGTGAGAAAAAAGTAAACAGAACACAAAAAACTACAACTCAAAATTTAGACTTTACAGTCTGCCTTGTTTAATCACACTGTCTACCTCCTGTAATTAGCCTCTGCACCTTCCTCTAGGTTTAATCCCAGCGGCACCGTGAAGCCCTGGCCGTCATGCATCATTAACAGTCCTTTTCTTTTCTTTTCTTTTCTACATATGGTACATATACTGTAGTCCTTATCACTATGGACTGTGGTGTACGTGATACTGTGCATGGGATACGCAACGCCTCTGCTTGGTGTCATGGCCTGTACCCTTGTCTGGTCCTATATATAAACTTACTTCTGGCCCCCCGTTCTGCTCTTTCCATCATGTCATCATGCCTACATGGGAGAGAACTGGGAGAGATACATAAAGAACGGTACGTTTAAAAGCAGAACTGAAATAAAACATTATTTTTATTTAACTTTTTTAAATCATCTACTTAAAAATGTCCAGATTCTCCTAAAACTTTTAAAGTCCAAAGAATACTATTTTTAAAATGAGGGGATATCTTTGCCTTCTCCCATAAATTAAACTTAAGACATTTTTAAAGGTGCAAAAAAAAAAAAAAAAAGAAAAAAAAAAAAAAACTTCTAATCTTTATTTAAAAGGAAAAAAACAACAACTTAAGCCTAACCAATTTTTATAAACATTTTTGTTCAAAAACATAATTTTTTTTCTTAATTCCCTGAATCCACTGAAATATTCAGCACTAAGCATGACAACTGGAAAGTGCTGGAAAGTAAAGCTCCATCTCTAAATGCCTACGTTATGTGTCCACAGTTGAGTAGGACACAGTCTGAAATACTAGAAATGACAAAAGCATTTATGTTTAATGTAGTGGGAAACATCCTGAAGTTTTTGTATAACATGCTGATTAAACCTTTCCTATGATCTAAAATAAGTAATAAAAACTATCACATTGTCCACTGGAAACCTTGTTTTGCTCCACTTACCACCTCCAACCTCTTTGTGTGTCACAGTTCTTCTTTGTATTGAGATGTTAGTCAAGTGTCTTGTGGCTTTCTCCACCCTCAGCAGAAGGCCTGCCCGTGCTTAATTATTCTTGGATGGTGGATGAGGAAAAAAAAAAATACTTGAGGTTTTTCTTTTTTTTTTTTCTTCATTAGCTCAGCAGCAGTTTCCCCATTCATAATAGTTGGCACTGGTTTTCCTCTGCATGCCAGAGATCACACCCCAACCATTTTCATTTTCCTTCATCCACTTGTTTCATTCATGTCATAGATTTGGCAGAAGCCCGCATCGTTTTCCTGATGGCTGTCGACCTTTTAAAACCCTTCTTTTGAGTCTCAAACTCCCCGTTTGCAGTTTTGTTTTGGGTAAGGGTGAAGACGATGCTGAAACAACAGCAAAGGCTGGTTTCTATCCAAGCAATGTTGTCTTTGGTATTTAATTATTGGATGTATTCATTATAATCTAAAAATGAACAGAAGATTAGTTTTAGCAAAGCACAGCTGACATGAACAGAAAGGAGGATTTGACAAATTGAAACTTTTTCCTTGGAAAGTAGATTTGTGGATGTGAGTTGGAATGTTGGGATAATTCCAAGATTAAGAAGGACTATTAATTAACCCTGCTATTCCCTTTATGTCATAAATTATATTATCCTATAAAACAGCAAAAGTAGTAAAAAAAAAACAAAAAAAAAAAACATTTTGTACTGCTTTAAATTAAATCCATAACACTGAATTCTGCAGAGACCTCAAGAAACAGCCGTTTATCATCCAACAGGAATCACATCCACTAACAGGAAAGCTACATCCTTCAAACAGACATACATGTGCAAAACCACTATTCATGTCTCTCTGTTCACCAATCACAAAGCTAAATCTAACTTTATCCGCACACATGCATTTTAGCTGCATACATTAAGTATTGATGACACTCAAATGTACTGTACATATTGCCTGCAGATGCAGAGTGTTTTCTGGCTGTAATTATATCACAAAACACTCGCATGTGACATATAAAACTCAGACTCTTAATGGTCAGAAACCAGGATTTCCAACATGGAAACAAACAACATGGCTACCACATCTCCAACCAAGGTAGCGTTCACCAGCTCCCATCTGAATGGAGTTAAAGCCCGGCTAGTAGAAGCACATACGAGAAGAGTCTCCTGGGGCAGTTGGCTCGGCAAGTGGGACCAGAGGATGGCTACACCATGGATTAGGGCCCCACAGTGGTCCATTGTTAATTGGGCGCCATGTGTGAAAGCTACAGAGAGATTAGTTTGTACAGCTGCTGCCATTTGTCATAACTGCCTTTAACAAGACGCACATGGCAACCCCAAGTTACAGCCAGAAGTTTTACAGAAAAAAAAGGGGAAGGGAAAAAATGTCTGGGAGTCTGAGAAGTTTGCAGAACAGACCCGTTTAAGCAGATGAAGATGTTCCTGGGAAACACCGGGCAGACTCAGCTGGGATCCCATAGAGAGAGATGATGAGGCTGAGCATTATTCATT
Organism: Telmatherina bonti; assembly: GCF_933228915.1. NCBI lineage: Eukaryota > Metazoa > Chordata > Actinopteri > Atheriniformes > Telmatherinidae > Telmatherina > Telmatherina bonti. Next base: position 25,157,628 of record NC_136616.1, on the reverse strand, counting down.
TAGCCATCTGTAGGTCAGCTAAGGTTATTATCATAACTTCTCAAAAAGAGAAGCCGAGTAGATGCCAGACCGCAAGTTGGTAACAGTTCTGTTAAAAAAAAAACTACGAGGGAAGATTGGCTCTTACATCACAGCCCAGTTGGGCACAGCTCAAATTAGACGGGGGTCTGTGTTTTATTGAGACGGGCAAGAGTGGGAAAACACATAGTTACTGTTAAAGCCTGATAATCTTTTGTTAGCCAGATTTCCTTGCCTCATTATGAGAGGAGTGGTGAGGTAGAGTTATTTTTTGGTAGGAATCCGCAATGTAATTGTTAGTTGTAGGTATGCACACATGCTGGAAGCCTAATTACAATCTAGACTTGGTAAATCTGGAACAAGCTTTTAAGGGACTCTCACTTTCAATGTTTGCATGGCAGATGTTGAAGGATATGCTTCCCACTGAATCTAAATGCAGTCTTTCGCACACTCAACTGCAGGTGAGTAATAACCTGATAAGTGTGTGTATTCAGTGAGTTTTTGCAAGCACTTGTCAAAAGGTATGTGTGTGAAAACATGTGCCTCCACATGAGTGTTTCTTTTTTTTTTTCTTTTTTTTTTTTGCATTTACATATTAAATCTAAGTGGTGTTTCTAAATAGTCATGGGAGCCAAAATACCAACTGAAACCTTGCGCCAGTGGAGATATTGGAGTCCAATTTGGGAAGAATTCAAGTTATCAGGAGCCAGATCACAGAGGCTTTGAGAAGACACCATGGTAACAAGCAGCGTTCTTCCCCTCAGTAAAAAATAACAGGCTTTTAGCACTGCAGTGCGCTTTAAACACAAGAGTCCACACAGTCAAACACTGGCCAAAGGATTTAACCATTGCTTAATTCACACAGTGTTTGCAATTGATTAAAAGTTATTCAAATATCTAAATTCACATCTAATGAAATTTTCAGCCATGCCGAAGGGAATACTTGAAATGATTAACAGTAAATCTAAATTTTATGGTTTAACTTTGTTGCGGGTTGCGAATGTTGTTTTTATTACATGGCAAAAATCTAATTCTCACATATTCATTTAGAATTATTTCCAATAAGAGGGGATGGCGCTTTTGTTTTGTTGTGTGGAAAACCTGCAACATTTGCTGGTTTGGTGACAACAAGTCCTTTCTGCTTTTGGAACTGAATGGATCGGTAAAAATCCTAAATTCTCAATGGAGGAACATAAATTATTTCAGCGAATGAAAGGTGTTTTCTGCCACTTTAACATTTTTTTTAAACATTTGTTTGTGTTTGTTGAGAAATAAACGTGGCATATGTGAGGGAGGAGTGAAACTCTTCTGAACTCTTTGACAACTCAATGGGGTGCTGATGAATCCGTCCCAAGCACGCCATTCCCAAGCCCCAGACACCACATCCCCTCTCTGACCTGCTGCACTGACATTAGAAAGAAATCCTCTGGGGGATGCGCCCCCTCCCAGCCCAAACAACAACATGCCCACCCAAAAGTACATTTTGCACAGCAGTGCGATGGCGGGCCTTTCTCTTTCTGTCTCGCTCAGGTCTTGTCGAGCCGTCACAGTGATGGGCCGTACTGTACCCCCAGACAAAAGAAGAGACAACCATCACTCTGGGCCACTGATCGGCCCTGTCTGGACTGAAAAGACTTTGATGGGGCAAAGAAGGGTAGAGAAAGGGGGGGGGGGGGTGCTGCACAGAGAAGTCAGTGTCTCCTGGGCAACCACTGTGATTGTCTGTCCCTGCCCAAAGTTCCCCCATAACACCCCACCTACTACCCCTTCCCATTTTCTCACCCCTTCATTAGTCGTTCACAAGCCTCCATCCTGGGTAAAAAGGACTGGCTTTTGCATGAAAGTCTCATTCGGATACTTGAGGGTGTTTTTCTTCTGACTGACTTGGGAAAAAAAATGTGAGGAAAAAACATCCTCATCCGAATTCTCTATCTAAGACTTTTGTGTCTCTTGTCTGAAGCTTCTTATCCTCCTTTTCACCAAGGATCCTGCTGTCTTACATGATCAGTCTTGCAGGCAGATGGGACAGAACAAAGTTTTTTCTATCTGTTACGCCAAAGCGATGGCGAGGAAGAGCGGGCAGTCACTGGATGGAGAAGCTCAGGCAGCAAGGAGGGTGTACTTTGTAAGGCACGACAGTGAGGTACGGTGTAGTGATTGGGACAGGGGGTGAATGTACCCATTTGTCTTCATTTGGTAGGACTGGCAGACATGGTTTGGAGGGGGTTGGGAAATTTATCCGGGGGGGGGAGTGGGAGGTGCCGGTCCTCCAGTCAAGTGGCCTCGGGGGGATTTGAAATGCATTTGGGGTCCTCCCTAAAAGCCTGGGAAAGTGTAGAGAGGCTGAGATCTTAACCGTGGACTAATGACACAAAGTGCAGTCCTTCACCGACAGTAACCACAAACAAAAACTGAGTCTCCTGCTGAAATACACACACAAAAAAAAGGCTTTACAATGCAACGCCTGTGGCTTACAATGCCAAAGAAAGAACCAGTTTCATTTTTTGACGGATGCAACAGTGCAAACTGTGAGCCAAGCAAATTAAACACACTGTAGCAGAGCGAAAGAGGGAGTTGTAAATTTAGTCGAAAAAGAAAGCATCCACATTTCTCTGTGGCCTCTGCTCCGAGTTGCCTTGTTTCCATGGAGATTTATGTACACATGGCACACAAAAGAGGGCTAAGGAGGTAACACGGCCTGTTTAAGCCTTGAGGTATTTGCTTGAGCAAAGCCCCGCTGCTAATAACACAAGCCTCACACTGAGCACAGGCAACCTGGCTGCACTGCACCCAGGTTGGATGTTTCAGAAAGAGCAGGAGGGGAGAGGGGGCCGAGCAAAGTCAGATGGAGATCACAAACATCCACCGATCCCGGAGAGAAAGGCAAAGAGGAGAGAAACAAAACAAGAAGGCAAGAAAGCGGGAAAGAAAAGAAAAAAAATAAAAAAGACGAAAGAAAGAAAGACCGCAATGCAAAAACATAAATAGCTCCCGGGTTAAGAGAAAAAGGATTGGGAAGACATTTAGTGGGAAGCGGAAATCAATAAGGCAAGCGGTGAAGCTGGGAGGGAGTTCTAAGTGGATTAGATTGAGAGAATGTGTTCGATAGGTTATGGCTCTGAAAGAGAGGTAGCTAGACACCGCAGGCTCTATTGCATACTAATAAGGAAGACAGAAAAGAAGCTAAGCACAGGGTTGTACAGTTCACTGTCAAGACTTTTTCTATATGGCTCTTCCTGGGATGCGTAGCTCACCATTGTGCTGAGTATTTTTTTTCTTTTCTTTGTTGTTTTTTTTAACTGAATGTTCACTATTACACTGATTCCCCAAGAATAAGTCTTTCCAGCTTCCAAAATATCCAGTTCCAAGATCTTTTCCTTATCAGCTCATCCGAGAAAGTAAAAATTAAAAAGGAGTTTATTAACATGACTTAAGCCAAAAGAGTCAAACAGTAGTGCCCTTAATGCTTTCTGCTAACAAAAACTTTTGTCTCACACTTCTGGCATAAACCCAGCCACCGTTCTTCTGGCCGAACGCCTGGGCCTGGGACAGCTGTCATGGGTTGCAGTCTCGGGCTTGAGGGAAAGCCAGGGAGCAAGAAAAAGAAAAAGAAACCGGGAGAAAGCAGGAGTGAGAGAGTCATTTGGCTGGGCAGCATGCTGCAGTGGTGATTCCTGATGGCAGAGGAGGATAAGGGGATGCAGGGAGGGAGGGTTAGATGTTGTGCTTAGTCACAGACCTCCACTGTGACCCAGAAGGTCAGACCTCCACACCGACAGCCAGACCAAAGACTCTGAGGCAGCCAGGCGGAAAACAACATGCAAACAGCGAACACATGCAGCGTGGCGAGCGGGCAATGGCCGGTTGAGAAGATACCATCCAAGTCAAAGGGATCGGAGTGGGATGGAGGGGGGGGTGAAGGGGTATGGGAGGGTGACAGTGCTGCATACTACTCCCCCTCATTTAGACCAGTGAACCAAGAGACCACCAGCTACACCAGAAGCTAAAGCAGGGGAGCGGAGACAAACAGTTGCCAAGAGACCACCAGTGATCCTTCGACCGCTGTGGTTTGACCCCGATTGAGGAGGTCAACAAGGAGGGCTTATGAGCCACCACCCCCACCACCACCATCACTTCCCCTGACCACCACCACCGCAGACAAAAAGTCTTCCTCCTCCTCCTCCTCCTCCACGTGCCCCGAGCCTGTGACGGCGAGTCTTCACCGATCTGTTTTGCTCAATTAAACTTCAGAGGACACCCTGCCACATCTCTTTGCAAAGGTCCCGACCCCGGGGGCAGAGGTTAAGTCTGCCGATTGTAAAACAAGGTCTCCATTAACATGTCAGCTTGTATTGCAAGGTAATCCATCCATTTCCTCAAACTATCATGACGGTGTGAAAAAAAAAGTTACATTACTGAGGGGGGAAAAAAAAGTCAAGGTAATGATGTTTTATGGCCGTGTTAACTTTCAGCGCAGGAGTAATAGGAAAGCTGCTTGACCCTGACTACTTTGGTCTCCCTTTGGACTAACTCAGCAATCCTATTCTGTCTCTGCTTATGAGGAAATTTTCCAAAACCGCTCAGATGCTTTCTAGCCATTTCGAAAAAGAGCGCCGTTTGAGGGGAAACGTGCAACAAATCCTTTCTATAACATCTACTAATAAACACTGTTTAAATACACCAACTTTTCGGCTTTTTCCTCATTTAATAAACTTAAAAAAAAATCTCTTTTTTTTTTTATAATCAAGAGCAAGACATCTAAATGTAGACCTAAGAATTTCCCTGCATCCCTACAATCGTTGAATAAATAGTAATGAGCAGCTTAACAAAAGGCAAACACGAACAAGGCTTACAGTATTCCAGCATGTCACGACACGGAGAGTATCTACACGCCTTGCTGCAACTATTCCATCAAGCTGTCAAGCTAGATATGCTAAATATGAATGCAGGTGTGGAGATGTTTCAAAGCAAAAATGAAAACATTGCACATCTTGTTTTATCTGATTGGGATGAAACAGTGCATTAGCGTACTACTGCAATGTGTGTGTGTGTGTGTATTTGTGAGAAGCCAGGGCCCTGTATTGAACGCGGCCTGCCAGTTGGCACAATGGATGCTACAACCCCCCACTCCCTATCCCCCCATCCCAAAGCCTACTTCCCAGCGGGCATTCATCTGGGCATGCACATGGGTGCTACAGCCCTGGATTGGCTAAACGCCTCTGTGTCCCAGAACAAGGGGGATGAGTGCCCTCTCAAAATTCACCCAGGACGCTCGCTGCCAACCCACCGACCTTTCTCAGGCAGAAACCTACAGAGAACGGGGTTGCAGGGAGGGGGGGGGGGGGGGGTGGGGGGGGGGGGGGGGGTGGTGTACTCTGAGCTTGACTTTTTTTTTTCTTACATAAATAAAGAGCTGAGTAAATACAGACAGAAAAAAAATGACAACGGTTTGATTACACCTCACAGCAGAGTTGAGCCTCTGCCAGACAGCAGGACACGGACAGCGATATTAAAAAAAAAAAAAAAAAACACCATCCGTACACTTTCATTTCTCTCGCTGGATTCTGTTTCAGGCTGAGCCGACTGCGAGTTTCTTTGTGTCCGATTTTGTATGTTTGTTTGTTTCGTGCAGTTGCAGCAGAACAAAGCCGGCGGCTTCCATTCTGCCACCGTCGAAAAACTTTCCAATGTGCCCACTGCATTGCGGATGCCAACCAACGAATCAAAGGCATGCTGCAAGCAGACAAAGAGAGTTTGATGCCAACCTCCGAACCTCTAACAACCGTTTGCTGGTGATTTGCCTGCCTCCCTGGCACGGTGTGAAACAAAATGGCGCCGCACTGCACGCTACCACAATATGGCTGCATTGTCTGGGTTTTGGGCACCGCTCGGGCAACTTAAAGAAAGGGGAGGGAAAGAAAGAAGACGCTTTGGTTTGCAAGAACCTAAAAATGAATATATAAGTTAAAAAAAAAAATCATCAACATGATTTTTTTTAAGTTGAAATTTTAAAAGGCAATGCTAAACACACACTCGGATCCACGAAACATTGCCTAATCCCACCCAAGCAGAAAATCACCAACCTTCTTATTAATTCTTTTGCTCCTCTCTTTTGGCAAACCAGTTTTTCTAAGATATCAGCTGCTGGAAAAAAAACTGTACGTTACGTTTAACACAAACTCTGTCTTATCATTTAAAAGGTGTATGTTGTTGAAAGAAAAAAAAAAAAAAAAAAAAACACTAAAGAACTGTTTTCAAGTTGGCACTGAGCGTTTTTTTTTTTGGTTTTTTTTTTTAAAGAATGCAGCAGATGCAAACTAGAGAAGCGGTGGCATCCTACAAAAGACACAAAAGAGGGTCTGATGCCAACCCCGGTGCCAGTGGCAACCATTATTGTCTCTGTGCTGTGCCTTCTGCTTTCCCTGGCACTTATCAAACACAAAATGGCGGTCAGGATTTGATGATAATGAGCTAGCTATACCACCATTTCTCACTCAATAGCAGCGTTTCTATTGGTGGCCATTCAGTGTTGCTGCAACAGATTTAATGCGGGGGAATTTTCAACATGGAATACTGTAGTGGGGAAGTTTGGAGGGGGGGAGGGAGGATTCCTGTGGTGTCAGCAGATAAAGGGAGGAAGTTTAGACGTGTGAGACGTAAAGAAGTGAAATTTTATTAGATGCTGCAACAGCTTGCGTTCTCATCTAGTGAGCAGGTTGGGATAAAAATGTGCAACTGAACGCCTCGGTTCGCAAGTTTACAGCATCTTGCTAAAATACAGTTTCCCCACGGTGACGTGTCAGATTAAAACTGGATGTTTCTGTCATCGAAATGAGGAGTAAAAAAGAAAAACCTTCCAGCTGCTTTTCAAGAAGAATTTAAAGTGATAATAATTGGCTGAAATTTTCTGTGTTGGACAAAATTTCAGCTGTCTCACTGAGATGACATAATCTTTATCTACGTTGCATAGAAGCAAAAAAAGTCATCTTTCGTCTGTCGAATGTGATCACACGGGTTTCAAAAGGGGGTAGAAAAGCAAGTCAAAACCTATTTCTCAAACCTGTTTTTTTTTTTTTTTTTCATAGCAGGATTAAAAAAAACAAAAAACGAACACATGACTCAGACTTCACACTAAACACAAAACGTCTTTCATCAAACAAAAACCAGCTTTTCAGGAATAAAAAAAATGTGACTGAGTGGTTTTCACACACATCACACACAGAAAACTAAAATCTTAAATTATCTCACAATTACAAATATATTTAGAAATTATTTAAAACTGATTTTAATTATCAAAAAAATAATAATAATTTGCTATTTTGGTAAAATAATGGGACACTTTGGGGACTAAACACGTCTTCAAATGTTCATTTTAAAAATGCAAAACCTGGATACTGTGGACTTACAGGACTCCTTTAATACCAAAAGCTTCAGAATAAAACCAAAATAAAACCTCTTGTGGGTTCATTTAAATTCAAACAGTGGAAAAACTCTCCAGAAATGTCCCTATCTAAATTCCAGATGTACAGAATGTGTGTGTGCGTGTGTGTTCAGCTGTACAGTCCTGTGTAGCTGTGTGTATACATGGTAATGCATATCCTGTTAGAGTTACAGCAAGTGAATAATGTCAGAGCATGAGCTGCTGAATTACAGTTCAGCAAAGACACAGTTGATGGGAAAAAATGGAAAAGTTCAGCAGTGAAAACACATTTTCTTTTTGTTTAGTAATGAGTCTCGCTTCAAGAGAAAAAAAATCTAAGTGTGTTTATCCAGCGCCACTGCTCACGTTTCTGATGTTTATTTGTCTGGCAAACACAGTGGTGACTTCAGCCAGTCTGTACGAGGCTGCCAAAAAGTAACACATGTGACCCCTGACCTTGCCAAGCCATCGTTCGCACACGTGCATTCACACAAACACACACACAGTGCAACACGTACATGGGCGCGCACACACACACACACACACACACACACACACACACACACAGCGAGAGCTGGAACCTACCTTGGTCCTGGACATAGTATGCTAGAAACAAGTCCAGCTCCTTGACCGATACTGTTATGTGGTGTGGCTGGACACAAAGTGCTGGGTTGGTGCAATGCGGAGACTTGACCAGGCGCTCGCCGTCTGTACTTTCCAGAGGGATGCCTTTGAAGAGGATGACCATCACCAGGTCCAGACGCCAAACTTTGTCGGCCTGCCGCAAACAGTCGATCCGGCGGATCTTGCCTTTCTGGTCCGGGTTGGATAACACACAGCACGGGGGCTTCTTGCCCGTCACACTGAGGACAAAGTCCTCCCGGTACTCCTGCCGAATGTCCTTCCGCAGCTTGGCCAGCAGCCTGGACGCCCATTTCTGCTTCACTTCGGGCTTCTCGCTCAGAAGCTCGTCCTTCACCGCGCGCTCCTCATCCTTGGACATTCGCTTCTCGTGCTTCTTGAAGTACTTGCGTTTCCTGGCCTGGAGGTTGAACCACGTGTAGGCAATGGCACGTACGTGAGGAAGAAGTGCCTCGATGAAGGGATGAAATTCATCCTGGAGCATCCGAGGGACACAAGTGAGGAGAGAAGGGAGGGGGGGGGGAGAGATATGCAATCAAAAACTCATGTCATCAAACACATAGAACAAATATGAGTTTATTCTGATGGTTATATTAATCAGAGGAGAAGTCAGAGCACAAATAAAAAGCCGCCAGCGTGTGACTGGCAGCGGCCGCACACTTCCTACACATGCCTGCCTTTTTAAGGACATAATATAGGTATGACAAGAAAATTTTACAGTTTACATCAACTGAAAGGAGCATAATAGGACAAAGCCCTGCAACAGAACGAACTCCCGGCTCTGCTTTTATTTCCCAGGCAGGACTCCCGTGTAGCTGCTGGGACAGAGAGCATGCGCCCCACGCAGTTGCATTTCTCTTATCAAACTGTCCACATTCCACTGCAAACTTATCCCATGTCCACTAAGAAGAGGGATAAGCTGGGAGGCTGACCGGGATGGAGTTGCAAAATAGGAAGTTAAGTAGATTCCTATTAACCAGAAACACACACACATACACTCACACACACACACTTGTATATACAAGCCGTGTATGTGAAAAGCAATAAAAACACCAACAGAAGAGAAGGCGACATATTACCTAAATCAATAGTAGGAAATGTATTTGTAAGGAGTAAAAAAAAAAAAAAGTTTTTATACTCATTTAAAAGTTTAGGTTGAGACTTTAAAGCCATTTGCTTCATTCACAAAAATTTAAGGTCAGTTCATAAAGTTAAAATACTTCTCAAATATAAGCTTTAAGCTAAAATTGTTCAGTTTTTTCAAACTATATTTTAACACATCAACCCTTTATTTTAGAAAAGGTTGGGATTTGTTTAAGTAGAATGTTTTTTCCACGAATTTATTTGCACGACGCCGTTGGAATCATCAATAGATAAATTGTAAATGATCACATTAAAGCTATGAAACTTTTTTCTGTAAATAAATTAATGTTTTTAATTGTGGAAAAAAATTAAGAAATTATTATAGAAGAACTGGCAACCGGAATTTCCTACCACACCGGCCGAGTCTTTGCCCAGATCATACCACAGTTATTCTGCAAGAAATTACAATAATTCCTTAAAGTTTGCTCTGTTTGCATGTAGGAATGCATGTAAACGGTCTGAATGATTTGGAAATCATCGCAAATTATAGCTCCTCTAAGTGAGAAGTGGAAACATTGAATTATCTTTTTTCGGCTCATTAAAATGTCACATTAAATAAGCATAAGCAGCCCCCTTTTAAGCGGGCTTTTGAAGAGTTAAACCACACATTGTTCTTTTTGAAGGCAGTCAGGCAAAGCAGGGTATAGGAAACCACAGAAATCTACTCCGTATCTATGCCGCCGGTGTTCCTCTGCAGGAGCCACATTTCAGGTCTGCGCTGCAACGGGGCCAGTAAAACTCTGCTCCAACACACAAATGTCACAATACAACCATTTATTTCACATAGCCAGTCAGCTTTTTTTTTTTTTTTTTCCTTAAAGGCTGTGGATTGTAGTTTTAAATAATCCTTCTGAGGGTGAATTGTATTACTATCCATTTAGAGAGGCAATAAAATAATAAGCAGAGCTTATTTTAACATAATCTCAGCTATAAAGCTGCCAATTAAAATGACAAAAGTAAACTCTAAATTCTCCTAAATGTCCTCAGCAGCAGTCACTCCAAAAAACTTGTCTCACTTCAGGCAATCAGCTCAAAAACACTTAAAATATTCTGTTTATAGGTCTTTTTTATTATTATTATTCCTCTTGTTTAACTAGATTAAATCATAAATATTTTAAAAAAAAGAAATGCTGTTAAGATAAATGACTTGGCCAGGCCCTAGACGGTGCACTTCAGCAGGGGCCATAAAAGCACAATCCTCTTAAGCACAAACTAAACCACATCTCAGTCAATCACTTACTTATGCCAAGTAAAATATAAACAGTAAAACTGAGTCAGCCAAAACAGTCAGCTACTCCGTCCAAACGCTGAATCAACCTTATCATCCCTTAGATCTTCCAACAGTAAAGGAGACTTTATCTTCTTCCAGCCTCGCTTCCCTAAAGTATGAGGGTTTAAACACTGAATAAAAAAGACGCGCATATAACGGGGAAACATGCAAACACGGCTCTATAAGCGAGGCCGGGAAAGTGTGTGAGAGGTTGCTGCTGCTGGCAGCACATAACCTCACTAAATAACCTGCAGAAATGGTGCGATTTCATCCATGGCACTGGAAAGTTATCTTCAAAATCATCTTTACGCTCAACTTTACGCACGCAAAGAATAATAAAAACTGGCATTTCTGGTGTCTCTGCGGCTCAAAGCAGTGTTAGGATCTACGATTTGAACATTAGCAGCACTAACTGATGTACTTTGTGTTAGTTTTGAGGTTAATTCTCACTTAGGAAGCTTATTTCACTTATTAAACTTATAACGTTTCCCACGCAGAGCTGAGGCTGCACATTTTCGGCGCACACGGAGAACTTTCAACCCCCCCACCACGTCCACCACACCAACTACACTCATGTGACAATTTTACAAAAGGTGCAAATCACAGCAATTACATGAATATAAACAGACACAAATACCTGAGTTAGACAAATCGGGGAATACATGACGAGACGGCTACACACAAAGTGATTGTACGTGGACTGATTTCCTCTGATCACTTCATCGCGCCATTCCTGGACCGATGTGCACCATGCAAGAGTGTGGAGCAGCTATCCGCTTCAAACAAACCAAAAAAAAAAAAAAGGAGTTATCCAAGAATATCCATCAATTCTTTGCGATCCAGAGATTGTCGTCACCGCGGACAGAAGGATCTGTATCGATGTTTTTTTTTTTTTGTTTAAGATGACATGCAAAAGCGAGCAGCTGCAGTTTGAACTCGCAGAGCCGGAGCTTAGCGCTGCGTTCCTCCTCTACTGCGTGGGCTCTTTGCGCGTCTCGGTGCGGTGGTATCTCATAAAGAAAAAAGCGTTAGGGATGAGCTTCACAGGGCGCCGAGTGTGTGATGTTAACCCCCGCTTCAGACAAACTTGATATGAAACCGACCGCTGCACCTTCGGTCCTGCGCGATTCCAGCAAATCAGACCCAACTTTTTCTCTTTTTTTCCCCCCCTCCACCACGTAATTACACAGTCACACTCCTCCTCCTCTAAACACACCACTCATACCCCCACCCCACCCCGCTCTCCCGCACCTTCCTCCTTCTCCTTCACGGCTATATGAAAACGCAACGCATGTTCATTTACTCCTTTCACTCCAGCTGAATTATTTTATGAGCTTCGGGGACTTTGGACCGCAGCTTTCGGTCACATAGAGACGGAAGAATAAAAAAGAGACCAGACTTTGTGTCAACATGACACACTCCTCTTCCAGCTACATGATAATAGGCTCACTTTGGAAAGAAACTTTTGTCTATTTTTGTTTGCATTACACACATAAACCCAGATCATACGTCTTAAAATTGACAGATTTTTCCCCCTTTTTCTTTAAAAATGGATGGAAATTTTTTGTGGAAACTTCCAAACCTGCTAATATAAAGAAAAATCATGTATTAGCAATCTGTTCACTACAGAATTACCCATTGCCACACACAAACACACACACACACACACACACATATATATATATATATATATATATATATATATATATATATATATATATATATATATATATATATATATATATATATATATATATATATATATATGATGGCGCTCAGAGACAACTTGAAAATGTATTTTGTTTTGTTTTCCCTAAACTCTGATGACTACATTGCAATTTACCTAATAGCTGAGAGGACATAAAGTTAAACAATATTACTTCACTGTCGCATTGTGAGCGCACACACTCCTGTATATGTGTGTGTGTGTGTGTGTGTGTGTGTGTGTGTGTGTGTGTGTGTGTGTGTGTGTGTGTGTCCTACAGAGCTGTCAACAGTCCACAGAGTTCATTTGCCAGATTAAGGGGACTGGGATGTTAACACGGGCTGCCGGACAATCTGCGCCAAGTTTTAGTACAATTTCTGGATCAAACATGCCAGATTTGTGCTCACGCTTCTCCACATTTCATCACCGTCTCTAAGACAGGACAGAATTACAGAGGGAAAAGGGGGGGAAGTGCCACAAAGAGCGTTATCACAACATTTGAAAGAAATAACAATCCATGTTCACGTACCATTGCACTGTACTGCATGGATTAAATGGGAATCCTGGAGCCTGGTTGAAACACACAAGCCGGTAGCTTCACATTTCTCACGCTCAACTTTGTGCTTTGGAGGGGTTTCTCTTGCAGAGCACGCCAAAAAAAAAAAAAAATGTGAAAAAAGTCAACACCGGAAGACAATTCTTGGCAGATATCGGTAAAGAAGTTAGGAGCACCTCGCGTTTTTTTTTATCTTTTTTTTTTCCTTCCTTCCTCTTCAAGTCTTACTTTTTTGGATCGTTTTTGGGGGGTCGTTCAGCGGAGTTGAACGCGATCCAGAAGAGGCTGAGTTTTCGGTACTGGGTTGGTCTCCGCCTTCACTTTCACTGACTGACTGCCGCCCTCCAGCTCTCGGTCAGCACCAGCCATCAAACTACACAGGAGCGCATCGGGAAAACTTCCCGGAATTCTTTTCAAAATAATTTACAATACTGCGATTCAAGTTAATTTCCGCTACTTTAGTATCTAATTGCAAGCCTGTCAGATTGAAACCATTTCCTTGCATATTTTAATTGCTTTTGACTTGAACCAAAAACTATGAAACTCACACAGTTTCATTTCAATGCAAGAATTACAGGCCACTTGCGTCTACGGACTCTTACTTTGAAAATACAACTCGTAATTTCAAATTGATTTCCTAATGCAATTCTGCAACTTCACGCAGCTCCGTTTTGTAATAGCGTTTGCAAGACTGCCTGTTATTGGCTGCACCAGTGGCCCCGGGACTCTGTACCCTGGGCCCCTCACTTCCGCTCCTCTGACGTGCTGTTCGGGGCTTGACAGAGGCGCTGCTGGCCAGCCATGCGGGTAGATAGAGATGTGGTCAATTAATGAAATGAGAAAACCTTTTCCATCTTATTAATAATAATAATAATAATAATAATAACTAATAATATTAGTAATTATAATAATAATAATAAACAATAATAATAATAATAATAATAAAGACAAATGTAATTATTAGATAATTGACCTAAGTTTTGAAATTGTGTAGCTTCAAAACAAGCTCATATTCTCTCTGTTGACCTGCTCAGATTTTGCCCACAACTGTAGTGAGATATTAGGTATGTCCTTTTTCACATAGCAGTTTTGTTTAGTTTGCACCATAAAATTAGCCAGTTCAAGAATGATCCTAATGATAACATTTTTTTTCTTAAAAAAAAAAAAAAAAAAAGTCAAAATGAAAAATACTGCAAGTAATTAGCCAGAATTGTAACTGTAGTGTTGCAGCATTTATGCTGGACAACAGTATTGCAATAGTTTGTTTGAATCATATACACTACCAGTCAAAGGTTTGGACCATAGACTGTATATAAACATAAGACTATATTGAAATATAACAGTAGACTGTATATTGGACACATTTTCCCATTATATTCAGTGAAAAAGTTTGTGCAAACATTTGACTGGTACGTGGGGTATTTACAAAAATAGACATTCACAATAAATAATCTCTCATTTATCATCTAATCTTTCAAATAAACTGTCATTCCTATAATATATATATATGTGTATATATATATATATATATATATATATATATATATATATATATATATATATATATATATATATATATATATATATATATATATATATATATACACACTGTTTCTGATAGGTATCATTAGACAAAAATGAGAGTGTATGACATGAAAGAAAAATGAAACAAAGTCATTCCTCCACATAAGTCCTCTTTGTTCTCGTTGTAAGCTGAAACTTTGCTTGTCTTAAGGAGTAGGTGAAAGGTCTTGCTTGATCATATATTTTTCTAAGTGTAAATAAATAACACTAAAAACAGTCAGTCTACTGCAGGAAACAAGATCTGATGAGTTTGCTCATGCTGTCGTAACATGAACCTTTAATTCAGAACATTTCAGTCCAGGTTCATCAGGTTTTCTCTGAATGGTCAGAAGAGCTAACAGACATAGGAATTACCGCACACTCACCAAGTTTTTTGGGGGGTTTTTTAAGCTTGTTCGTTTTAGCCTTAGTTTATTTTGTTTATTAACTGATAATTGTGCCACAAAAGAATAGATCATTGTCTTACATTCAGACTCCATACATTCCTCCATTAAATCAGCTCTTTGCTAAAGTGGCACTGGTTCGGAGTCCCCACGGAGTCATCTCTCTTACTGTGGATCTACTGCACCCGTGTGGCCACAGTTAAAACAGCAAGTTACTCGGTTATGTGAGGATGTGTAGAGTGTTGCTTTGAACAGTGTGGTTCAGTGTTGTGTCGTTGTAGGTTTTTTTTTTGTTTTTTTTGTTTTTTTTAAACAAATATTGAGTTCCTGTTTTTCTTTATTATTATTATTATTATTATTATTATGGTCCGAGCATACGAAGTATGGCAGGTTCCTATTGTTGTTGAAATGTTCATTCTGCTTATTATTATTTTTATTCTTCTAAGCACAACTCGCTCATTATTATTATTATTATTATGATTATTATCACTATTATTACTATTATTATTATTACTATTATTATTATTATTATTATCATTATTATCATTATAATCATTATTATTATTATTATTATTACGCCAATTTTTTCTTGAACAACATGTGCCACTTCAGCCATTCAAATATTAAACTCTTCCATACATTCAGGAGAATTAAGCTATGGCTTTTGTCATGGCAAACTTTTGTAGATTTTGAGATTATTAGCATTATTTTCAAATAAATTCAGGCTGTGATTGACTGAAAACCCTTCAAACCAAATGCGGCTTGGACAGTGAAAAAATTCAGCTCAGCTATTGGTCAGTTTTTGCATAATGAGCCGCAAATTGCTTCACCAGGTTTTAGAGATCTGCACCAGTTTCTAGTGTCCGGTACATGGCAGCCCTAATAATACTGACAACTTTTTGATGGATGGAGTGTCCCAGCACGCTTTGATTTTGTTAATTGCACTAGTTTCCAGTGGCCGGTAATTGGCAGACCTGTTAATACTTTCAATTCAATTCAACTTTATTTATATAGCATCAAATCATGGCAATGCCATCTCAAGACACTTTACAGACAGAAAAAAATGAAAGCCAATTCATACTAGCCTATATAAGGAAACTAAGACTAAATCGCCCATCCTGAGCAAGCACACTGGCAACAGTGGGAAGGAAAAAACTCCCTTTTAACAGGAAAGAAACCTCTGGCAGAACCCATAATACTGGCAACTTACATTCTTTTGCTGGTTTGGCAGAGTTTCATAACAGTCATGTACACATACACATGTTCCTCATTGCAACTCAGCCCTGTGCTACTTATGAACTCACAAGTTTTACATAAATTCATGGTGGAACTTTACTTTTATTGAAGCTGCTGCCGTTTACAATGGGTCAAGTTAGAAGATTGCTCCAAGCTGTGTTCTTCAACCAGCAACGTCTGTTTGTTGCCATCTAAATCAGCATAGTTAGTATCAGCTAAAACTTTTTGCCATTTTTTTTCAAAAAGAAAGTGGAGGGGTAACCTTGTAACATCAAGTCAACTCAGTACTTCTATTTTGTCATTTTGCCACTTTATCCATTCAAATGTTAAACTACTAACCTCATTCAGGAGATATGTGTTGCTTTTTTTTACTTTTAAACTTTTTTATTTATTCAGGTTTTTGTCAATTTTTCCAATTCTGTTTTGTGATTGGAGAAACAGAAATTCAACTCAGCAATTGGTCCATTTTGTGCATAATGAGCTGCAGACACAAGGGTGACACAAGTGTATTGTGGTGTACAAGGCTCATGTTCTCATCCAGAATTCATTAGAGAGCTTCTTGATGGACAATGTTTGGATATTATGAGGCTTAATGTCATGTTATGCTCAGAAAACTTTCTACGTCTGTTGTGCTACTTCACCCATTCAAATGGTAAACTCTCCAGCTCATTCTGATATATGTGCTTTTGTTCTATTGATAACCATCTTTAGCTTCTTTGCAGCAGTTCAGTTCAACCTTTCCCTTTTAGCAATCCTGCTGATTACATGCTGATGGAAGTTCCAAAAAGGTATTTCTATTCTAATAGCAAAAGTCTTCAATAGTTCTGCCAGTGCCTTCAACACCCTCTTCTCAACAGAAAAGGTTTGTCTCTTTCCACACATGTAGAAGTGGGCAGAATGGGGGCCTAGTTGTTATGAGAATGGACCTTCCCGCTGGATGTTGCAGGTTCAAATCCAACAAGTAACATTTCACTGAATATTTCTGCACAATACAACATACCACATTTTATTCTCCATGGATTCATGAGGGAGCAAAGGAGCAACCACAGCACACGACTTCTCTCGCTACGCTGTAGAACAGAGCGATTCAGGAGATCTTTTATTCCCACGGCCATTGGGCTACATAATAAAACCTCCTGAATTGTACCCCCACATGTACATGGCACATTTTGAGAGAGTGGCTTATGTTGTCTTTATTGTGATTTTAATAAGATTTTAACCTATGTTTGTCTGATCAATTATTTATTTTTGATACGCACTTGTGAGAGGTGGAAGAGTGAGTGTTTTTATTGAGTCTCTGGACAATCTGAATTTCCCTTTTAGGGATGAATAAAGTCCTATCTATCTATCTATCTATCTATCTATCAAGAAATTATTCCCCTCTCTCTCTCTCTCTCTCTCTGCAATTTTCATCACATCAAAAGAAATTTTTCTTTGGATTTCTTTTATACTTAATTAGATTGGAAAACATGCTGCACATCTGCTAGCTGCTGGAATATGCTGTCACAAATTTCAGTGACATCTTCATCTTTTTTTGCATTATACATTGTAATTACACATTATCGCATACGCACTTGCTGTTATACAAGTTTCTAGTAAATTTTCTAGTTTCTAGCTCAGCAAATTTTCTAGTTTTATTTATTTTCTTCCACAAGTTACACACTGGACAAGTGAGAAGGGAACATTCAACTATTTTTTTTAAAAACATACTTACACCATGTTTCACATCATGTTCACAGAAATTCAATCACTTAAAATGACAAACAAGGATTAAAAACATGTTTTTTTATTTTTATTTTTTCAAAAGTCCAAGTTTAAAGTTGTTATACGTAAAGTTATGTTATTTTTTGTCAGTATTTCCAGTCAACGTATACACTAGTCCCAAACGGGGGGCTTTTGTGCCCATGTTTTCCTTTTTAAAAATGTCTTGCGTGATAAAGTTGTAAAGGCGCTTGAACTGTACTTATATAACACTTTGAGTTGTCAATATGACTGGAAGAGTGCTGTAACACTACATGTCACAATCACACATTGTTACATACTGAGTGTTGTCATTTTCCCACACACATTCAAACTCCAAAGACACATCAGTGTGGCAACGTGGGGTTCAGCGTCTTACCCAAGGACACTTTGCTATGGAGTCAGAGAAGGCTGGAATTGATTCACCCATACCTACCCTACACCTGCCATTTCACCTGAAATCTTCCCAATTAGGGACCACGTATAAAAGAGAGGGATCACTAGGGAGGTCCAAAGGTACCAGGGAAGTACATTTCTTTTTAAATTGAGGTGCATATATTTAATGCAGCAGACTGTAATTTACAAAATTTTCTTTGTTAAACCATGTTGTCCATTCAAAAGAAATACAAAAAAAAAAAATTTAATATCACAGTGATGTTCCTGCCAGTGTTTACCTGTTCAAATGTTCAGTGAGTTTTGACAGGCTCTGATGCTGAATATGTTGAGACATATGTGGTTAGGGGAGAAAGTAAGCAGCATGGAGAGTGAGATGGAAGGAAGGGTTTTGAAAAGACTACGCAAGCTGGCATTGAAGTGGACGGAGAGCTAGAGAGAAACAGGCTCACCTTGTGCTGTCTCCTTTTTGTTGTTGCTGGTTTTTCAGCATGGCTGCCGCCAACAGTAATCATATAAGCAGCGTTTACAGAATAAGTCTTCATCTGTCCTTCAACTCTTCTATTACAATGTTTTACAGCTGGGAATTAAATAAAAATAAAATCATCATGCTGTGTTCCAGTTAATCTGAAATGACTTCAAATAACTTTATAACTTTTCCTCATTTCTTCATCTGTAAATCCTCTGACCAGACAGGAGCACTTCCAGGGCCAGTTCAATTTCCTCAGGGGCCAGTGCCCCTTGATGTCAACATGTATGACATCTAACCTGATGAGCAAAGGCTAATTCTTAGGTATATAGTTTTATTGTATCGTTCAAAATAAGATGGAATATAACATATATTAATACGACAAGGCAGATGCAGAAAAAGTCCAAGACAAAAAAGTAAAATACAGCTAAAAAAAAAAAAAAAAAAAATCAAGTCAGGAAAGAGAAACAAAAAACTAGTTGAACCATATGTAAGTGTGAAAATGAGTGTACACCAGTTGTTATAGGACTCCAAAGAGTATCCCAAAGGGTTGTCCCCTCTTCTCATGTTGCCTTTTATTCAACAAAACAGACTTCAGCTGCTGCCTTTTTCCAGTCTTACAAGTCTTGAGCTTTAGCTGTGATCAGCTGATCCACAACAACACCAGAAAGTGGACTCTAAAACCTTTTATTAAGTGCAATTTGTCTTTAAGCAGACATAAAATAGCAGTTACGGAAAATAAATATCTGTAAGAGTGACTCAGAATTTTTATAACTTTAATCCAGAATAGTTTCACAAATTTAAAGACACTCGACAGCTTCGAAACTTTTCTTGGAGATGAGGTTGAATTCAAGTCTTGATCATTTATGTACTCTTTTTCCTCACAGGGGCATTGCATTGCAATAATGGTACATATTCTTTAAAATAATACATACACAATACAATTTGCCTCCAATAAACACTATTTAGAGGTTAAGTTTTTTATTAGATTCTGAAAATGACTATGCAAAAATCTTTTTCCATGGCTTCTTAGAAGCATGTTCCAAACATCCGAACATCACAGTCTGATGCAAGCACATGTAACGCACAAAATGAATGCAAAATGTGCACATCACTCACTAAAACAGGGTTGAAAGCAGGTCATACAAAAGCAGCAGGAAACAAGGGTCTGATTAAATATCGAGAGACACAAACAAACCTCAACTTAAACCCTGGAGATGAGGAACAATAGAAGCTCATCTGTAGTCAGACAAGTAAATAAATATTCAGAGAGAAATGTCAGCCTGTGTTGCCTCTTCAGCATGGGAAAGGCGCGGGCTGGACAAGGGCTCTTTGTCCAGCACTAAATTAACACTGCCGAGGGTGAACAGAGAGGTGCACTTGAGGAATACTCTAATACCAAAGCCAAGATGAATGCTTCCTTTAGCTATTCACCTCAATTTAAAGACAAAAATAGCATTTTTTTGTGTCCCATTTTTCTCCTCACACACAAAATCCTCAATTTTCTGCAGCTGAATTAAACAGGATTTAAAGCAAACAGTTGTAAGGCCCACAGAACCAATTCATGTTAGTTCCTGGGATGCTCTTTAAAGTTCTTCCTTAAATAGATGACTATTAAAGGCTACTTAATGCTGAAGTAAAATCTCAATTTACACTAATAAGCAAAATTTTCCCTACATTATACATCACTCACACAGACCATCAATCTATGGCACAGAAAAAGCCACAATCAGCTGCTGACTGAGTTCAGTCAGACAGAGTTTCAGTTAAAGTGCACATGGAGAGGATAAAGAGCTTCGCTTACCATCCACCACGTCCTGGCTGATATGTCATAACAAAGCTGCCATTTAATGGATCTCTCTGTCAGTTTCCCAGCCATCACTGTGCTCCAGGCTCCAATCATACGCAGCCCGGTGGAGGACAAGACAGCTAATCAAAGGGGCATCAGTGGAGGCATGCTGTGCCACATGTAGGCCAGTCCTTGACAACATTGCATTATGGGAAACGAAAAAACAAAAAGACGGAAAGAAAAAGAAGTCAGCAACAGCTTGACCAGTGACTTGAACCTGACTATGGTAATTACAAGTACTCTGACCCTGCAACCCCCCGCCCCCCTACAATTGCCACCTCCCCTCTTTGCCCCCACCACCCCTCCCCCCATTTCCATTACACTTGCACAAAGAAGATGAAACAAGTGATGAAAACCCACAAAACATTTTAGTGTTTTGTGGAACTATGATCATAAGATATGAACTAAATGTATTTTGGACAGCTGATGCCCATGTTATTCAGTAACTTCATCCCTAAAAACAGATTTTGTAAGTTTGTTTTGCATATATAAAGGAGAAATGCAATGTTTTGAAGGTTATGGAGGGAATGGGTGGGGTAAAAATAAATTTTAAAAAATTACTAGAAATGACTGTTTTAATCTAAAAATACATTTTCACAATTTACCTGAGAAGCAGCTACGAATGACAAGTAACTTAGTCCAACTATCTTTTTTTTTTTTTTTAAATGAAGAAGTTTGGCTTGTTCATGTAAATGATATCAGGATTCTATCTGAAAAGACCTTTTCTCTCCTACCACATTCCAATCCTCCTCACTGAGGCCACTCGGTGGCAGCTGGATTTCCCCACAGGCACGGTGGGTGGACTTAGCAACAGTAACGTAACATTAGTTATAACAAATAGATGAGAGCGAACCATGAGGAATATATTTTGTTCTTTTGTTTTTTTCTTTAGGAAAGGTACTTAATTTGATTATATTGGTAATTTGGTCCTGAGTATGCACCAGGCCTGTCAACAAACGTCATAATTGAGGATTAACTCAAAGACAATACAGTTGTATATTAATTATAAATATATGTGTCTCACAGCTGATTGCTTTGTAAAGCTGCTCTCTAAGTACTTGTGCACGATGACCTTTTTAGCGCACCTGGTTTCAATAAAGTACTAATTAGAGGCCCAATTAACAGCCTGTTTATGGAGCTGGTTCTAAACCAGAGAGAACAAGAAGGCACTCAGCGGTCATCATGGGAGGCAAATGTCAGCTCACAACAGACAAAGCTCATGAGCATCACCATGAGGGATAAAATACTACAAATGTGAGGTTCAATAAAAACATTTTATTATTCAAACCAAATGAGGGAAGAAACTAATTGTGCAAAAATACCATGTGGATTGCTTGCATCTGAGGAAGTTCACAGCCAAAAACTGTTGATTGTTTTGTGGTTACATTAAAAAAAAAAAAAGAGTAATTTACCAAGATGCTACACGCGTTCTTTTAAAACAGTAAAATATTTAATCATAAAAGCCAATTGGAACTGATCATATAATCCTCACAGAAAAAGTTGGAATACTTTTGTAAGAGGTGAAAGAAAACCCCTAATCTGTGAAGATTTGTTCAAACCATTATTTTTACAAGTACAATGTACAAGTAGGCTACAGCCAATGTTTTTTTTAACCAAATCCTTGAATTTATGAAAATAAATCCAGCAAAGTGGACATAAGTTTGTGTGAAAGGAAACACAATTTTAACCACAGATTAATTAGTGTAAAGCGAGGGTGTTATTATTGGGTATATAGAAAGCTTTTTTTTTTCTGGGGCGGGGGCAAAATTTCCATCTGAATAAAATGACTTGAAAGCATTTAAGTCAGAGCTGTCTGGTATTTGATGCAATCCTGCTTCAGCACACCTGACTCAAATTATATGGCTTGAACGGCCTATGAATTTCATCACAGTGACTCATTAATTTGAATCAGATGTGCTTGAGCAGAGATATACTGAAAACCTGCAGGATTGTGGCCCTCGAGGACCAGCGCTGGACACCCCGATTTAAATCATAGCCTTGACAAGACCTTTTCATTTATCAAATACTAAACTGAGTAGAATCTGATCTTCTTATCCTCTTTTTAGTACGAGAATACACACACACACACACACACACATACTATATATATACATCTTAATGAAATGAAAAAGTACGTGCTAACTAGCAAAAATGTTCTAAATTATTGTAATGTAAATAATTCACATTGTTTATAGCAGTCATGTACTGCAAATGAGTAGGTTTCAAATTCTCACAAACACTTTATGAAACTTGTACAAGCTGACTCAAACTTCTCACTAGGGATGTTATGCTTGTCTGAAATGGGACTAAGGTGTCAAACTGAGGCCTCATCTGTGAGGCATAGATAACAGCAATGAAATTAGATCTTCTTTCACTTGGATGAATAATATTACAAGAATGAAAATGCTGTGATGTGTTCCTTTTATCTTTAATACAGAAATGCATGTTTTAATGAGTTCAAAATGGGAATCAACCAAAGTTTCAATTGAGTTTATAAGTTTCATTGTGTAAACAGAAAAATGTCCACAGTCATGTTCTTTTCAAGCCTATAAATCCTGACAGAACCAAATAAGCACATTACAATATGAGAGCTAATCATTTATTATTTGAGATGGTACCATAAACTGCATATAAAAAGATGGATGGAGTCTCCGTGACGATATCCGTAGGTTTCTGATGAGCTAAATTGAAGCTCGGTGGGCGGTTCCTACCATCGTCATGTTGGCAGCGTCATGCGCGTTGTCTCGCCCGGAAAATACAAATGTGGGCAAAGAGGTGGAGCTGAGAGGGGAGCCGTGAGCGTCATGGTCGATGATTGACATTGAGCGAACTCCGAGCTTTCTGTAGCTAAAAGCTAACCGAGCTAACCCTGAGATAATGGGAGCTAACCAGCTAACGGAGGTAAGCGGGCTAAAGCTAAGTCACGTCATTAACCGGCTAAAAACCGCGGTTGTTCTATGTTCTTCTGACTTGAAGCCGGAGATCGGTACCTGTCAATCAAAAGGACCCGCCCCTAAATATGGCAAACTTCGAGATTAAATTACTTTTAGATGGGTGAGTTAGAAAAAAATTCACTACCCCCCCACGGTTGTCATGAAGGTAAACCTGACCTATAAACCAAAAATGGATTTTTGAACCAGGCTGTAAACATGTTTATTTCGTCCATAAAGTTGGCCTTTTTAACATAGGAGTCAATGGGGGTTTGCTCTGTTTTGAAGCCAGCCTCTAGTGGATGAAGGGGGAACTGCATTTTTATGCACTTCCGCATAGGCTTCACTTTTAACCGCTGGAGGTTGCCGCTTGGATGGTACTATTACAGGTACATTGTGCAACGCTGGAAACCAACATTGTGATATGGTCCTGAATGAGCATAACTGTCATTACGAGGTCCTTACAAGATTCTCCCAACATTTCCTAATTTTTTTTAACCATTTTCCAACCAAGTTAGTAAAAAACTAAGTATTTGTTTAATTTGATTTATTTTTATTAATCAATGGCTATACCTCTCATCTTTACAGGCGGCAATAGATTGCAGTTTGCTTCTTCGTGGCAATGTTTCTCATTCCAAAATTGGAAGCACCTTTGGTCATTAGAAGTGAATAATGAGAAGATTCATGGAGTGTGGGGAAAGAAAGGATACCACTGCAGCAGTGCAACAGAAACTGTGATCAGTATGGCCACATGGGCCACAGCAGTTAGCTGCTATTAGCATAAATGCAACACGACCCATTTGAAAGAGAAGAAGCCATCAGTTAAATTAGTGATGAAATACTGTACCGTTTTCTGGAAACAAGCTAGTCTCACATGGAGGGGAAAAAAAGTGGACACTGTCTGTGGTGAGTCAAGTCTACCTTTCAGAGCCTTTTTGGGAAAAAAAAAAAAAAAAAGCTGAACACTGGCACCATGTGATAAAGATCTTCCCTGAAGTGCCAAAACCTGGTTCTTCACCATGTTTCTCATTGTGATCTTGAGAGCAAAAGCCATTAAATGTTGCATTAATGTCAATGGAACTCTAACACTGAAGTCTCTGACAAAACTTCATCACATTAGTTGTAGAAATTAATTTATTCTTCCACATGAGGATTTGGTAACTCCAGAAGTAAATATCTGAGAAAAAAATGGGTTGATTTTTTGTAGTTTAATTTGTTCATAAAACAGTACAGCCAGCAACCCCCCCCCCTCCCCCCCACAAAAACATAACTGCATAATATAAAATAAAAAATAAATAATTAAATAAAAAAACATAATAAAACTACATAAAATAGAACAAAAGAGTTGCTTCAAGTGAAACAAAAAAGCTGATTAATACAATGATTACACACTACACAGTAAGTGCTTCATTCTTTTGTAGAAAGGAAAACGCAAAGGGCCGAGCCCACAGTAGAGCCATGAGCATCTTATTGATTTTAAGGTTAAAATCGATACAATTCATCGTCTTGATTGGATTAGCTGTTTTAAGTTCAACTTAGTTCAACTTAATTGGATTTCTACTTCCGACAATGACAGATGATTTGAAAATCAATGCAACCAATCAATACCTCCGTGTTCAGAAAGTTCAGCTGTGGAGGTGAAAATGGAGGAACTCTGCAGACACCTGCCACTGGTGGGCTGCGATCATAGCTCGGTGGGGTCTAACAAATCTAATTATGGCTCTGTTATTTGCAAGGGGATGTATATGAATGTAGAATTAAGTATGAATTAAAAGTAAATGGAGGGTCAGAGGAAATTGAAATTTTATTACAAAGATTCAGTATAACTATTAGATTTCTTTGAGGGGTTTGTGATGGATTCGGACCACAGGAAATTCCCAAATGATCAACAAGGATTTGAGAGCTCTACCTGAAAACTGGACCAAAGCAAAAACGTGTCCAATGCTGGGAGCGAACCTAATCATTACATGTTATGTGGTCCATATGGATTGAAATCTAAAAATAATCATGTGACCCACAATTAGTGATCCAATAACAAATTCAGAGCAGAGACTTAATCCTGTCTCAGCTTGGCAAAATAGCGGCTGAACACGCCAAGCTACTAACTCCAATCCTAGACAGGTAAACAACCACGAATCTGAGAAGTAACTGTTCCAAGCATAGTTGTTTATCAAGCATGTGGCTAATTATTTCTTTTGTTCAGCCAGATGTCATAGATCACAAAAAGAGCAGGTGGTCGTTATCTAATTAGGCCAGCTGACCAATCATCAGCACAGATTAGGAGCACATTTAACCCAGACTGCTGCAGACTTTTATTATCATTCCGTTTTTATTATCCCAAGCCAAAACTTGCTAATTAAACCTTGGGTGAGGTTTAGACTGTATTGCAAACTTCATATCATACGCTCAGGTCTTTGTGGAAACGAAGGCCCAAATTCAACCTTTACGTTGGACACATATCAATACAATTACTTTAAAGACAAACAAGTAGCCATGTTCAGAAAGCACAACAGACGTTCGTTATATCTATTCAGTTATGGATTGTATTAATTAGTTATTACAATTGGTGTGAATTGTTATCAACAAGAACATTTAATAAAAGACATCTATTCTGTGTAACATGACAACAATTTAAGAGTCGCTATGTGGTTAATATGAAGTCAAACTGTGAGGGTTAAACATGCAAAGACACAACAATGTGCTTTAAACTGCAATGATGAACACAAATCTCACTGCGTAACAAAATAACAATCCTGATCTCATCCTCTCCATCATGCTGTGATGCCATGACCTTGCTCAGGCTGTGGACAATTAGTTAGGATTGCTGAGGACCATGCAGTGTGTGTGTGTGTGTGTGTGTGTGTGTGTGTGCGCTTGTGTGGCTCAGAGTAAGTTAAAGGCATATAACCATTTCAGACAAGAGACATAGATTATGTTCACGGATTGTGCACACATTAAGCACGCCTCACAGAGACTAAAAGTTTTCGGGACAATGGTCTTTTGAATGGACACAGCCGAACTAATGACTGAGCTTTTAAAGTGATTGTGCAAAGAGCAACAAATGACAAATGAGACACTCATGCAGTGTAAAAATCTTTAGTAAGGTACAATAAAAAATAGTTGAAAAGCTTCTGTTTTTAAGATTCAGATGTTAAACATTAAAAAGCCGATAAATCTTTTCATGGTGAAGAACGACTTCAGGAAAACTGCAATTACAGAAATGAAAATCTAACAGGCCATGCATTAAAGTCAACATGTGCAACACAAAAGAAACTAATGATGTGTTTGTTACAACTTCGAGAAAGTTTAGGCTTTTTGGCCGCATAAAATCTAAACCATAAGCAAGGACCTGAAATGTGCAAATAATAAAATGCAGGAAGAAAAATGGACTTTCGTTTGGCAACAGGTTTAGTAACACATTAGATGGAAAAAGAGCAGAGTCTGCATGTCAAAAGTGAAAATGGTTAAAAATTCACCTTTCTGTTAAAGATTATTTCCCTAATTGCAAAGAACTTAGGTCCTTTGTTGTTTATGGTGCATGAAATAATAAAATGTATCATCATAAAAGATCATAAAAGAGAATAGCACTGGATTTCCAGACTTTGTTTTATCAGGTTCAGAAAAAGTCCTAAAAACACCGAACACAGTGTCTTAGGACTAGTGCAGTTAACACTCTTCAATGCAAAGCAATAAAAGAGAAAACTTTCAAAAGAAAAATACTGTCTTTGGACTCAAACACATCAACATGAATTAAAGTAAAGCTTAAAACTGACAAATATAAATCTGCGAGTTTTTTTTTTTTAGATCAAAATTATTATTATTGCTGAGGAATCAATCATCAAGCGATGGTCAGCAGGTTTATCCCAGTCAAGTCTCACTTCCACAACAAGGAATACACACATTTTTTTAAATTTTACTTGAAATCATGAACTGTAAATTGAATCTCCCGGCTGTTTCTGGAACATAATGGGAATTTATAATGATGTAATAAAGTTTAAGCTATAATCATAACACAATTTTGTAACTCTTTTTTTCTTTGGAATTAAATTTAACCATAGTTCATGAGGAAGAACAATCGTCTAGTTGTTGATTGATTCCTCGCTTCCCCATAAAATATGACAAGGTGTCTCGACAAAGTTGGCAAGACATGAAACCCCACATGGCGTCCTGATGAATGTCTATGAATGTCATAAGTACTTATGTATACTTACAACTGTATGAGCGTGTGATTGACAAATGTTGCATGTAGCATTAAAGAGCTTTAAAGGGTCAAGAAAAACTAGAAAAGCACCATAAAAATATACATTCACATTGATTATTATTAACGTACATCCTTTTAACACCTAGCTGGAACCATTCCTAGCAGAAAAGTAATGACACGTCTGGAATCAGTAAATCTCCCATTCCTCCCAATCCTCCCATTTTCTCCTTCCTCCCTTTAAAGTATAAGTGGCAATCTAATGCTTAGAACATGTACAAAGCAGACATCATATCATAGGTACATGCACAAAGACATGTAATTTCGACTTTTATGACTCAACTCACAGCAAATAAGTAGGAAGATGCAACTTTAATATTTGGCAATTCACACAATTTCTATACCTGCTTTATTATGTTCAGGGTCACAGGGAGCTGCAGCAGATGTGGTTGGGATGGTTCTCCAGCTCATCAAAGGGCAGAAATGTGGAAAGACATGAAAATTTACATTCAATAAGCCACCAATTAATTAATATCACCAATACTTGTATAAGGACGGAAAATCACCCAGACACAGTGAGAATATGCCACACAGAGACCCCACAACTACTAGCTTAGTGGTGATCGTCGATGAATAAAACTGCAGAAAATCTTTATTTTTTACCATTGTATTTAGGAGCATTACTCACAGCAGCATCAGAACAGAGCACTGAGCATTTAATCTAAGACTTCCTGTACATTAGTGTATACATTTATAATCCTTCCCATCATGTATTGGCAGTTTCCATGACTACAGAAGAAAGTTAACCTATATTCAACAAGGCAGCTGGTTTATATAAAGCACTGAATCTGAGCAAATCTAAATGAAACAAGTTTGAAAATTTAAAAAAAAAAAAAATGAAATCAAGGTTTTTGTTTGTAAAAGTTTTTGGATAGCTTACATGGACGACTGATATTACACTGGTTACTGCAGTGTAATGTATACAACATCAAATGCCAAATACTATTTTCAAACAACAAACCGCATGCTGGCTTAATGCCCCTCATTTCCACATCAAAGAACATTAGAGATCCAGATGCAGCTAATAAATTAGGGAAACAGGACGGAAACTCGTTGCAAACTTGTTCAGAATGTCATTTATTCAAATTCCAATACATATACATTTTCTATATCACAACTTTACAACATAATAAATTTGCAACTTTTCAAAGTTTGTTATAGATATGAAAGAAACCGGTCACATACCCACAAAACATAAATGTCCCTGTGTTTGAGGTCATAATTTAACAACATGAAGCCAGAAAGCACGAAGCAAGAAATGGAAAAATAACCAAGTGAACAAAATCAAATCACAGAATTGTGAAGAGCTCAAGTAAAGGAAGTGTCAGAAATATTCACACCTCAGGCTTCCGTCAATTTTTCATTCATCTTGGCAGACGTCAATAAAGTTCTGACAAATGTTAAAGTCAGAAAATCACTGCTTAGTTGGTGATGTGTGAAATCCGTTCAACGCACAAACTTCACCATTTTCAGGTCTTCAACAGTACAGATGGCTTCACTGGCACACAATGCTTATTGCTTTAAAAACGATACAACAGAACAAATAATTGATGTAATTAAAAATGTTGTTGGTTTTTTAAAAAAAAAATAATTAATCCCCCGTATTTACCCCTCATTCCCCCAAACCCCTAAAAACTCATCAACAGCACCAGTCAAAAGTGTGACTGGACACACTTTTCCACTGAATACAATGGAAAACTGTGCAGAAACGTTTGACTGAAATAGCATCTCCAGGAACCTCACAGCAAGCTTTAAAATCACAGGGAAAACTTAAATCAACACACTCTCATGCAAACACAAACAACCCAACAAACCACACACACCAAGCTTTTGTTTCAAAAGAATAACAAATGGAGTAAAACAGACTGTGTGCTAGCATCAAAATCAGTGCATAATATGAACCGCTACCTTCAGAAATTTGGTGAAACATGCATTTACTGAATGCTAGCTGTCTATTGCAACATTTCCCCAGGTCTTTGGCTTGTATGGAGAGCTGTTATTAATGAACTGTCAGACCCAGACAGGCACTTAAAACTACTTGGTTATTGTAATATTTGTACATACAGGTTTAGCTAACAGACCGCCAAGTCTTGTAGACAATAATCACACTAAGCTAGCTTTATCATCTTCTTAAATATCCCATTAAATAAGTCAAGAAACTCTTAAAACGGTTTAACACAGTTACAGCAAAAACCACCAGAAAGAAATCTTGAAAGTTGTGTTGAGTGTTAGATATTTGTATGTTGCCACAAGTGGCCAAATATGCGAGTGTTTTTATTACAAATAAAGATATGCATGTACAGTATAAAGTCACATGTTCAGGCATATGAAAAGTCAAACTCTGGCAGCAGCACGAAAACAATTATAACTCTTAAATGAACATATAAAAAAACATAAAGGTGAGAGACATGTATTCAAGTTATTTGTTCCAGTGTTTTGTACTGCAAGTGACATGGTTTAAAGGACGAGGTCAGCGTTGTGGCAAATACATTTTGTTTGCTGTCTTTTGTGGACTTGGACATGACAAGAAACACCTTTCTTAAGTCTGTTGGGTTAATCATGGGAAGCTACTGAAAAAGTTTGCTTCATAATAATTCCCAAAAAAATCACACTTGTTCAGTAAGAATTTAATGTCCCATCATGATCAGGGCCTGTACTACAAAGCATGTTTAACACATCTGTTTAAACTACTACTACCTATAAACATCATGTTAAGCGGTGCTACGATGCTGGTTACAACACAATAAGTCAGTTCAGGTTTTCCAGATCTGGATGCCCCTGCAGAACAGGTGGAGGTGGCATCAAATGACCAATAGAAATAAAGCTCATTCAAGCAGACTGAAAAGCAACACAGCTAAAAAAAAAAAAAATTAACAAGCTGATGTGTTCAATCATCAATAAACAGAAGATTCTTGCCTGTCATCGCCACTAAATAATGTTAAATATAAAGAATTTTTGTGGTAAATGTAACAACCTGATAAAATATATGGAAATGAATGTGGATATATAGACATAATTTGGTGAAATGGTGTGAAGTTTGTGAGCTGCAGACTCATCAGAAAGGCTAAAAAAAAAAAAGGCTAAAAAGTCTGGAGATGACCGACAAAGCTCTTGAAAGCTACATGAGCATTCAGTTCTGTTTACATAAATCTTACGAAGACGTTCATGTGTGTTAAAACACATTACTCAATGGATCTTCCCCAGTATATGGTCTTTTTTTATATTGCACAATAACCAATAAATTTTTTTTACCTTTGCTTAAAGAATTGATTGATCAGAAGGTTTTTACTTGTGATGATGACTTATCTAGAAATCTAACCAGCAGGTTAGGCTTACACACCTCAGTTAGGAGTTGTTACGCTAGATAAGATCAGGAGCTAAACTTGCTTTGTCGTACAAGCCCCAGGTCATGGCATGGACCCGCTCAAGCAAACATGAGTCTACAGCAGGTTTAACTATGACGTACGCAGGCTAACGCTGTATTCATGACTTCACAATCATCTTGAGCGACCCAGGTGGGACTCTGTAGGTGTACAAGAATTTAAATCACACTTCATTTACATTCGGTACAGCACGTACTACAAGTTGTTCTGCTGCTCTGTGTCTTCACTCGGTTACAAAAAGTTTTGCTCCGATGGACCCTGCCAGATTGGTACACATGACTTAATTCATTTGACACACAGGCTCCAGGTCCAAGAAGATGGAG